>NC_133617.1:411494995-412094995 GCF_048593235.1 Sminthopsis crassicaudata | reverse complement strand
TTTAACGAAATAAATGAATTCCATCGATTGTTGATGAAAAAGCCAGACCTACATAAAATGTTTGATCTTCAAATATAGAACTCAAGAGATTTCTAAAAAGGTAAAAAGAAATCTTTTTTTTTTTTTTTATTCATTTTTCCAAATTATCCCCTTCCTCCCTCCACTCCCTCCCCCTGATGGCAGGTAATCCCATATATTTTACATGTGTTACAATATAACCTAGATACAATATATGTGTGTAAATACCTTTTTCTTGTTGTACATTAATTATTAGCTTCTGAAGGTATAAGTAACCTGGGTAGATAGACAGTAGTGCTAACAATTTACATTCGCTTCCCAGTGTTCCTTCTCAGGGTATAGTTATTTCTGTCCATGATTGATCAACTGGAAGGGAGGTGGATCTTCTTTATGTTGAAGATTTCCACTTCCATCAGAATACATCCTCACACAGTTTTGTGGTTGAAGTGTATAGTGATCTTCTGGTTCTGATCATTTCACTCAGCAACAGTTGATTTAAGTCTCTCCAAACCTCTCTGTATTCCTCCTACTGGTCATTTCTTACAGAGCAATAATATTCCATAACCTTCATATACCACAATTTATCCAACCATTCTCCAATTGATGTACATCCATTCAACTTCCAGTTTCTAGCTACAGCAAAAAGAGCTGCCACAAACATTTTGGCACATACAGGTCCCTTTCCCCTCCTCAGTATTTCTTTGGGATGTAAGCCCAATAGCAGCAATGCTGGATCAAAGGGTATGCACAGTTTGACAACTTTCTGGGCATAGTTCCAAATTGCTCTCCAGAATGGCTGGATTCTTTCACAACTCCACCAACAATGTATCAGTGTCCCAGTTTTCCCACATCCCCTCCAACATTCATCCTTATTTGTTCCTGTCATCTTAGCCAATCTGACAGGTGTGTAGTGGTATCTCAGAGTTGTCTTAATTTGCATTTCTCTGATCAGTAGTGATTTGGAACACTCTTTCATATGAGTGGAAATAGTTTCAATTTCATCATCTGAGAATTGTCTGTTCATATCCCTTGACCATTTATCAATTGGAGAATGGTTTGGTTTCCTATAAATCAGGGTCAGTTCTCTATATATTTTGGAAATGAGACCTTTTTCAGAACCTTTCCTTTTAAAAATATTTTCCCAATTTGTTACTTCCCTTCTAATTTTGTTTGCATTAGTATTGTTTGTACAGAAACTTTTTAGTTTGATGTACTCAAACTCTTCTATTTTGTGATGAATAATGATCTCTAATTCTCCTCTGGTCATAAATTCCTTCCTCCTCCACAGGTCTGAGAGGTAGACTATTCTCTGTTCATCTAATCCATTTATGATCTCATTCTTTATGCCTAAATCATGAACCCATTTTGATCTTATCTTGGTATATGGTGTTAAGTGTGGGTCCATATCTAATTTCTGCCATACTAATTTCCAGTTTTCCCAACAGTTTTTTCCGAATAATGAATTTTTGTCCCTAATGTTGGTATCTTTGGGTTTGTCAAAGATTAGATTGCTATAGATGTCCTTTGTATCTAATCTGTTCCACTGACCTACCGTTCTATTTCTTAGCCAGTACCAAATGGTTTTGGTGACTGCTGCTATATAATATAGCTTTAGATCAGGTACACTTAGACCACCTTCCTCTGACTTTTTTTTTCATTAGTTCCCTTGCAATTCTCGACCTTTTATTCTTCCATATGAATTTTGTTGTTATTTTTTCTAGGTCATTAAAATAGTTTCTTGGCAGTCTGATTGGTATAGCACTAAATAAATAGATTAGTTTGGGGAGTATTGTCATCTTTATTATATTCGCTCGGCCTATCCAAGAGCACTGAATGTCTTTCCAATTATTTAAATCTGACTTTATTTTTGTGGCAAGTGTTTTGTAATTTTTCTCATATAATTCCTGACTATTCTTTGGTAGATGGATTCCCAAATACTTTATACTCTTAACATTTGTTTGGAATGGAATTTCTCTTTGTATCTCTTGCTGTTGCATTTTGTTAGTGATATATAAAAATGCTGAGGATTTATGTGGATTTATTTTGTATCCTGCCATTTTGCTAAAATTCTGAATTATTTCTAGTAGCTTTTTAGCAGAGTCTTTGGGGTTCTCTAAGTATACCATCCTGTCATCTGCAAAAAGTGATAGTTTGATTTCCTCATTTCCTACTCTAATTCCTTGGCTCTTTCTTGGCTCTTATTGCCAAGGCTAGCATTTCTAGTACTATATTGAATAGTATTGGTGGTAGTGGGCAACCTTGTTTCACTCCTGATCTTACTGGGAAAGGTTGCAGTTTATTTCTATTGCATATTATGCTTACTGACGGTCTTAAATATATGCTCCTGATTATTCTAAGGAATAATCCATTTATTCCTATACTCTCAAGAGTTTTTAGTAGGAATGGATGTTGGATTTTATCAAATGCTTTTTCTGCATCTATTGAGATGATCATATGGTTTTTATTAATTTGATTATTAGTATGGCCAATTATACTAATAGTTTTCCTAATATTAAACCAGCCCTGCATTCCTGGTATAAATCCTACTTGATCATAGTGTATTATCATGGGGATGATGTTCTGAAGTCTTTTTGCTAATATCTTATTTAAGATTTTAGCATCAATATTCATTAAGGAAATTGGTCTATAATTTTCTTTCTCAGTTTTCAATCGACCTGGTTTAGGTATCAGTACCATGTCTGTGTCATAAAACCAGTTTGGTAGGACTCCTTCATCCCCTATTTTTTCAAATAGTTTATATAGCATTGGGGCTAATTGTTCTTTAAATGTTTGGTAGAAATCACATTTAAATCCATCTGGTCCAGGGGATTTTTTCCTGGGGAGCTGAATAATAGCTTGTTCTATTTCTTTTTCTGAAATGGGACTATTTAAGCAATTTATTTCCTCCTCTGTTAATCTAGGAAGCCTATATTTTTGGAGGAAGTCATCCATTTCACTTAAGTTATCAAATTTATTGGCATAAAGTTGGGCAAAGTAACTCCTTATTATTTCGCTAATTTCCTCTTCATTGGTGGAAAGATCCCCCTTTTCATTTGTAAGACTAACAATTTGATTTTCCTCTTTCTTTTTTCTGATCAGATTTACCAAAGGTTTATCTATTTTATTGGCTTTTTCGTAAAACCAACTCTTGGTTTTATTTATTAATTTAATAGTTTTTTTACTTTCAATATTATTGATTTCTCCTTTTAATTTTTGTATTTCAAGTTTAATTTTTGGTTGGGGGTTTTTAATTTATTCTTTTTCTAGCCTTTTAAGTTGCAAGCCCAATTCGTTAATCTTCTCTTTCTCTATTTTCTTCAAATAAGCCTCTAAAGATATAAAATTTCCCCTTATTACTGCTTTAGCTGTATCCCACAGATTTTGGTATGATGTCTCATCATTGTCATTATCTTGGGTGAAATTATTAATTGTTCTATAATTTGCTGTTTCACCCAGTCATTCTTTAAGATGAGATTATTCAGTTTCCAATTACTTTTTGGTCTATTTATCCCTAACTTTTTACTGAATGTAGCTTTTATTGCATTGTGGTCTGAGAAGAAGGCATTTATTATTTCTGCCTTCCTACATTTAATTTTGAGATCTTTATGTCCTAATATATGGTCAATTTTTGTATAGGATCAATGAACTGCTGAGAAGAAAGTATATTCCTTTCTATTGCCATTCAGTTTTCTCCAAAGGTCTATCATACCTAGTTTTTCTAATGTTCTATTTACTTTTTAAATTTCTTTCTTATTTGTTTTGTGGTTTCATTTGTCTAAATCTGAGAGTGCAAGGTTGAGATCTCCCACCATTATAGTTTTACTGTCTATTTCTTCTTGCAACTCTCTTAACTTTTCCTTTAGAAAGTTAGATGCTATACCACTTGGTGCATATATGTTTAGTATCGATATGTCTTCATTGTTTATGCTACCTTTCAGCAGGATATAGTTTCCTTCCTTATCTCTTTTAATTAGATCAACTTCTGCTTTTGCTTGATCTGGGATAAGGATAGCTACCCCTGCTTTTTTGGCTTTACCTGAAGCATAATAGATTCTGCTCCAACCTTTTACCTTTACTCTGTATGTATCTCCCTGCTTTAAGTGTGTTTCCTGCAGACAACATATTGTAGGGTTCTGATTTTTGATCCAGTCTGCTATCTGTCTCCCCTTGATGGGAGCGTTCATCCCATTCACATTTACAGTTAAAATTACTAATTCTGTATCTCCTGCCATCATATTATCCCCAGATTATGCCTTTTCCCTTGACCCCCCTGAACCTCTTACCCAACACTTAATTTATAGACCCCCCCTTGTGACGCACAGCCCTCCCCTTTTTTTTTAGTATCCCTCCCCCCTCCCTCCACGTCCCTTCCCTTATTCTCCTTTTCCTTTTCTCTTTTCCTCTCCCCCCTTTCAATGAGGTGAGAAAGAATTCTCTGAAAAACAAATATGACAATTATTTACTCTTTGAGCCTCTTTTGGTGAGAGTAAGATTTACACAATGTTTCTCCCCCTCTCTAAATTCCCTCAGATATGGTGTATTTTCTATGCCTCTTCCTGGGATGTAGTTTCCCTCTTTTTATCACACCCTCCCCTTTTTCTGATACTACCCCCTTCCCTTTACTACACCCCCTCCTTTTTTTTTTTTATATCAGTAAAATCAAATTATGCATGCGTACTTTCTATATACCCACAACAGAGTTACAGTTCTCAAGGCTTCTGTGTACGTTTTTCTGTTTCTCTTCAGTCTTGTGGATGTAGATTACATTTTTTGTTTAAGTCTGGTTTTTTTCTTAGAAACATATAGAATTCCTCTATTTCATTGAATGACCATCTTCCTCCATGGAAAAAGATGCTAAACTTAGCTGGGTACTTCATTCTTGGTTGCAGTCCTTGATCTTTTGCCTTTTCAGAATATCAGGTTCCAGGCCCTTCTATCTTTTAATGTGGAGGCAGCCAGATCTTGAGTGACTCTTATTGTGGCACCTTGGTACTTAAATTGTTTTTTTCTAGCTGCTTGCAGGATTTTCTCCTTTGTGTGGTAATTCTGCATCTTAGCCACAATATTCTGTGGTGTTTTTTTTTTTAGGGTCTATTTCTGAAGTAGTTCGATGAATTCTTTCCACATATACTTTCCCCTCTGTTTCTATTATCTCTGGACAGTTCTCTTTGATGATTTCCTGTAAAATAGAATCTGGGCTCTTTTTTTGGTCATAGTTTTCTGGAAGTCCAATGATCTGCAGATTATTTCTCCTAGATCTATTTTCCAGGTCTATAGATTTTCCCAGTAAGTATTTGACGTTGTTCTCCAACTTCTCATTTTTTTTGTTTTGTTTGACTGATTCTTGGGTTCTCTGTGAATCATTCATTTCTATTTGTTCCATCCTGACTTTTAAGGAGTTATTTTCTTCTTTCACACTTTTTAGTTCTTTTTGTAAATGCCCAATTTCGTTTTTAAATGAATTATTTTGCTCTATTGAATTTTTTTCCATGTCCCTAATTTTTTTTTTTTTTTTGAGAATTATTTTCTTTTTCCAATTCAGAAATCTTATTTTCTTGGGACTTTTTTTTATCTTCTCAAATTCAGAAATCCTATTTTCCTGGGATTTTTTTACTTTTTCTAATTCACTAATTTTTTTTCCCTGCATCTACTGTGAATTTTTTATTTTTTCCAACTCCAATTTCAGGATATTGTTATTCTCTATCATAGCTTCCCTTTCCTTTCCCCATTTTTCTTCAAACTCTCTTAACTTTTTAATAGTCTCTTCATGGAGAGAGTTATGTGATGGGGGGTAGGAATCGTTCCCCTTTAGGTTGTTATTTGCTGACTCTCTGCTGTTAACTTCCTCGGGGTTGGATACCTGCTCTTTCTCTGTGTAGAAGGAATCTATGGTTTTTTTGGGCTTCTTGCTCATACTTAAAAAATCTTTTGGGGTCTGTCCCTGGGGTAGGAAATTATTTATTTATTCATTTAACAGCTTCCTCCCAGACTGGATGGATGCAGTGGCTCTTGCGCCTGAGCTAAGATAGAGCTCTGGGAGAGAGTTCCCCACCCCCTCCCTGGAAATGTCTCAGAGGTGACCAGTACTGCTGTGCCCTGAGGGCGCTGTGTTTTAGAGTCTTCCCTGAGGTTGAGACTGAACAGCAAAGGCGACTCAAAGCCTAGCCTATGCGTCCCGGTGGGGTGTGGATGTCTGCAGCAGGTGATGTGAAAAGCCCCTGCGCTCAAACTGGGAAGTGTCTGCCAGAAATCGCAGTCCCTAGTTCAAAGGTTCTGCTTCTCTGGGACTTCCGTTCTACAGCCTCCAGCCAAGCCAGGCACTATGAGTTACTGCCCCGCCCACTCTTCAATCTCTTAACTACCCCGAGGCGAAAGCCTGGATTTCCTAGGTCACGGTGCAGAGATCTGCTGAGTCACCCTTGGGATCCTGGAAGATCCAATCTAGTTTTAAATTTTAAAGTGGCTTATATTTCTCCTCTGATCTGCTGTTTTATAAGCAGAGAAGACCTAACAGCCTGTGCCAGGTTCTTTTATGTCAGTGGATTCTCTGATCCCAGAGCCCTCCCCAGCATGACCGGCGCAGTGTGCCACTACTGCACTGTCTGCGTTGGCCTCTCTTCTTCCTCCCCTGGGAGCTGACCTTTCCTGCTGAGACTCCAGATTCTCTTCAGCTGGTAAGTCGTGCTTCCAGTCCTTGTGGATTCTATCAGTCCAACGCTATTTCTGAGGCTGATTAAATCTAGTTGGTTGTGAGGGAAGAAAGGAGCTTACACAGTGGCGTGTATCTTCTCCTCCATTTTGGCTCCGCCCCCCGGTAAAAATAAATCTTGAGAAATATACTTCTGCTATAAAAATATGTAAAGAACATATGTATAATTTGACCTAGAAACTAGAGGTAGAAAGGAAATTATATCATAAAAAAGTGTAAAGAGGTGGTAGTACATCTTATGAAGAGGCAAAGGTAACCTATTATAACTGAGAGAAAGAAAGGAGGGAGATGAACATAGTGTGTATCAATAGACATATTCAATTTATGGTGAAACTTCTTCCACTTGATTGAAAAGTGAGAGTGAAGAAGTAAGCTTAGGGGAAGGGAATACAGAAATTGTGAGGAAAAGGGGTAAAATAAGGGGAGGAACTTTAAGGTGGGGGAGGGATACTAAAAATGGAGGGCTGTGAAAAACAAGTGGTGTTCACAAGTTTAATACTGGGTAGGGGGATAAGAGGGAAGGAAAGGAGAAAAATATAAGCAGGGGTTAACAGGATGGCAATGAATATAGAATTAGTCATTCTAAACATAAATGCGAATGGGGTAAACTCCCTCATAAAGAGGAAGCAATTAGCAGATTGGATTAAAAGTCAAAATCCTACTATATGTTGTTTACAGGAAACACACCTAAAACTGGGTAATACATTCAAACTAAAAGTAAAAGGGTGGAGAAGAATCTACTATACTTCAGGCAAAGCCAAAAAAGCAGAGGTAGCCATCCTCATCTCAGATTAAGAAAAAAGAAAAACTGATCTAGTTAAAAGAGAGAAGGAAGGGCATTATATCCTGCTAAAGGGTAGCATCAATAATGAAGTAGTATCAATATTAAACATATATGCATCAAAATTCTTAAAAGAGAAATTAAGAGAGCTGTAAGAAGAAATAGACATTAAAACTATAATAGTGGGAGATCTCAACCTTGCACTCTCAGAATTAGATAAATCAAACCACAAAATAAATAAGAAAAAAGTCAAAGAGGTAAATAGAAGACTAGAAAAGTTTGATATGATAGATCTTTGGGGAAAGCTAAATGGAGACAGAAAGGAGTATACTTTCTTCTCAGCAGTTCATGGAACCTATACAAAAATTGATCATATATTAGGGCATAAAAACCTCAAAATCAAATGCACTAAGGCAGAAATAGTAAATGCATCCTTTTCAGACCACAATGCAATTAAAATTACATTTAATAAAAAGCCAGGTGAAAGTAGACCAAAAAATAATTGGAAACTAAATAATCTTATACTAAAGAATGCTTGGGTAAAACAGCAAATCATGGACATAATTAATAACTTCACCCAAGAAAATTACAATAATGAGACATCATACCAAAATATGTTGGATATAGCCAAAGCAGTAATAAGGGGAAGTTTTATATCTCTACAGGCCTACTTGCATAAAATAGAGAAAGAGAGGCCCAACGAATTGGGCTACAACTAAAATTACTAGAAAAGGAATAATTTAAAAACCCCAAGACAAACATAAAATTTGAAATTCTAAAAATAAAAGGAGGTTAATAAAATTGAAAGTAAAAAACTATTGAACTAATTAATAAAACTAAGAGTTGGTTCTATGAAAAAACCAACAAAATAGACAAACCCTTAGTAAACCTCATTAAAAAAAGGAAAGAGAAAAAGCAAATTGTTAGTCTTTAAAATGAAAAAGGAGAACTCTCCACTAATGAAGAGGAAATTAGAACTATAGTTAGGAGCTACTTTGCTCAACTTTTTGCCAATAAATTCAATAACTTAAATGAAATGGAAGAGTACCTTCAAAAATATAACTTGCCCAGATTAATACAAGGAAAAGTAGTCTAAATAGTCCCATCTCAGAAAAAGAAATAGAACAAGCTATTAACCAACTCCCTAAGAAAAAATCCCCAGGACCAGATGGATTTACCTGTGAATTCTACCAAACATTTAAAGAACAACTAACTCCAATGCTATATAAACTATTTAAAAAAATTGGGATTGAAGGAGTCCTACCAAATTCCTTTTATAACACAGATATGGTACTGATACCTAAACCAGATAGATTGAAAACTGAGAAAGAAAACTATAGACCAATCTCCTTAATGAATATTGATGCTAAAATCTTAAATAAGATATTAGCAAAAAGACTTCAGAAAATCATCCCCAGGATAATACACTATGATCAAGTAGGATTCATACCAGGAATGCAGGGCTGGTTTAATATTAGGAAAACTATTAGTATAATTGACCATACTAATAATCAAATTAATAAAAACCATATGATCATCTCAATAGATGCAGAAAAAGCATTTGACAAAATCCAACATCCATTCCTACTAAAAACTCTTGAGAGTAAAGGAATAAATGGACTATTCCTTAGAATAATCAGGAGCATATATTTAAGACCGTCAGTAAACATCATATGTAATGGTGATAAACTAGAACCTTTCCCTATAAGATCAGGAGTGAAACAAGGTTGCCCACTATAACCATTACTATTCAGTATAGTACTAGAAATGCTAGCCTCGGCAATAAGAGCCAAGAAAGAGATTCAAGGAATTAGAGTAGGAAATGAGGAAATTAAAATACCACTCTTTGCAGATGACATGATGGTATACTTAGAGAACCCCAAAGACTCTGCTAAAAAGCTATTAGAAATATTTCAGAATTTTAGCAAAGTTACAGGATACAAAATAAATCCACATAAATCCTCAGCATTTTTATACATTATCAACACAATCCAACAGCAAGTGACACAAAAAGAAATTCTATTCAAAATAATGGTCCATAATATAAAATATTTGGGAATATATCTACCAAAGGAAAGTCAGGAATTATATGAGCAAAATTACAAAACACTTGCCACAAAAATAAAGTCAGATTTAAATAACTGGAAAGACATTCAGTGCACTTGGACAGGCCGAGCGAATATAATTAAGATGACAATACTCCCTATACTAATCTATTTATTTATTGCTATACCAATCAGACTCCCAAGAAACTATTTTAATGACCTAGAAAAAGAACAACAGAATTCATATGGAACAACAAAAGGTCGAGAATTTCAAGGGAAGCAATGAAAAAAAAATCAAATGAAGGTGGTCTAACTGTACCTGATCTAGAACTATATTATAAAGCAAGTCACCAAAACCATTTGGTATTGGCTAAGAAATAGACTAGTTGATCAGTGGCATAGGTTAGGTTCCCAGGGCAAGATAGTGAAGAAAAATAGCAATCTAGTCTTTGACAAACCCAAAGATCCCAAATTTTGGGATAAGAATTCATTGTTTGACAAACCTGCTGGGAAAACTGGAAATTAGTATGGCAGAAACTAGGCATGGACCCACATTTAACACCACATACTAAGATAAGATCAAAATGGGTCCAAGATTTAGGCATAAAGAATGAAATCATAAATAAATTGGAGGAACATGGGATGGTTTACCTCTCAGACTTGTGAAGGAGGAAGGAGTTTATGTCCAAGGGAGAACTAGAGACCATTATTGATCACAAAATAGAAAATTTTGATTACATGAAATTGAAAAATCTCTGCACAAACAAAACTAATGCAAACAAGATAAGAAGGGAAGTAACAAATTGGGAAAACATTTTTACAGTTAAAGGTTCTGATAAAGGCCTTATCTCCAAAATATACAGAGAATTGACTTTAATTTATAAGAAATCAAGCCATTCTCCAATTGATAAATGGTCAAAAGATATATACAGACAATTCTCAGATGATGAAATTGAAACTATTTCCAGTCAGATTAAAGAGTGTTCCAAATCACTATTGATCAGAGAAATGCAAATTAAGACAACTCTGAGATATCATTACACACCTGTCAGATTGGCTAAGATGACAGGAACAAATAATGATGAACGTTGGAAGGGCTGTGGGAAAACTGGGACACTGATGCATTGTTGGTGGAGTTGTGAAAGAATCCAACCATTCTGGAGAACAATCTGGAATTATGCCCAAAAAGTTATCAAAATGTGCATACCCTTTGACCCAGCGGTGTTACTACTAGGCTTATATCACAAGGAAATACTAAAAAAAGGGACAGGGACCTGTATGTGCCAAAATGTTTGTGGCAGCCCTTTTCATAGTGGCTAGAAACTGGAAAATGAATGGATGCCCATCAATTAGAGAACAGTTGGGTAAATTATGGTATATGAATGTTATGGAATATTATTGTTCTGTAATAAATGACCAACAAGAGGATTAAGAGAGGCTTGGAGAGACTTACATCAACTGATGCTGAGTTAAACGAGCAGAAATAGGGTATCATTATATACTTCAACAATGATACTGTATGAGGATGTATTCTGATGGAAGTAGATATCTTCAACATAGAGCAGAGCTAATCAAATTCCAATTGATCAATGATGTACAGAATCAGCTACATCCAGAAAAGGAACACTGGGAAATGAGTGTAAACTGTGAGCATTGTGGGGGTTTTTTTTGTTTTGTTTTGTTTTTTTTTTTTTGTTTTGTTTTGTTTTGTTTTGTTTTTCTTCCCAGATTATTTTTATCTTCTGAATACAATCCTTCCTTTGTAACAACAACAACAACAAAATTCGGTTCTGAACATATATATTGTACCTAGGACATACTATAAGACATTTAATATGTATGGGAATGCTTGTCATCTAGGGGAGAGGGTGGAGGGAAGGAGGGGAAAAATTCGGAACAGAAGGGTGTACAAGGGATAATGTAAAAAAATTACCTATGTATATGTACTTTCAAAGAAAATGATATAATTATAAAAATTAATAAAAAAAGAAAAATGGGCATAATAGCACATATCTTTTAAGAATGTTATAAGGATCAAAGTAGATACTATAAGTAAAATGCACTGCAAATGCTAAAGCACAAACAAATCCCATTATTATTATTATTAGTTAATAGTAGCAGTGATGGTGATTCTGATAGTAATAATAATGGAAGAAGTAATAGTACTAGTAGTAATAGCAGCAGCAGCAGCAATAGCAGTAGCAGTAGTAGTATTGGTAGTCATTTGATTTAGACCTCTGATTTAATGGATATGAATATGGGTGTACAACTATGATTATGGAAACTTCTTCCAATGATATTGAAACTATCTCAAATGATACCAATTGCTAACTTGCCTATAATTTATAACTATAAAAAGTTTCTGGGGTCTTTCCAAAATGACTTGTTCTTAAACACATGTTCACATTGTGTCAGTGAAGGGGTTTGAACCTAGTCTTCATTATTCCAATCTCTCTATCCATTCTGCTATGCTCATGAAATTGTTATGATGTTATTAATCAATTAAATATCCCATTAGGGTAAGATTTTTGAATATCATACTACTGGGGTATTTCTTGGTTTCTTTATTTAAAGTTAAATAATAATAGTAAATTAGATGGCCATGAAGACAAACATTTCAAGTGATCTTGCAGAATGATAGTAAATTTCAAACTCTGATTGAGGCAAAATAACTTAGAGGATTTCTGTGGAACACTCTGAATGTTCTTTTTTTTTTTTCACTCTTAATGCTCTTTATTGATTATGAAATCATACTGATGATTAGCCTTTTATCAATAATTATTTCTGTTGAGATAAAGAGACATGCTGGGGATTTTTAAGTAGGTATAGGTTTATTACAAGGACAATTGGCTTATTGACTTTCACTTCCTCAGGGGTCAGTTTGGCCCAATCTTGCCAATTTTTGTTCAAAGTAAAAGGAATAATTTTTACTTTAGTCATTTTTGCCTTATGGTCCTGACTTCTTTTAATCATCCTTTAGCCAGATCATTGACTATTATTATTAGCATTTGATTAGAAGAGGATTAAAATAAATATTGTAACTAACATTTAAAGAGTTCACATCTGCCTTTAACTTGAAAGCTTCTTTCATGAATTGTTCCATGTTATTATTTCTTTTTGGGGCATCTCCCTTTTTGGAAAGTTTCCCTACAATATTATTTCACAACTAGGGGAAAAGTAAATTAAAATGAAGTAAAATTTAGGGGTTATAGCCTACAAAACAAGTTTTTATATGATAATGTTTCAAAGCTGAATATTATTATCCAAGAGAAAAAAAGTCAAAGAAAATATAAGTTATACTTTCCCACGTTTGTTATGAGAATCAAATGAGATAATAGTTGTCAAGTACTTAGCACAGTGCCTGTCACATAATGGATGTTAAATTAATGTTAGTTATGAATTTATTTATTTGTTTGGTGATATGTTTGTTCAAATCTAATCTTAGATATAAACTGGCTATGTGACTGAAGGCAGATCATTGATTTCTCAGTGTTCCAGGCAACTTTGTTGTTAAGTCATTTCTGTCATGTCCAACTCTTCATGGCCCCATTTGAGATTTTCTTGGCAAAGATAATGGAGTAATTTGCCATTTACTTCTCCAGCTTATTTTGCAGATGAGAGAATTGAGTTACACAAAGGTTAAGTGACTTGCCTACTGTTAGACAACTAGTAAAGCTGGATTTGAACTCATCTTCCTGACTCCAGACCCAGTGATCTATTGAGTGTACCACTTACCTGCCACTGAGTGCCCCAGACAGCATTATAAGACTAAAACTTAAAGACTTATAATCTGTCTAGCAGAGGTAGTTTCTACATCTGGATTTTCCCACAAAGATGAAATTATAGTTAAAGATAAAAAAGGATGCTGTAATTATATTTCATATAATGCTATATGTGACTACACATAACATATAATGGTACATTAAACATTAAATTACAACATTAAAATCAAGTCTGAGAAAATTTTGCTACTCATAATTTATTCATTCATTCAACAAACATTTATTGAGGACCTACTATGTACCATGTACCAGGCATTCTAGCACTAAGTGCTGGAGACAAATGATAATCCCTGTACTTAAGGAGTTTACAATTCAGTGGGAGAGACCAAACATAAGCATAAATATACTATCTCTATATAGGATAAATGGGAAGTAACTGACAGGAAGACACTAAAATTAAGAGGAGTAGGAGAAAGTTTCCAATACGAATTACAATTTTAGTTTGAACTTAAAGGAAGCCCTGGCAGTCTCTAGTCAGAATGGAGAATGATCATATTCACCTTTCTGTCAGACAGAAAACTTCAAATTTACTTAGAGGATCAAATAATTTTTCTATATTATTAATGCAATTGCTAGCACATGTTACTTGGTGTAAATGATTTTTTCTGGCTATTTTTGATGGGTAATCAACAAATCTTAGTTTCAATTCATCTTTAGAACATTCAGAAATTCAAGTGGTAAAAAACAAGACTAAGAGAGATCATATAACTTAACATGATAGAAAACTGATCATAGAGACAGTATTGCCACTGAATGAATAAATGAATGGACATGTGTTAAATATTCACTATATGAATAAAGGAGAATAAAATATGAGAATAAAATCCAAGCAAATAAGATAATGTCTGCCCTCCAAAAAACATATATTCAGTGTTAAAATTGTCATTTTGTTCAAATAGTGGAACACAACATATAAACAAGAACTAGCTTTGGAAAGGGAATGAGCAAAAGAGGATATGTAAGTACCTGTTGGTGTTTGGAGACAGGAGGAAAGTGATATGGTAGACACATTTTAGGCAAGATAAGATGAAAACTTACCTCTCACAGCCTAGATTCAGTGGGTCACAAATCCAAGTTTTGGTGGGAGGAGATAGACAGTATGTAGATATGATAGACAATATGTTTTGGATAAGGTGAGAAATTGGATTAGTGGCCTGATTTTGAGCAAAATCATGTACAAATTTATTATCAGGGCCTTGTGTCCCAGAACTGGGAGTTTAAGTTCTAATAGAAACATCAAATTCTATGATACCCACACAATTGATATTTCCTAAAAAATGCATATTTATGCATATGTATAGGTGTACACATATATGTGTCTGCATGTGTATATGTTCATTTTTGGCAAAGATCATATCTTATACTTCTTTTGTATAACAAAATACTCAGCACAATGCTGGGTAGTCAGTAATTATTTAATATTTACAGGTTGTTGTCTAAAAGGCAGCACCTATAGAAATCCACAAAATACCAGCTACTAGCTTGAGGACACTTCCCAGATTGGTTTATCTTCTCTTTTAAATGATCAAGAGGAATTAAGTTTAAGAAAATTATTCCATAGACTTATAGAATTTGAGAATTATAAAAAGCCATAAAAATTATTGCAACTATTTCTCAGTATAGTTTGACTCACTCTGGGGCTTGAAATATATTGATGGAACCTCACCATTATAGAATGATCAGAGTTGTAAGGGACCTCAAAGCCCATATAGTCCAATCTATATCTGGAAATGCATTTCCTCTAAGACATACTTGAGGAATATACATCCAATATTTGTTTGAAGACCATTAGTGAGAGGGATTCCAATGACTCTTAAGGGTAATCCATAAATTTTTGTCATAGTTTAGGAGTGAAAAAGGTTTGATAAAGAGGATATAGGTTGTCCTTGACAGACTCATTCTTAGGCATTTAGAAAAAAAGGATATTCTTGAGCAAAATGTTTGAAAGGCTTTATTATATAGTTAAAGGAGATCTTAGAGTCAGCAAGACAAGTCAATAATCATTTATCAAGGGCTTACTATGTGCCAGCCATTGCAGTTAAACATTGAGAAGAAAAAGAAAAGGAGAAATCAAGAAAAAAAGCATGCCCTCATGGAGCTTACATTGTAAATGGAGTTGAAAATGGGAGAAGGGAAAATAAAAAAAGATACCTTGGGAGAGAGGGGAGAAAGAAATGGTAGTGAAAATATGAGAATTCAAGAGTAGAGCCCAGAGAGGAATGAAGACATGTTTGTGATCAATACTTTCCATACACTTCAGATGGTAGGAAGAACCAGCCATCTCGAGCAAAGAGTTACAATTGTGTAAGTTACTTCTAGTGTATGAGAAATCAGTTGTAAAATGAACTTTTAGGTTGAGGAAGTTTCTGTGACATAGTGGAGAAAATTGAGAGAATAAAGACAGAAAACAGAAAAGGTCATGAATGGTTTGCAAAATGTATCAGAGGAAGATTTGAATTCAAATTTGTCATACCCATTGACTGAATGAGTGAGCAAATTATTTATTCAATCACTGTGATTCTTAGGCAAGTGTCTAAAATGCTACCTTATCAAACAGTTGTCTTTCTTGCTGGAAATTCTATAAATTACCAACATTACTCATTAAGAACAGTACACAAAAATAGAGATAAATATCTTGAAAATCCTGTGCTTTAATCTGACATTTAAGCCAAAATACCAATTTTTTAAAAAATCATAGCTCATATAAATTTGAGTTCATTACATCTAAAATACAATGTCCCAAAAATCTTAGTGTAGTTTTAAGCTTTAATTAATAAGACTTTGGAACTACCTATGCATTACCTATAGCATTAGTATTTTACTTATCTACCTAAACAGTCTAACTTTACATTAGCATTTTGCAGTTATTCTGTCCCTTGCAGACAGTCTAGGGTAATAATTGCTTTCTGGGTGTGCAGTTGAAACAAGTTTGGATCAAATTCTGCTTCAACATTAGCTGTGTGACAATGGGGGATTCACTTAATTCCTATCTTGAAATCATATCCTCCTAACTTCTCCCTCACTCACCTAATTTTTTTTTTTGAGCCTATTGGTTACCCTTAATGTGATTTAGCCTGTTTGTCAAGATAGTTTTATTGGGGTATGGCTGCTATATATGCTACAGTTCTTGGAATCACAAGTGAAAGCTGGGTGACTGGTGGACACAAAAAGTAAATGAGTAGCCCTAATAAAAGGGCTCATATCAGAAGTGTTAGTCTTTCTGAAGATTTATTTGGTGGAATGGGCAGGTTTGAACAATTTATTACAACATTCACAAAGGTGAGTGAAGGAGGACACTAAAGTTACCCATTTTATCTTGTCAGTTGCCTTGACTTTTGCTTTGCCCCTTGACTTAAAGGTCTCTGGAAGAAAAGTGAGGCTCATGACTGTGCAACTTTGCCTCACTTAAATCCCCTTCAAAAAATACCTGGAACAGGATTAAACAGGTTAAAGGATTTTTTTTTCACTTTAAGGAAATTTCAGATCCCTTTTTTTAACCATAAAAAGAAATGTATATTCAATGAGGTGTGTGCTTTGGTGAAAAGAACATTGGCCTGGAAGTTGAGAGATCTAAGTCCTAACTCATTAACATTTATTGGTTATGCCTCCCTGGGAAAGTTAGTTCCTCTGAGCTTCAATTCCTTGATATATGCAATGGAAAGAATAATATGTGTGATTCCTACTTCATAGAGTTATTAAGATAAAAAATTCTTCATAATCTGATATTAAAAATTAATTTTAATTTAATTCTCAAGGTTAACAGTGTTATTGAACAAAAACAAAAGTGAAGAATACAATTCAAAATACAACCAGATGCTTAGAAATATCAATCCATTAAAAAATTAGCAAAGTAATACCTTACCTGCTTTGGGTTCCTTTCAATCATTTTTCCATTTGTGTAGCTTATAAAAAAATCTTGTTTTACATAACCATAGTCAGCATGCATATTGTTCTCTTATTTCTGTTTTATTTGCTTCATTTTACTTTGTCCTACTCTTTTTTGTGTTTTTTATTATTCCTCTCATATATCACTTTTATCAGAGCAATAATATTGCATTACTTTGATATATCTCAATTTGTGCAATCACTCAGTGAAGTCAATATTTCAGGTGACCTGAAGGACAATGAAAAGATACATGGTGAGCATAAACAGGTGGCAACACATTATCAGTGTTGACTTCCATGTGAGAAGTGGCATGGAAGACAACATCAAGGACAAGGATATTTGGAAAAGGAGATAGAAAAAGAAAAATTTGGTGAGGGTGAAGGATAACAGAGGGACTGACCAAGTGCCAAAATAGTCTTCACAACAATTAAAAGACCCAGATAAAAGTGCTAAATAAAGCTTCAATTGAGAGTGGTAGACATTGATGAAAGCCATATAAGAAGAGCCTGAATGAATTGGTTGCAATACATACTTAACAAGGGAAAAATGTAATTCAACAAAATCATGGTTCCACTAAAATAATGATGATTACATATTTCAGTGAAAATAAAGTTAAAGAATGCTTCTAAGATTGGCCAACCTGTGAAGTTTTCACAAAATAAGGTTATCTTTTTTTTTTTTTCCAGCAATAAGTAACATCTGTCATTTCTTGCCTTTATTTTATTCAATTTTCTTTTAGGTATTATTTGACAATTTTGATAATGGTTAAGTACTTCAAAAATATCCAATTTTGAGAACTATACAGATGTTCTAGGAGCCAATAGGAAATTGACGAGGTTACTGAGTCTTCAACTTCCCTTTGCAGCCATCCAATTTCTCAGAGATTTTGCTCTCCCTTGAGTCATGTTATGAAAAATGGATTATGTATCTCCAGAGGCACCCCAGCTGCCTTATTGGAATACTAATAGTAAATGAAGAGATTTGTTCAACTGAGTATGCTGTTATATGCTGTCTTTTTCATTACAGCTCTGGCTTGGGATTCCAGTGCTACTCCCAGTCAGTCAGGCTATCACATTTGTTCCTCAACAGATCCAGACACTATTTGGGGAAAATGGTATTAGCATAATGGACCCCGTTGAATAACTGGGAGGAATTTAAGGACAGAAATGAAAAGCACATAGAGGTAAACAATGAATGTGTGTATTCACACACATCTTTATTATCACTTAGAAAGTAGAACAATAACTTTCCTATCAAATGGGAAAACAATTTCAGGAAGGAACAGAATTGAATTGCCTATGTCAATACTAACATACTTTAATCTCCTCTATTTACCAAATGTTCCTACCTCCAAGTTCATTATTTATCCCTAAAGTTGAATCAATGTTTCTTTCTAATTTTTTTCCTTCCTCCCTCCCTCCCTCCCCTCCTTCACTCCCTCTCTCCCTTATTTCCCTCTCTTCCCTCCCTCCCTTCCCTCCCTCTTTCTCCTCCCTCCCTCCCTTCTCTCCCTCTTTCTCCTCCTTCCCTTTCCTCCTTTCCTTCCCTTCCTTCCCTCCCTCCCTCCCTCCTTCCCTCCTTCCCTCCCTACCTTCCCTTCCTTCCTCCCTCCCTTCTTTCCCTTCCTTCCCTCCCTCCCTCCCTTCCTTCCTTCCTTCCTTCCTTCCTTCCTTCCTTCCTTCCTTCCTTCCTTCCTTCCTTCCTTCCTTCCTTCCTTCCTTCTTTCCTTCCTTCCTTCCTTCCTTCCTTCCTTCCTTCTTCCTTCCTTCCTTCCTTCCTTCCTTCCTTCCTTCCTTCCTTCCTTCCTTCCTTCCTTCCTTCCTTCCTTCCTTCCTTCCCTTCCTTCCTTCCTTCCTTCCTTCCTTCCTTCCTTCCTTCCTTCCTTCCTTCCTTCTTTCCTTCCTTCCTTCCTTCCTTCCTTCCTTCCTTCCTTCCTTCCTTCCTTCCTTCCTTCCTTCCTTCCTTCCTTCCTTCCTTCCTTCCTTCCTTCCTTCCTTCCCTCTTTTTTTCTTTTTCTTTTTCTTTTTTTTTTTTTAAAGAGTGAATTTTTTTCACAACTCAGTGCACATTCTCCATTTAACAACTGAGGTAATCTGCTGGAATATTAGGTACCTTAAAGTAGTGAGATCATGTCTATATAACCAAATAGAAGTATAAACAATTAATAATAAAGAAAAATTTGTGGTAGGCAATTAACCAGTCCAGGGAATGAAAGTCAAGTACTTTGTGTTTCCATTTTTGCTTAAAAGGTCTAGCACAAAGAATAATAGAATTTTATTTTTTTATTTTATTTTATTTTAATAATTTTTATTATATATTTTTTATAATATTATCCCTTGTATTCATTTTTCCAAATTATCCCCTCCTCCCTCTACTCTGTCCATCATTGATCAACTGGAAGTGAGTTGGCTCTATTTTATGTTGAAGATTTCCACTTCCATCAGAATATATCCTCATACAGTATTGTTGTTGAAGTGTACAGTGATCTTCTGGTTCTGCTCGTTTCACTCAGCATCAGTTGATGTAAGTCTCTCCAGGCTTCTCTGTATTCCTCCTGCTGGTCATTTCTTACAGAGCAATAATATTCCATAACCTTCATATACCATAATCTACCCAACCATTCTCGAACTGATGGACATTCATTCATCTTCCAGTTTCTAGTTAAACAAAAAGAGCTGCCACAAACATTTTGGCACATATATGTCTCTTTCCGCTCTTTAGTATTTCTTTGGGATATAAGCCCAATAGTAGCACTGCTGGATCAAAGGGTATGCACAGTTTGATAACTTTTTGGGCATAATTCCAGATTGCTCTCCAGAATGGCTGGATTCGTTCACAACTCCACCAGCAATGTATTAGTGTCCCAGTTTTCCCACATCCCCTCCAACATTCATCCTTATTTGTTCCTGTCATCTTAGCCAATCTGACAGGTGTGTAGTGGTATCTCAGAGTTGTCTTAATTTGCATTTCTCTGATCAGTAGTGATTTGGAACACTCTTTCATGTGAGTGGATATAGTTTCAATTTCTTCATCTGAGAATTGTCTGTTCATATCCCTTGATCATTTATCAATTGGAGAATGGTTCAGTTTCTTATAAATTAGGGTCAGTTCTCTATATATTTTGGAAATGAGACCTTTGTCAGAACCTTTGCTTTTAAAAATATTTTCCCAATTTGTTACTTCCCTTCTAATCTTGTTTGCATTAGTATTATTTGTACAGAAACTTTTTAGTTTGATGTAATCAAAATCTTCTATTTTGTGATCAATAATGATCTCTAGTTCTCCTCTGGTCATAAATTCCTTCCTCCTCCACAGGTCTGAGAGGTAGACTCTCCTCTGTTCCTCTAATCTGTTTATTATCTCACTCTTTATGCCTAAATCATGGACCCATTTTGATCTTATCTTAGTATATGGTGTTAAGTGTGGGTCCATATCTAATTTCTGCCATACTAATTTCCAGTTTTCCCAACAGTTTTTTCCAAATAATGAATTTTTATCCAGAATGTTGGTATCTTTGGTTTTGTCAAATATTAAATTGCTATAGATGTACCCTTTTTTGTCCTTTGTATCTAATTTGTTCCACTGATCTACCCGTCTATTTCTTAGCCAATACCAAATGGTTTTGGTGACTGCTGCTATATAATATAGGTTTAGATCAGGTACACTTAGACCACCTTCCTCTGAGTTTTTTTCATTAGTTCCCTTGCAATTCTCGACCTTTTATTCTTCCATATGAATTTTGTTGTTATTTTTTCTAGGTCATTGAAATAGTTTCTTGGGAGTCTGATTGGTATAGCACTAAATAAATAGATTAGTTTGGGGAGTATTGTCATCTTTATTATATTCGCTCGGCCTATCCAAGAGCACTGAATGTCTTTCCAATTATTTAAATCTGACTTTATTTTTGTGGCAAGTGTTTTGTAATTTTTCTCATATAATTCCTGACTTTTCTTTGGTAGATGGATTCCCAAATACTTTATACTCTCAACATTTGTTTGGAATGGAATTTCTCTTTGTATCTCTTGCTGTTGCATTTTGTTAGTGATATATAAAAATGCTGAGGATTTTTTTGTGGATTTATTTTGTATCCTGCCACTTTGCTGAAATTTTGAATTATTTCTAGTAGCTTTTTAGCAGAGTCTTTGGGGTTCTCTAAGTATACCATCATGTCATCTGCAAAAAGTGATAGTTTGATTTCCTCATTTCCTACTCTAATTCCTTGAAACTCTTTCTCGGCTCTTATTGCCAAGGCTAGCGTTTCTAGTACTATATTGAATAGTAATGGTGATAGTGGGCAACCTTGTTTCACTCGTGATCTTACTGGGAAAGGTTGCAGTTTATTACTATTGCATATTATGCTTACTGAAGGTCTTAAATATATGCTCCTGATTATTCTAAGGAATAGTCCATTTATTCCTATACTCTCAAGAGTTTTTAATAGGAATGGATGTTGGATTTTGTCAAATGCTTTTTCTACATCTATTGAGATGATCATATGGTTCTTATTAATTTGATTATTAATATGGTCAATTATATTAATAGTTTTATTAATTATTAAATTATTAATATTAAACCAGCCCTGCATTCCTGGAATAAATCCTACTTGATCATAGTGTATTGGGGATGATTTTCTGAAGTCTTTTTGCTAATATCTTATTTAAGATTTTAGCATCAATATTCATTAAGGAAATTGGTCTATAATTTTCTTTCTCAGTTTTCGATCTACCTGGTTTAGGTATCAGTACCATGTCTGTGTCATAAAAGGAGTTTGGTAGGACTCCTTCATCCCCTATCCCCTATTTTTTCTTTTTTTTTTTTCCCTTGTGAATTTTTTTTATTTAATTAATAATTTTTTATTATATATATATTTTTTTATAATATTATCCCTTGTATTTATTTTTCCAAATTATACCCCCTTCCTTTCTTCCCTCCCCCCGATGACAGGCACTCCCATACATTTTACATGTGTTACAATATAGTCTAGACACAATACATGTGTGTGAATATCATTTTCTTGTTGCACAATAAACATTAGATTCTGAAGGTACATGCAACCTGGGCAGACAGATATTAGTGCTAACAATTTACATTCACTTCCCAGTGTTTCTTCTCTGGGTGTAGCTACCTCTGTCCATCATTGATCAACTGGAAGTGAGTTGGCTTTTCTTTATGTTGAAGATTTCCACTTCCATCAGAATACATCCTCATACAGTATTGTTGTTGAAGTGTACAGTGATCTTCTGGTTCTGCTCATTTCACTCAGCATCAGTTGATTTAAGTCTCTCCAGGCCTCTCTGTATTCCTCCTGCTGGTCATTTCTTACAGAGCAATAATATTCCATAACCTTCATATACCATAATTTACCCAACCATTCTCCAACTGATGGACATTCATTCATCTTCCAGTTTCTAGCTACAACAAAAAGAGCTGCCACAAACATTTTGGCACATATATGTCTCTTTCCGCTCTTTAGTATTTCTATGGGATATAAGCCCAGTAGTAGCACTGCTGGATCAAAGGGTATGCACAGTTTGATAACTTTTTGGGCATAATTCCAGATTGCTCTCCAGAATTGCTGGATTCTTTCGCAACTCCACCAGCAATGTATTAGTGTCCCAGTTTCCCCACATCCCCTCCAACATTCATCCTTATTTGTTCCTGTCATCTTAGCCAATCTGACAGGTGTGTAGTGGTATCTCAGAGTTGTCTTAATTTGCATTTCTCTGATCAGTAGTGATTTGGAACACTCTTTCATGTGAGTGGATTTAGTTTCAATTTCTTCATCTGAGAATTGTCTGTTCATATCCTTTGACCATTTATCAATTGGAGAATGGTTTGGTTTCTTATAAATTAGGGTCAGTTCTCTATATATTTTGGAAATGAGACCTTTGTCAGAACCTTTGCTTTTAAAAATATTTTCCCAATTTGTTACTTCCCTTCTAATCTTGTTTGCATTAGTATTGTTTGTACAGAAACTTTTTAGTTTGATGTACTCAAACTCTTCTATTTTGTGATCAATAATGATCTCTACTTCTCCTCTGGTCATAAATTCCTTCCTCCTCCACAAGTCTGAGAGGTAGATTATCCTCTGTTCCTCTAATCTATTTATTATCTCCCTCTTTATGCCTAAATCATGGACCCATTTTGATCTTATCTTGGTATATGGTGTTAAGTGTGGATCCATATCTAATTTCTGCCATACTAATTTCCAGTTTTCCCAACAGTTTTTTTCTGAATAATGAATTTTTATCCCTAATGTTGGTATCTTTGGGTTTGTCAAAGATTAGATTGGTATAGATGTAAGCTTTTTTGTCCTTTGTATCTAATCTGTTCCACTGATCTACTGGTCTATTTCTTAGCCAATACCAAATGGTTTTGGTGACTGCTGCTATATAATATAGGTTTAGATCAGGTATACTTAGACCACCTTCCTCTGAGTTTTTTTTTTTTTTTCATTAGTTCCCTTGCAATTCTTGACCTTTTATTCTTCCATATGAATTTTGTTGTTATTTTTTTCTAGGTCATTGAAATAGTTTCTTGGGAGTCTGATTGGTATAGCACTAAATAAATAGATTAGTTTGGGGGGTACTGTCATCTTTATTATATTCGCTCGGCCTATCCAAGAGCACTGAATGTCTTTCAAATTATTTAAATCTGATTTTATTTTTGTGGCAAGTGTTTTGTAATTTTTCTCATATAATTCCTGACTATTCTTTGGTAGATGGATTCCCAAATACTTTATACTCTCAACACTTGTTTGGAATGGAATTTCTCTTTGTATCTCTTGCTGTTGCATTTTGTTAGTGATATATAAAAATGCCAAAGATTTATGTGGATTTATTTTGTATCCTGCCACTTTGCTGAAATTTTGAATTATTTCTAGTAGCTTTTTAGCAGAGTCTTTGGGGTTCTCTAAGTATACCATCATGTCATCTGCAAAAAGTGATAGTTTGATTTCCTCATTTCCTACTCTAATTCCTTGAATCTCTTTCTCGGCTCTTATTGCCGAGGCTAGCGTTTCTAGTACTATATTGAATAGTAATGGTGATAGTGGGCAACCTTGTTGCACTCCTGATCTCCTGGGAAAGGTTGCAGTTTATTACTATTGTATATTATGCTTACTGAAGATCTTAAATATATGCTCCTGATAGTTCTAAGGAATAGTCCATTTATTCCTATACTCTCAAGAGTTTTTAGTAGGAATGGATCTTGGATTTTGTCAAATGCTTTTGCTGCATCTATTGAGATGATCATATGGTTTTTATTAATTTGATTATTAATATGGTCAATTATATTAATAGTTTTCCTAATATTAAACCAGCCCTGCATTCCTGGTATAAATCCTACTTGATCATAGTGTATTATCCTGGAGATGATTTTCTGAAGTCTTTTTTCTAATATCTTATTTAAGATTTTAGCATCAATATTCATTAAGGAGATTGGTCTATAATTTTCTTTCTCAGTTTTGGATCTACCTGGTTTAGGTATCAGTACCATGTCTGTGTCATAAAAGGAGTTTGGTAAGACTCCTTCATCCCCTATTTTTTCAAATAATTTATATAACATTGGGGCTAATTGTTCTTTAAATGTTTGGTAGAATTCACATGTGAATCCATCTGGTCCTGGGGATTTTTTCCTGGGGAGTTGATTAATAGCTTGTTCTATTTCTTTTTCTGAAATGGGACTATTTAAGCAATTTATCTCATCCTCTGTTAATCTAGGGAGCCTATATTTTTGGAGGAAGTCATCCATTTCACTTACGTTATCAAATTTATTGGCATAAAGTTGGGCAAAGTAACTCATTATTTCTCTAATTTCCTCTTCATTAGTGGAAAGATCCCCCTTTTCATTTGTAAGACTAACAATTTGATTTTCCTCTTTCTTTTTTCTGATCAAATTTACCAAAGGTTTATCTATTTTATTGGCTTTTTCACAAAACCAACTCTTAGTTTTATTTATTAATTCAATAGTTTTTTTACTTTCAATATTATTGATTTTTCCTTTTAATTTTTGTATTTCAAGTTTAATTTTTGGTTGGGGGTTTTTAATTTGGTCTTTTTCTAGCTTTTTAAGTTTCAGGCCCAATTCGTTAATTTTCTCTTTCTCTATTTTCTTCAAATAAGCCTCTAAAGATATAAAATTTCCCCTTATTACTGCTTTAGCTGCATCCCAAAGATTTTGGTATGATTTCTCATCATTGTCATTATCTTGGGTGAAATTATTAATTGTTTCTATAATTTGCTGTTTCACCCAGTCATTCTTTAAGATGAGATTGTTCATTTTCCAATTACTTTTTGGTCTATTTACCCCTAACTTTTTACTGAATGTAGCTTTTAGTGCATTGTGATCTGAGAAGAAGGTATTTATTATTTCTGCCTCCCTACATTTAATTTTGAGATCTTTATGTCCTAATATATGGTCAATTTTTGTATAGGATCCATGAACTGCTGAGAAGAAAGTATATTCCTTTCTATTGCCATTCAGTTTTCTCCAAAGGTCTATCATACCTAGTTTTTTAATGTTCTATTTACTTTTTAAATTTCTTTCTTGTTTGTTTTGTGGTTTGATTTGTCTAAATCTGAGAGTGCAAGGTTGAGATCTCCCACTATTATAGTTTTACTGTCTGTTTCTTCTTGCAACTCTCTTAACTTTTCCTTTAGAAAGTTAGATGCTATACCACTTGGTGCATATATGTTTAGTATCGATATGGCTTCATTATTTATGCTACCTTTCAGCAGGATATAGTTTCCTTCCTTATCTCTTTTAATTAGATCAACTTCTGCTTTTGCTTGATCTGAGATAAGGATAGCTACCCCTGAAGCATAATAGATTCTGCTCCAACCTTTTACCTTCACTCTGTATGTATCTACCTGCTTTAAGTGTGTTTCCTGAAGACAACATAGTGTAGGGTTCTGATTTTTGATCCAATCTGCTATCCGTCTCCATTTGATGGGATCGTTCATCCCATTCACATTTACAGTTAAAATTACTAATTCTGTATTTCCTGCCATCATATTATCCCCAGATTATGCTTTTTCCCTTAACCCCCCTGATCCCCGTCCCCGATATTTAATTTACAAACCCCCCTTGTGACGTGCAACCCTCCCTTTTTTTTAGTATCCCTCCCCCCTCCCTCCAAGTCCCTTCACTTATTCTCCTTTTCCTTTTCCCTTTTTCTCTCCCCCCTTTTAATGAGGTGAGAGAAAATTCTCTGAAAAACAAATATGTTAATTATTTACTCTTTGAGCCTCTCCTGATGAGAGTAATATTCACACAATGATTCTCCCCCTCACTAAATTCCCTCAGATATGGTGTATTTTCTATGCCTCTTCCTGGGATGTAGTTTCCCTCTTTTTATCATTTCTTCCCCTTTTTCTGAACCGACCTCCTTCCCTTTACTACACCCCCCTTTTTTTCTTTTATATCAGTAAAATCAAATTATCCTTGAGTACTTTTTATATACCCACAACAGAGTTACAGTTCTCAAGGGTTATGTGTACCTTTTTCTGTTTCTCTTCAGTGTTGTGTATGTAGATCAAATTTTTTGTTTAAGTCTGGTTTTTTTCTTAGAAACATATAGAATTCCTCTGTTTCATTGAATGACCATCTTCCTCCATGGAAAAAGATGCTAAACTTAGCTGGGTAGTTCATTCTTGGTTGCAGTCCTTGATCTTTTGCCTTACGGAATATCAGGTTCCAGGCCCTTCTATCTTTTAATGTGGAGGCAGCCAGATCTTGAGTGACCCTTATTGTGGCACCATGGTATTTAAATTGTTTTTTTCTAGCTGCTTGCAAGATTTTCTCCTTTGTGTGGTAATTCTGCAACTTAGCCACAATATTCCATGGTGTTCTTTTTTTAGGGTCTATTTCAGAAGGAGTTCGATGAATTCTTTCCACATCTACTTTCCCTTCTGTTTCTATTTTCTCTGGACAGTTCTCTTTGATAATTTCCTGTAAAATAGAATCTAGGCTCTTTTTTTGGTCATAGTTTTCTGGAAGTCCAATGATCTGCAGATTATCTCTCTTAGATCTATTTTCCAGGTCTATAGATTTTCCCAGTAAGTATTTGACGTTGTTCTCCAGCTTCTCATTTTTTTTTTTTTTTTTTTTTTTTGTTTTGTTTGACTGATTCTTGGGTTCTCTGTGAATCATTCATTTCTATTTGTTCCATCCTGACTTTTAAGGAGTTATTTTCTTCTTTCACACTTTTTAGTTCTTTTTGTAAATGCCCAATTTCGTTTTTAAATGAATTATTTTGCTCTATTGAATTTTTTTCCATTTCCCTAATTTTTTTTTGAGAATTATTTTCTTTTTCCAATTCAGAAATTCTATTTTCTTGAGACTTTTTTATCTTTTCCAATTCAGAAATCCTACTTTCCTGTGATTTTTTAACCTTTTCTAATTCACAAATTTTGTTTCCCTGCATCTTCTGTGAATTCTTTATTTTTTCCAACTCCAATTTCAGGACGTTGTTATTCTCTATCATAGCTTCCCTTTCCTTTCCTTATTTTTCTTTAAACTCTCTTAACTTTTTAATAGTCTCTTCTAGGAGAGAGTTATGTGATGGGGGGCAGGAATGATTTCCCCCTTAGGTTGTTATCTGCTGACTCTCTGCTGTTAACTTCCTCGGGGTTGGATACCTGCTCTTTCTCTGTGTAGAAGGAATGTATAGTTTTTCTGGCTTTTTTGTTCATACTTAAAAAATCTTTTGGGGTCTGTCCCTGGGGTAGGAAATTATTTATTTACTTCTTTACCAGCTTCCTCCCAGACCAGATGGATGCAGCGGCTCTTGCGCCTGAGCTAAGATAGAGCTCTGGGAGAGAGTTCCCCACCCCCTCCCTTGAAGTGCCTCAGAGGTGACTAGCACTGCTGTGCCTTGAGGGCGTTGTGTTCTAGTGGCTTCCCTGAGGTTTGAGATTGAACAGTAAAGAAGGCACAAAGCCCAGCCTATGCGACCCAGTGGGGCGTGGATGTCTGCAGCAGGTGACATGAAAAGCCCCTGCGCTCAAACTGGAAGTGTCTGCCAGAAACCGAGGTCCCTAGTTCAAAGGTTCCGCTTCTCTGGGACTTCCAGAGCTGAGTTCCACACCCTCCAGCTTTGCTAGGCAGTGTGTGTTGCCTTGGGCCGTATCTGCCCACTTCTCAATCTCTTAACTAGTCTCAGGTGGGAGCTAGGGGCCACACCCCCTGGTGCCGAGATCTGCTGAGTCACCCCCAGGATCCGGGAAAATCTAATATATCTGAATTTTTAAAGTAGTTTAGATTTCTCTTCTGAACTGCTATATTATAAGCAGATAAGAGCTAACAGCCTGTGCCAGATTCCTTTATCTCAGTGGCTTCTCTGATCCCAAAGCCCTCCCCAGAGTGATTGGCGCAGTATGCTAGCACCCCGCCGTCTGTGCTGGCCTCTCTTCTTCCTCCCTTGGGAACTGACCTTTTCTGTAAAACTCCAGATTCTCTTCACTGGTAAGTCATGCTTCCAGTCCTTGTGGTATCTATCAGAGTAGCGCTATTTCTGAGGCTGATTTATTTAATTGGTTGTGAGGGAGTAACGACGTTCACAGAGTCGTGTGTTTCTTCTCCGCCATCTTGGCTCCCTTCTCCGCCATCTTGGCTCCCATGATAGAATTTTAACGATCTCAATTATCCAGATTGGTTGCCTATATTACTTGAATTCACTGGATAATTGCTACCTTCTTTTGATTTACTTTGGCAATAAAGACATGGTTTTTAGTCACAGTGTCTATGACACTGTGATTAGCTATGGTCATATTCTTAACATTTGACAGATGTGTGGTGGCTTAGAAATGAATTCAATGGAGTTGGTTGAGTTCAGAGCAAAATTTTATTATACACACCTGACTAATGAATGTCCTTTTCTTGAACAGTTAGTTTTAGCAGAAATAATTCACATGGGGAAAAACACATCAACAACTCTGGATTCCACAGTGCCTGGCATATTACAATATGTTATAGTAATCATTGTCATCATTACTGTCATCATCATTGTAATAATAAAAATAACTAACATTTCTAGAATATTTTAAGATTTGAAAAGTAACTTCACATATATGAACTTGTTCAGTAAGTACCTAATAATCCTTATTGAGTTAAATTGAATAGGATTCCCCTCTAAGTCAGAATTCAGAGTCCTCCAAAACTAATATTAGGTCAATTATTAAAGTTTCCATAGTCTCCTCTAAGGAAGTGGACCCCAGATCTTTCTCATGGTCTGAGAGTCTTCTGGGACCTTATTTTTAGTCTTACTATCAGATTTGGTCCTTAAATACTGTAGAGGGGCTATATAAAATACAGAATTCTATTGGTTGAATGACATTACTTTGAGGGCCAGAAAAAGAGCACTGACAAGAAATGTATGTAATGTTGTATGTCAGCAAGAGGGTCTTGCAGTAGGCAAAACATGGGCCATCTCCACTTACTAACTTGTCAGATGGTTACCTGCTCATGTTAGTCAAGAGAGAGTGATAGGGAGGTACAAAAATAAATTGGGGGACTTTCCGTGTAATCCAGTCATTTCTGCTACCCTGGACTTGGTCACCATAACAGGGAAAAACAAGAGTGGAGGGACTCTGGTTAGCTTCCTATGATTAAGCAAGTGAACTTATAACCTATAGCTTACTGCTCTGGGACCTACTATACAGAAATTATAATTAGTATCCCTTGGAATTATATATGATTGGAATAGAGTGGGGTCTAAATGAATTATTTCTCACAGGAGGTGGCATCCAGAGTGGATATTAAAAAGAAATATTGGTTTCATCAGGCAGAAAGTAAAGATGGGAATGGGGGAAGAGGGCAGTAATCTGAGCAAAACCACAGAAATGGGAGAGTACAGTAAAAGGATGGGCAATTGTCAGGTTATCAGGTATAATTAAAATATAGTTTATCAGAGTAGCATGAGATAAAGTTGGACACATAAGCTGAAGTCTAGTGGTGGATGGTGTGTACTAATAGAATAAGTAGTTTATGCTTCATTTCTATTCAAGTATAATAAGGAACTAAAATTTTTTGAGTAAGGAAAATCATCAGATATGATTTATAGTACAGAATTACAGTCTAAAATTACAGTAATAATAATTTTTTAAAAATTTGCAACATGAAGAAATTAAGTTAAGTGATCTCTGAGGTTCTTCTAGCTCCCATTTTTATGATCCTATGATAATAAGAAAGGTAACAAAGGCATAAAGACCAATTAAATTATTTTGATAATCCAGGCCTGAAGCAAGACCCTGAACAGAGACCCTTTCCCCCTGATTGGTGAGTCTATGATTTCTATCTAGTGAATATTCCTCGTTCAAGCTATCTTTTGCCAGCTGCCTTGTGGGTTTGGGGTTAGTACACTCAATCACCTTTCTGGGAAAAAAAGGTGTGTCAATCTATTGTATCAGAGAAGTCAGACATGCTGCTCAACAGTATCATGAACATTGCTCAGTGCAGGAGACATGAAAAAAGTAATTTGGAAGTATTTAAGAAAATAAATAAAAATATAACATTACAGATCTTTATATATAATTTTCTAAGTCAACACATGGCCCATAGTGATTCATCTATCCAGTTAAGTGACTTCCATTTCTATTTGAGTTTGATAGTACTGGAATACACTGTGGGTGTACTCATCATCCTTGTGATTTCACAGAGCAAAATTTTTCTCCATGGCTGTATTCCCCAGTATATATTGCCTCCCCACATTTTGGTGTAAACTCTTTAAGATCAGGGACCATCCTATTTTTATAGTTATAACATTAGTATTAAGTACAGTGCCTAGCACAAAGAAATTGCTTAATCAAATCTTTTTAATTTAACCCCATTTGTTAGCATTTTCAGTGCTATGCTTTTAATTACTCATCATTATCATCATCATCATCATCATCATCATCATCATCATCATTTTTTATTCTTGTTCTTTTCCTTCTTCTCTCTTCCTCCTCCTTCAATTCCTCCTCCCCCCTCCTCCTCCTGCTCTTGTTTTCTCTTTTACTCCTCCTTTCTTCCCAAACACTGAAAATCCATACATAATGTCTCTTATCTTTCCCTAAAGACTTCTGCTGATATCAGTCATCTTTGAGACAAGAAACTGAAAGTAAGTAAGAACATCTCCGTGGCAACCAGTTTTGATGTTTTATATAATTTTTGCTCCTAAAAGAAATAGGGGTATTCTTGAGTCTCATGATACAAGATTGAGAATTAAATAAAGCAACAGATGAAAAGATGGGACGTTTTATCAATAGAGAACAATGACAATTGACACATTTAGCATGGAGCCATTTAATGAAGGGGCAGAAAAACCCCCTGCAGCCTCAATTACTTTTGATAACATCACTTTAACCCCAGAATAGTAATTAATGTTCCTAGGGATGATCCTGAGTCTATTTAAAGAATAGGGAAGAATATAATACATTTGAGAAAGTTTTCCAGTGGAAATGACTAAAATAAATAACAATGTCTGAGTGCTTAAAAATAAGTTTAAGTTATTGGGAAAATTCATTGGTAACAAATATTTATTGGCAATAGCATAAATGGAGAATTACCTCAAGCCAAATATTACATTGCCGATTTTCATACATTGTTCAGAGTATATAGCTTTTAGTCGGATAATAGAGAAGTTAGAATTTACATATGATTATGTGTCAGAGTTCTATGTTTTATGCATTTACAATATATTGGCTATGATTATTTTAAAGCATAATGTTTAGAGTCTATTGCCTCTGAATAGAAATGCAATTTATAAATAAATAAGAGATAGAAAGCATTGTGAAGTATAAAATGGATAATTTTGATCATATTAAATTTTTGTATAAATAAAACTAATGTAGCCATGATTAGAAGGAAATCAAAAAAATTGGGGAAAATTTTATAAATAGTTTATCAGATAAAGGTCTTATTTATCAAATATAAAAATAATTTTGTCAAATCTATAAAAATACAAGTCATTGCCCAATTGATAATATTCAAAGACTATGAACAAGTTGTTTTGTGATGAAGAAATTCAAACTATTATATAGTCACATAAAACTGTTCTATTTCACTAGTGATTAGAGAAATGCAAATTAAAGCAACTTTTGAGATATCAGCTTATACAGATCAGATTGATGAAAATGATAAAGAGGAAAGTGACGAATTTTGGAAGAGATGTGGAAAAATTGGGAAACTAGTTTACTGTTGCTGGAACTGTGAAGTGATTCAACCATTTTGAGAGCAATCTGGAATTATGCTCAAAGAGTTATTAAACTATGTATGTTCTTTTGCCCAGTGATACCACTGTTAGGTATGTTTCCCAAGGTAATTAGGGAAAAGGAAAATAACTTTTATGTTCTAAAATATAACAGCTATCTCTGTGGTGGAAATCTGTAGAGGACCTCAGATATTGGGGAACTCTGAGAAAAGTATATATAAAGCAAAGATACTTACAGCAGGGTGTTAACTCATTGTGATTGATGAGATGATGGTTCTCTAGTTTACATATTCTGAGTACTTAGATTGGTGATGTAATGGTTCTCTAGTTCACAATACTTAGTGTGCTGTAATGATGTAATAATACTGAGGTACTTAAGGGCTGAGAGGGACTGGATATGACCATCCTCCTGGTGGCTGTCCTGCCTACTTTACTCCTCCACTAAGACCAAGACTGGTCCCTGTTAGGATTACTAGGTGAGAACTCAGGTTGTCTGGACAGTGACAAGGTGAGAATTCAGGTTGTCTGGACAATTCCAAGGTGAGAACTCAGGTTGACTTGATAGAAGGAGCAAGCTCATTGGCTGAAGTGGTTCTTCCCAGAAGCCCTTGCATTATCCCACGCCCATTCTCTGGGAGGATAAAAGAGAGAACAGTGGGCCTGGAAAGTCAGTCTGCCTGGAGAAGGATAAGAGCTGGAGGAGATTCAAGGAGAAGACTCTGCACTACATCTAGCTTGATGCAGCTCTCTGCAGGAAGGGAAGTTGGCTCTCTGAAGGAAGGGAAGTCACTTCTCTGGACAAGAGTTAACAGCAACTGCCTGGAGACAACGGTTCACTACAGGAAGAAGAATCTGTCCAAGAGATTTGAGTTGACACAGCAGATCTCTTCCCAGAGAGCAATCCAGCAGCTTCTGGAGACGACAGCGCACTACAGGTCCCGTTATCCTCCAGAGAGCTAGCCTGGACATCACAGCAAACGACTGGAAATTGAGAGAATGCCCTTCAGTTGGGTAATGGCTAAACAAATTGTGGTATATGAGTGTGATGAAATAATTCTTTTTTATAATAAATGATGAGGTAATTGATTTTAGAAAAAAAATGTGGAAAGACTTACATGAAATAATGAAAAATGAAATGAGCAGAATGAAGAGAACATTGTATACAGTTAACAAAAATATTGTCACAAGAACAACTTTGAACCACTAATTCATTTTGAGTCCTATAAATAGTCAAATTAACTACAAAGGACCTTTGATGGAAGAAACTATTTGTGACTCATGGTAGCCTTCTCTGTGATGGGTGTTAATGGAGGGAACAATTTTTTAAAAAAGATGCACAGTAGAGAAGGCAACAAGAAAAGCAGAGGAGCTTTGAAAATGATGAGTAGCATAGATTGTTTTTACCTAATTTTTTATGTTGTGCTGTGTGCATGAAAATTTCCCCCTTTTTGTAGTTAAGTTCAAATTTTAAAAATGAAAAAATATATTTTAACTCAATTGTTTCCCCAAACTTTTATTTGCAATTATATATGGAGATATTTTCTATAACCCAATCTTTTACATGTACCTATACAATGCTTTAGAAGAAAAAACATCTTTATCGATTCTCCACACTTCATCCTTAAAAGTGGTGATGTCTTTAGAACTGCATAGACAGAATTTACAAAATGATTTTGAATTAATGTGATATGGTGGAAAGAACCCTTGAATGGCTTCTATTTCTTTGCATTGTTTGGGTGACCTTACACAAGGAATTGAGCCTTGGTGAGCTTCAATTAGCTCAACCATAAAAAGAAGAGACTGATTTAGCAAAATTTCTTCTAGTTCCAGAATTCCACATTTTTTGAGTATTTTAGACCTTTTCCTTTCAACTGCTTTGAAGTTTTGTCTTCCCCAGACATCCTAAAATATATTTGTTTCTGTTTTTGCTGTTGTCCTGGTTGGTGAATAAAAAAATTTATTTTCTATTTGATTTTCTGGTTAAATATTCTGTTCCACTATAGGGAATTGTACTATTTGAAGGATTTGAAAGATTCCTTTTCTAAAAAATAATTTTTTTTATAGATAGCATTTACTAGTAGTTGCTAAGGAAACTCAGTAAAATAAAGCTTTATATCCATATTAAGATACAACAGTTTTTATGTCTCTTAAGATGAGGGAGTTATGGATTGGAGAGTATTCCCCCAATAAATATTTTGATTGATCATTAAGTTTATGACTATAATATGCCCTTCTCCCTCAAAATGGATCATTTTTCATTCATCTTGAAGGGAAAACAAAGTTGTAGAAAAGCATTCTTATAATAGGGAAAAGAAAAGTACTTTCTAGTTTAATAGAAATTCTAGAAATATGAACTCTAATATTTTTTTCTTTAGTTATTTTGGTTTCAATCAATCTGGGCTCTCACTAGAATCAGAAGAAGCTAAAGTTTAGAAATTAGCAGCAGAAAGACATGATGTTAAAGGGTTTTGACATCAAGTTAGATTTAAAGTGGAGCAAATAGTTGGTGCATTGAATAGAGTGCCAGGGTTTGAGTCAGGAAGACTCATTCCTGAGTTCAGATTTGGCCTCAGTCACTTAGTACTTACTAGATGTATGACCTGGGCAAGTCACTTAATCTTTTTTGCCTCAGTTTCCTCATTTGTAAAATGAACTGGAGAAGCAAATAGAAAACCATTGCTGGATGTTGGCCAAGAAAACTCTGCCAAGAATAGATTCAGGGTGAACTATAAAGTTCAGCCTTTAAATCAGGATTTGAGTGGAGTTAGAATAATCTATATATATATAGAAATGCAAAAGTTTAAAGAGAAAAGATACAGATCACATTTTAAAATGTTTTATTTTTTAGAAAGATTTAACATAAAGTACCATTCTTATATAAAGTTATCAAAGGGTAGCTATTATGATACAGGGACTTTTATATGTATAACCAAGGTGTGGAAAAATAATTTTTGAACTTGTATGAGTTGAGACTAATAGCCACCATCTAAATCTTTGGCAAAACCTTGAAGTTTAGACCATTTCATGAAGATACACTTTCAATTTCTCATGACAATATATATATATGTACATATATATATATATATATATATATATATATATATATATATATATATATATAAATTATAGGCAACTTTTTGAGAAGTGGACAAACACTTCAAGTTCTGAAATTGCTTCCCAATCAAAAAATGAAAAAAAAGTCACATCTTGAGCAGCAGTTTGTGACAGATGTGGAAAGGCAATTAATTATTTGTTTTATAAAGTTTAAAAAATATTTTGAACTTTCAAAGCTGAGGGCATCTGGGAGTCACTCTGGTCAGATGTCTCACTTTCCCCTCTAGAGCCATTTGGGTCCAGTGGCCAGATTTAGATCAAAATGACTGGAGATCCCCTGAATTCATTGGGAGACCTTGGCCTTTTTAGTTAAGGTGTTCAACAAGTCTCAATTTGACTGAGGCTATACCCATTCAGTGATTAACCCTAGGTAGTAATTGAGACAAATAATCTTTTTAAATTAGCCCAGAAATTCTTTTTGAATAAATAAACTAATAAATCTGAAAAAATAAATAAATCTGGGAGGGAAAGACCCTCAGGGATTCTGGTCAAAACAGGATTGAGTGCTTCAATCTGAATCAATCAGGACTTAAACAATGACCAAATGGGACTTGGCTTAGGACCTATTAGTGGTCAATCAATGAGAATGATTGATTTTGGTTTAAGGCTTGGTTCTTACAGCCTCTGTTTGCATCAGTTTTCTCAAGTGCAGTATGAGGATAATAATAGCAGCTACCTCCTAGGATTTTTGTGAGGATCAAATGAGATATTATTTGTAAAGCACTTAGCACAATGCCTGACACATATTTAAGTATTTAATAAATGCTTGTTTCCTCCCTCCCTCCTTTCCTCTTTGTTTCCTCCCTCTCTCATTTCCTCTTTGTTTTCTCCTTCCTTCCTTCCTTCCTTCCTTCCTTCCTTCCTTCCTTCCTTCCTTCCTTCCTTCCTTCCTTCCTTCCTTCCTTCCTTCCTTCCTTCCTTCCTTCTTTCCTTCCTTCCTTCCTTCCTTCCTTCCTTCCTTCCTTCCTTCCTTCCTTCCTTCCTTCCTTCCTTCCTTCCTTCCTTCCTTCCTTCTTTTCTCCATATTTACTTTATATCTAAAATGAGGGAATTAAACTAAACATCTGTTTTTCCTTCCAACTCTAGATATATGATCCTAAGAATACATGCATATTAAGCAGATTTTCCAAATCTGAAGAATACTTTTTCTGTGGTTTGCTGAAAGAATAACATCTTTATTTAATTCTGAGACCAGAGAAGGAAAGTACTAAGGCAAGAGACATCGTTCCAATTCCTTCTCCTTTTATCATTTTTTCTTGACATAGGAACCAATTTTCCTGATTTGTCTTCCATTTATTGCTTTCTTCTGAGCAAATCCTCAGTTCAGTAGGAGAAAATGATAGTTTGAAATCAGTATACATGTGCCATGTGCTTACCCATGAAAAGTAATTCTCACAGGAGCGAAATGTGTTCATGTTAAAATAAATACATTCTCCTTTAACAGTAGTGCACATTCATTTGGGTAGCTATTTCAGGAAAAGCAATACTGTAATTAGCACAAACTGTTACACTAACTTCAAGATGAGGGATAAATATGTCAATAAACATTCTTGAAGATGCTAATTAAAAGCTTTTGAGTTGGCTGTCCTTTGGATTTGTTTTTCTATAAAAGACTTTTTACAACCTAGATAATATTTCATAATCATTCATATCCTTCTTATTTTTATTATAGTAACATTGATATGTGCTGAATCCATCATTTCATCATGTGAAGAACTCCTGGTATAGGGACTCCTACTAACACGATTTGCCAAATCTGGACTGCAGTTCTAGATAGTCTGGCTTATATCTATCTATGACTTAGGCCTCAGACTATTTATGACTTAGTAGATAAATCCCAAAGCTTTGTTTGACACAATGCAAGGTTGTGATTTGCCCAGTATCAATCAACTGGTTAGTTTCAGAGTCAGGACTAGAACTGAGCACTTAGAATCTATCCCCTAGGGTTGTTGTGAAGATAAAGTAAGATACCATTTTAAAAGTACTTTGAAAACCTTTAAGCATTATATAATAGCAATTATTATTATTATTATCACATATGTATATAAATGCATATATATATATATATGCATATATAATTATGTAGGTGTGCATGACTTTAGGAATATTTTGTACAATTTTGTAAATGTCAAAATGGTATAATATGTATAAGTAGAAAAGGAGATGCCTTAATATAGTAAATATGGAGGATTGAAAATAGGCATGTGCTATACTAGTATCCAAGAGATAATAAAACCCAACTGATCTTCCATCAAGAAAAGCCTTTATAGAGTTGCATAGATCTCTTGCCTCAGAGGATTCTTACTAAGGTATGAGCAGTAATTATGTAGAATAAAAAGATTTGGCTAGATTGTGGTCTATCATCATTATGTGAATCCTTTCATTGAGGAAACAAAGAATCCATGGCACTGAAATAAAATTACATTGTATTAAATCAGCTCTAGAAGATGCCTAATAAATTTGTCAAACCTCTTTCGGATTCAGTAAAATATATATTTGTTATTGGTAATATTATCCATCTCTTTCCAAGAGGTACAACAGCCTTTATCTAACATTATATTCCATTTATTTATTTAAGAATAGAGAAACATATAGGGGCAGGGAAAAATAAAGAGACATGAGAAAGAAAAGGTCATGATGTGTTATTGAGGGAAAATAAAACAAAGGTCATCAGCTTTTTCAACTTAATCTAACCCAAAAAGCTATTGCTATTTGCATAGAACATGGAACATGATTGGTGTTGGTGGTAGTGTATTTAAACAGTTTCCTCACTACAGTATCATTCAATATATTTTCCATTGAAAAAAGAGAGCCCCAGGGACATTTTTCTAGCCACAGGATATGCTAAGGATGTAAAATCTAAAATAGAGTTCTGATTTTAAGTTAGATGACAGTTAACTGAGGGACTCAGGTGATAGTAGAGAAAAGACTAGTGATATATCTATAGGTATTTATCTATACCTATACATCTAAATATAGAAATATATCTACATATCAACTATTAAAACTCTTGTTGTGTGTATCTGTATATCTCCATATATAGGCTTATTTGGAGTCACAGCTAGTATGTATTATGTAGAAGAGAGATTTTTTTAACTCCAGACCTTTCTGTTTTTGAAATCAAGTTTCTATCCATTCCTTTACTTTGAAGGAATGGTGACACAAATGTGAAGATTGATGTGATCAGATAGCCAGTGAGGATAACTTGGCACTCTAGCACAGTAGTCTTTTAGGTAAAGAAAACCCTATGTCCATCATTCTCTCATTTTGCTTGACCATCCTACACAAAGTAGATTGTCAATTAATTTTTTCTTTTAAATTAAATGAAACAATGATATCTTTTAGCCATATTGCTCTGTTGCTGCTGCTGTATCCTGCAAATAAAATCTCCTGTGGATCTCTCAAGGAACTAAACTATCCAGTTTTGGGAATCTTAATGTGGGGCCATATTCTGATTAATGAGTGTGTAAATTCAAGTAGTCTCTTCTCTATAGTGGTCCAAAGAGTCTCTATGTTTCCCTTTATCATCTCTCTGACTTCTCAGACCAATGCATCCTTCTTTAGTTATCATACTTCTATTTGTGTTTTCTTACCTTATTAGAATATAAGTTTCTTGAGGTAAGGCACTGGCTCTTTTTTGTATTTCTTTCCCCAATGCACATTACACTGCTGGGCACACATTGTAAGTTCCTAATAGCTGTTTTTGCATTATTTATTTCTAATATAGATATGCTTTTTCATATTATGCCAAAATACACTAATTATTTTAATGATGATTTTATTAATGTTTCCTTTAACAGTATCTCTATCATTAAATATTATGAACATATACATCTCTCTAACACACAGCTTTCAAATTTTTTAGCACTTAGTACATCCATTTATTTAATATGGACATGTTTTCTGTGTACATTCTCCTTCTGCTAAATAAGTTTTAAAATTTGCTGTAATTCCCAATTTAAAGTACAATGTGAGCTTCACCTAGGCACAATTCCTTTGAAACTGGAGAGACCAGAATCTTTAGGAATCTGTCTTCAAAGGGAGCAGGAGTAAAAAAGATGGGAGAGATGAGAAGTATGGAGGGGGTATTATTTTCCTGCTTTTCTGCATCATATAAAACTTTTTTTCCCCCTGTGCAGTAGAATCCCTTAAATTAAAACAGATGCTCAGTGCTTCCTTGAAGAAGATGAAGAATGGTGTTCGTGTTGGAGGAAAAAAAAAAGGAAGAGTTTACCTTAAAAAAGTTCTTTGGGGTAGCTGTGAATTCTTTTCACTTGCTACTGTTTTGAATATGGATGGACAATTGTCATGATAACATTGCAAAATAGTTGTGTCTGACAAGTAGGTCTGTTATATTTTACTCTTACCACAGAGTACTCCAAATACTTTGGTACTGAGGTTGTTGGAAGTGTTTCTCTTCTTTTGCCATTGATGTAAAAACTTATAGTTGAAAACAGCATTGTAGTTCCATTTAATCATTCAGATTAGCTTTTACAAAGGAATATTTATTCCGAAGATATAATAAGGTCAACATTTTTTCCCAAAGCTCTGGTCATAATTCTTCTTATACCCACTCAAACTCTGGAGAGTGAAGGGGAAGTTCTAGCTTAATTCAGTTCTTACATAAAATTTGCCCCACTAAGTTAAAAGTCCAAAGCCCCACTGAGCTAGTATTTCCCATCCTTACTCCTCAATGCTTTAATGCTTGTTTGGCTTATTACACCTGCATGAATTTTTGAACTCCTAGCTCCTGGTGGCTTGTGGAACCATGCCACAGACTCCATTCCCTCCATTCCTAAACCCAGACAAACATGAAGGAAAAGGTCAAAGACGCAGGACCAATTCTCAGGGTTACATTCTATAAAGCAGGAGAGAAGTTAGTATGTGGTTTACTATCTAGTGTGAGTAAGCATTCCTTCATTCTCAGTAAGAATGTAAGAAGAATTGGGTTGTGCTATAATTCTGGATTTCAGAAAAGGATGAAAGCAACTATATGATTGTTATTATTTGGTGATTTCAATTGTGTCTGACTTTTTATGACCTCATTTGGGATTTTGTAGGCAAAAATACTTAAGAGGTTTGCCATTTCCTTTTCCAGTTCATCTTTAAGAGGAGGAAACTGAGGCAAAAGGATAGTAATACAGAATCCTTCTTTTGAGTCAGAGAAAAGGAGAGAACAATTATGTACCTAATGTCTCCCAGCACTCCTGTTACTGGCTAATAATTATAGCACACACAACCTGGTAAAATTGCTGATGACTGGTATTTAATGTTAATGGATAATTTAATCACTTCAACTTGAGTGAAATGATAAAGTTATAAAGGGAATTACTGCATAGGCCTTCTATGCAACCCATAACTATGTCAAGGATCTCATTGATATAAACTTCCTATATGTAATCCTGGTAAAACGACATACTGTGCTTTTTACCCCAGGTCAACTGCTTTTCTCTTGATTTAGAATATATTATTCTTATTTTTCAAAAATCATTGGTCAACTTGTGCTTATTAAGTGCCTACTATGTATATCACCATTGTTCCTATCACTTTCTCCTAACAACATTTGACTTCAAATATCTAGGAAACTTGGCAACATTTCAAATTCTTTTTAGCATATCAGTAAATCTCAAAGGAAAAAGGTATATCACTAAATTCAATACCAGAAAATGCTTTGAGAAAATCCATAGAATATGAAGGAAAATATGCATACCATTTCATATACCATAGCATTACACTTAGAAAAATAAAGATTTAAAATAGAAAAGGAACTTAAAATCGATCTACCATAATGCTTTTCTTTTACAAAGATTAAATGGTTATGTAGCTTGGAGAAAATCAGCTTGTTAATTCAATCTAAGAAACTTCTTAATCTCCTACTCTTTGAAAATCACTGAATACTAAGAAAAAATGAAACTATCCTTTTCTTCAAGGAGCTTATGTTCTACAACATATACATAGATGAGGAAATGCAAACTAAAATATTAATCATAGGAGAGACATAGCACCAATAAAGTTGGGGAGAGGAAGATATCAAGAAATGTTAAGTGTAGAACATAACATCTAAGATGTGTCTTGAAGGCAATGAAGCATTTTATGAGGTAGAAATAAAAAGGGAGTATATTACAGAAATGGGGAACATTTATGTGAAGGCTCAATAAAGCTGGAAGATGAAATGGCAATTAGCAGTCTAACTTGACTGGAGTGGAGGTTATATGAAGGGAGATAATATGAAATGACCAAAAAGGTAGGAAAGAGATGACAAGGAAAGACTCAAAACATAGGGATAAAGGTTTTGTTTTTGTTTCTGCTTTAATTTTATCTTTTTGGCAATAGGAAGCCACTGAAGATTTTTAATCAAAGCAGTGACATGGTCAGATTGATATTTTAGGAAAGTCAAGAATAGTAAAGATGCTACCAAGGGAAAGGAATGTAAATCTCTAAGTCTCCTTTTAACAAATGGGAAATCATAGCAAGAGGCCTGATTTTTAGAAAGAGGGGAAGGTTGTAAATAATAGGAGGGCCTAAGTTCTTACCTTTTAGCAACAATAATTAAAATGGAGAGCATAGGAAAAAAGGGAATGCTTTTTAAAATGATAAATGGTAATTATATATAAAACATCAGCAAGCACTATCTGCAATGCAGCTAAGCTAGAAATCTTCCCAATAATTAAAGGTGAAAGAAGATTGTACATTGTCATCACTATCATTCAATATTATACTAGAAATGTTAGCTATAGAAATAAGAGAAGAAAAAGAAATGGAAAGAATTAAAATAGGTAATGAAAAAAATACTATCACTTTTTGCAAATAATGGGATGATATATTTAGCTACTCTTAAAGAATCAACTAAAAAACCTAAACTAAACAACTAAAAAAACTATTTTAGCCATTATAAGATATCAAAGAAACCCATGTAAACCATCAGAATTTCTGTATATTATTAACAAAGCTTAATGGCAAGGGATAGAGAAATTCCACTTAAAATAATTATAAACAATCTAAAATATTGGGTAATCTACTTGTTAAGACAAATCCTGAAATTATATGATAACAATTACAAAATGGTTTTTGCATAAAGAAAGTTAGATCTAAACTATTGGGAAAATGCTAATTGCTTGTGGGTAGGTTGAGCCAATTGATAAAAATGATAATTCTCCCTGAATTAATTCATTTTATTATTGCCATTTCCTTATTGCAATACAAATAACAAAAAATTATGTTACAGACACAGAAAAAAGATAATAAAATTCATCTGAAAGAATAAAAGATCAATAATATAAAGGGATTTAATGGAAATTAAATTAAGCAAACTAAGATATCATAGTCATATCAGATTTAACTATATTATAAAACATCAATCATCAAAAATATCTGGTACTGATTAAGAAATAAAGTGGGGGATCAGTGAAATAGATATGAAACCTAAGACACAATGACTACAATAAACTAATGCTTGATAAATCCAAATATGTCAGCTTCTGGGATAAGAATTCACTTATATCATTTGACAAAAGCTGTTGGGAAAACTGAAAAATAATATGGCAGAAACTAAGCATAGAGCAAAATTTTACTCTGTAACCAAGATATGATCAAAATGGGTATGTGATTTTTATGTAAAGAGTAATACCATAAGCAAATTAGGAGAGCATAGAATAGTTATTTGTCAGATTGATGGGGAAGATAAAAAAAATTATGACCAAACAAGAGTTAAGAGAACATTATGAAATGTAAAATAGATATTTTGGCTATATTACATTAAAAAGTTTTTGCACAAGCAAAATAAAGGCAACCAAGATTAGAAGGAAAGTAGAAAGCTGGAAAAAATTTTTACAACTAGTGTTTCTGATAAAGTTTTCATTTCTCAAATATTCAGACAACTTAATCAAATTTATAAGACCTTTATTTATGTCATTTATTATGTCATTTATAAGTCATAATTTTATAATTTATAAATTTATAAGTCATTATCCAATTAATAAATGGTCAGAAGAGATGAACAGTCAGTTTTCAGAGGAAGAAATTAAAACCATTGCCATATTAAAAATGATGTAAATCACTACTGATTAGAGCAATGTAAATTGAAACAATTCTGAGACACTACCTCACACTTATCAGATTGACTAATATGAGAGAAAAGGAAAATGATACATGTTGGAGAAGATGTGGAAAAATTGAGACAATGCATTTGTTTAGAGTTGTGAATGGTTTCAAGCATTCAGAAGATTAATTTGGAATTATGTCCAAAAGGGTATAAAACTGTGCATCCTTTTTGATTTACCTAATTTATTAGGTCTGCATTCTGAAGAGATTATAAAAAATGAAAACAAACAATATACATGTAGAAAAATATTTACAGTAGCTATTTTAGTGTTGAGAGAATTGGAAAATAGAAGGACGCACATCAATTGAGATATGATTGAACAAGTTGTGGTATATTAATGTAATGGAAAACTTTCATGATATAAGAAATGCTGAATAGATATATTTAAGAAAAACTTGGAAAGGCTTGCATAAATTGTTGCTGAATGAAGTAAGCAGAGTGAGGAAAACATTGTAAATAATAACAGTAACACTATATAACAACCAAGTATGATTAACTTAGCTCTTCTCAGCAATTCAATGATCCAAGATAATTCCAAAAGACTCATGATGGAAAATTCTATTCACATTTACAAAAAAAATTGAAAAAACAATAACAACAAACTACTGAGTCTAAATGCCGATTAAAGCACGTTTTACTTTTTTTAAAAAGGTCTTTATGTGTGTGACTTTCCCCCTTTTCTTCTATTTTTCTTTCACAACATGACTAATGTGGAAATATTTTCCCATAATTGCACATGTGCAAATTATATCAGTTTACTTGCTGTCTTATAGGGAAGGGAGAAGAAGAGAAAAAAATTGGAACTCAAAATATTATAAAATAAATGATTAAATTATCTTTACATATTATTGGGAAATATTATTCACAAAATAGAATGTTTCTTAAATGCATGGATTATTTCATTTTTGTCTTTGTGTAGCAAAGTGTATGGAATACAACACATATTGGTTGATTGATAGAAGTATATATTTTTATTTTGCTTTTTATGCTATGTGCCACTTTATACATGTATTGTTCATAATTTTGAATGTTAAGATGGTTGTCTATAATTTGCATCTTTTTCTTTTGCAGTTTTTTTCTACTTATTGCTGTAGTTTAATGAAAGGATTTTTTTTTCAATTCATCTTTTACTCTGGTTCTATTCTCATTGCTTTTGTTTCTATAATCTTTTTAATTTTACACAAATAAATCTTCCAATTTGTCTTTATAACCACTCCATTCCTTAAAATAATTTTAACCTCTTCTGTTCAATATCTCTTTAGAAATACTTCTTTATTTTTTATGATGAAACTTTTAATTTAACTTTATGTCAGGGTTTAGAATTCCAAATAAAATTTAATGGTGTTTATATCTACTTCCAAGACAACTGCTTCCCAATTTTTCTAGCACTTTTTGTTGAATAAAGAATCCCTTCCTAATCATTTGTATCCTCCAGATTACCAAACTCTAGAATACGGGTTACATTTGCTTGTCAAATTTATTCTATCGTTCTACTTTACAATTCTTTTAATGTCGCTGAATTTTTAAAAATAATTGCTGCTTTTAAATAGGATTTAATATATTTCTTTGCCATGTAATACTATGGACAGCATGATCTCCTTTTTTCATTCTTGTTCTTACTGGGAGACTTTCAGTGTTTAGTTATTACAGGTAAAATTGCAGCAGAAACAGTCTAGTATGAAAATATCAAGGGATGGTTTTCATATTATGTATTTCTATATTAACATTTTTTTAAAGTTTTCTACTTTGTTGGCACAACATAGTATATTGACTTCTAATTGCTTTCATTTCCTTTATATTTGAAGTCAGTCAATTAGCATTTCATTACATGTCTATCATATTGCAGACACTGTGATAAGTGCTGGAGATACAAAGAAAGGCTAAAAACTGTTCCTGTGCTAAGGGAGCTCACTTAGTCTGTTGGGGGGAGATAACATACAAACCACTATGGACACACATGATATATAAAGAAATTGGGAATAACCAATAGCATTAAAAATGATATGGGAAGCCTTCTGAAGAAAGAGGAATTTAAGTTAAGACTTGAACAAAGACAAGAGGCTTAATTATGAAGAGAGTTCTAGGCATGACAGATAGCCAAAGGAAAAAAACTCAGAGTTTGGAAATTGAGTTTTATGTATGAAGAATGGTAAGGATGCAGCAATTGTCATTGGATCATATAGTACATTGGAGGTGGTATAAGGTGTAAGGAACTGGGAAGGTAGGAAGGAGACATGACATGGAGGTCTTTATAAACCAAACAGAACTTTAAGCATACGGGCAATTAGGAAAGAGCAGTAGACAGGAAATGAACTGAAACTTTAAGAAAGACTTTGCAGTTTTTTATCTTGTTAATTTCATTTTTATCTCTATTAAAAACAAATTAGCTATTGGTGTGAAAGGGACAGAATAGCTTCCTAGATAGATGGTCTCAAGTTCAGCTCTCAAGATAGATATTAGGTCTTAAAAATGCTTCAGCTCATATCCAGCATCTTTTATATGCTGTCAATAGGACTCTAAGTAAGTTACTTGATCTTTCAGTGTACCAGGGAACACTCTAATTCTATATTGCAAAATAATCTCTCACCTATATTGATTTTACTTATTAGAAAGTGTCTACATTCATGAAATAAAAAATCTCAGCCCCTTCAAAATATGGAACTAACAATATTAATTTTATTATTCTTAAAAAGAAAAAAAATCATATTTTATCAGTTTAGCTGTTCTCTTGTTTATTTTTCTTTGAATATCAAAATTTTATCTTTTGACTTGTTTTGGTATTATACTTTTTCAGAGTTTCTATTTTTTAAGATTACATGCAAATTCATCAGTTCTTTTTTGTCTTTGTTAACATATATTCACATAGATTTATAGATCTACCTACATAACTACATATATACATGTACATACATGTACTATTTTCATTAAGGATTGCTTTAGCTAAATTTCACAAATTTTAATAAATTTTTATTTTATCATTTTATTTAATATAGATATCATTTTTTTCTATTTGTTATCTGACTCATTAATTAGAATATTATCTAGTCTCTATATATTTGTGTTTTTTTACTTATATTTTCCTTATTCAAATAATCAAGTATATCTGTAATCTCATTTGGGATTTAGGAGTTCCATCCAACAATGGAAACAAAGCATGTCTCTGTTCTTTTGAAGTCAACTCAAAGATGCTTCAGTAATTCTACAAAAGGGTTCATATTTCAACACATATTTATTTACAAAAGCAGTCATTTATTAGTTTATTTGTACAACATTAAATATAAAAGGCAAGACAGTAACTAGTCCCTGGAAAGTTCCTAAATGAACACAATCAAAATGGTGAAAAAGAGATAATAGTAGTTTTAGTAATCATCATCATTGTCACCACCACCATTCTTTTAAAAATATGTTCTATTGTTCACTTTTGGAAAGTAGAATACAACTGCAAATTAAAGGATTTCAGTTAGTGAGATTTATGGTGTGTATATATAGTGGGATTGTAATTAGTTGCAATAGCTATGAAAGTCCAACATTGTAACAGTAATAAATGGGAATTCATGGTATTAACAAATAAGTAAGTATCCAAGTGTTATATTCATGATCATAAGAATCAAACAAATAGTTTATATCCTAGAGGGCTTGCAAGTATAAGTTATTATCATCATGATGATCAATGCTATCTGGTAGATGGCAGAATGTATGGTTTTCCTTTGTGTTCAGGTTCCCCAAAGAGGCTACATATGCAGGAACAAATTGTAAACATATCTCTCTGGATATGCTTTGGACATGATGGTCCCATTCACAAAAATGGGCAAACCATGAGTGTACATGAAATGGAAAGAATTATGATTGTGTTCCAAGTTATAAAATAATATATTTCAGATCAATGGAAGAAACCTTAAACATTAAGTACCAAAACTAAAAACAGTAAAAAATATCACTTTATCCACCTGTGTAAAACCCAACCTCTCATATTATCTATGAAAGTACAATAGTAGGATAGATAACTTGTTTCTGAACTGCTTTAGTGCTTTAAATCAATGGAATTACAAACACTGTCTTTGTGTCAGATACTTAATTGCTAAATGTTCAAATATGATGAATAAAAGTCTCTTAAAAAAGTTCTTCTAAAGGATGAAAAAATGAGAACATGCATAAACACATGTAGAATACATATAAAGAGAACAAATGCACAGAAATATAAAATAATAATTAAATACAAGGTACTTTGAGAGGAACAACTTTAGCAAATATTAGAATCAGACAAAGCTTAATGGGGAAAGTAGTGGTGATTAAGCTTCATTTTGCATAAAAAGAGGGATTCTAATGAGGAGAGGCTCTTTCTATTCATGGGAGACAATCAATGTAAAGGTACAGAAACAGGAGATTGAGTGGCATGTATGAGGGACAAAAAGATTGCCAGTTTTATTGACCTTTATCTTAGAACACTGAAGTGGAAGTATTGTTCAATTAGGCTGAAAAGATAGGTGTGAGTCAATTTCTGAAGAACTTTGAGAGATTTTTTTTTTAAAAAGAGTTTACATTTGGCCTTGAGACATAGGAAGTCACAGGATTTTATTGAGTAGCATTTAGTAATATCAAATCTGTGATTTAAAAAATAAGACTTTAGTATTAATGTGGCTAACAGTAAGTGTCAACTGATTTGATATATGGATTGAGGCAGAATGAGAGGTCAAGAACATCATAATATCTACCACTTTATGTACCTTATATTATTTGATTTTTACAGTAAAAAAACACTGAGGAATAGATATAGTTATTATCTCAGTTTTATAAATAAAAGAATGGTAGTTGAGTGGGTAAATGATTCATCCAGCATTATACCATTAGTAAATATCTAGAGAAAGATTAAAAGAGAGGTTTCTTGATTCCACATATAGCAATTTATTAAGTCTATTGAATTGAGGAATTTCATTCAACTTTTTAAATTGTCTGGACATTCTGTTTACCTAGAGATTGAGTTGTACATAGCAAGGGGATAGGTATGATTTTTGACCTCATAGAGTAAGAGGTTATTATGAAATGCTTAAAGAATCCCAAATGGGAAACTCAACCTGCTCTCAGCTATTCTCAATGGCCACCCAAGCAGTTCTCTGAGTTATACTAGAAAAATGAGACAGACAGCAGCTGTATGAAATTTTGGGACCCTTTCTCCTCTGAATGAAAGTTACCCAAAAGAAAAATAAATAAAATGTCAAGGTTTGTTCATTCAGTTGGCAAGACAGCTCTGGCTCTGCCCCTGAGGAGGCTGGGAGGAGGAATGTTGTGGTTTCCAGAAATCAGAGCCTGGTGCTCATGAACAACGCACACCTTATTTGAGAATTATTCACCTCATTCCATTTACACATTTTCATAAGGTATAGACCAAAAAGAAAGCTTTGTTTCCAAAAATCTTGTTTCCTTGGCATTGGTTAATCTACGTGGTATGTTTTTCATCAACAAAAAGGAAGTTGTTGGTGGTAAAGTCAATCAGCACCATTTGGGGAAATATTTAAACTAAGGTGGTTTGTTCATGTTATTTATTCCACTACTAACACCTGTACTTCAGTGGCAACAGAAGCTGGTAGGTGGACAAAAATTCAAATGATAGAATTATAGAATCTTGGACTTGGGAGAAAGCAGACCATTTATTCCATTCTTTTCTTTATTATTATTATTATTATTGTGTGTGTGTGTGTGTGTGTGTGTGTGTGTGTGTGTGTGCGCAAGGAAACAGACTCAAGAACTATCAAAGTAAAACTAAGACTAAAAGTTTTCTAATGACTTTTCCATGACAGTTGACAGATAAGTATCTATTAAATGTTCAGCAACTAAAAATGGAAAAGCTAAAAAAGTCAAGTTTTTTTCACTTGCATAAATTTCCATTCAGAGCTCATGGGAATCAATTTAAGATAACAAGCATATGTTAACCACTTACTATATGCCAGGGACTGTGTTAATCACTAAGGATACAAAAAAGTGCAGAAAGAAAGACAGTCCCTGTCCTCAAGGAGTTTACATTCTAGTAACTGAAGAAAGACATAAAAGCTAGCTGAAAAGAAAGACTAATAGAGGTATCTGGCTTAGGAGCATGGTAGAGAAAAGTCTGAATAGTCGAGAATATAGCCTGAAGAGTAATGGAAACATACTTGTATGTGGGTTCTGGGAGAACCCAGATAATCAGAGGGACAGGCTACAGGGATAAATAGCATTTTAAATGCTAGTTTAAGGATGGAGTGAGCTCCAAGATGTAGAGCTTTTTTTTTTTTTTTTTATCTTAGCAGATAACTTCTTGTGGAAATAAGTCAGTAGTCCAATCTGGAAAAAAAAATGAAGCAAATAGGAAATGTGGAACATATTAAGAGAATTATTGACATCTGAACCAAAAAATGGTGATGCTATATTAGAGAACTAGGTGGCATATTACCTACAATGAATGGACTCAGGAAGATATGGATTCAAATATGGTTTCAGACATTCACTAGCTGTGTGATTCTGGCCTAAGCCATTTGCCTTAGCTTCCTCATTTGTAAAATAAATTGGAGAAGGAAATGGCAAATCACTTCAGTATCTTTGCCAAGAAAATTACAAATGAGGTCACAAAAACTCAGAAACAACTGAAATAACTCAACAACAACAAAAACAATATCAACAATAACATCAGGAAGCATTAATGTATATAATTTCAGGGAAAATAATATTATAGTTATATTGTATTTTCTTTAGGTCAGAGTGATAAAAGTAATGTAATGTTCATATATTGGAGAGTAAAGGATGTAGGTGAAAGATGCTGTAAATATAGAATCAACAAGACTTTACAACTGATTAGCTATGGAAAGAGGTAAGAGTGCGTGAAACAGCCCTCTTTGTCCTTCCTCTAAAAATCAATCCTTATTTCTAATTTTTTATCTTTATTTTAGGTGATTCAGAGATGTGAATCTGACTGACTATAAGGATGACAATTGTAGAGATAGAACAGATATCCAGTTGGAAATTAGGCAGCTACTGATATGACTCAGGGATTCAGAAGGAAGTCTAGGGCTGCATATATAAATCCTAGAATCATCTACAGAGTGATGATAATTGACACAATGAGAGCTGATAATATCACCAACACAGAGGGAAGGACTAATAAAAACCTTGAAGTATACCCACATTAAGGGACCAGACATGAATCATAATAAAGAAATGGAGAGTAAAAAAGAGCACACAGCCAACTAAGAGTTGAATGAAAGAAAACTGTACCACTAAAAGCCAAGGAAGGGAGAATGTTTAGAAGAAAAGAGTGGTCCAGAAGGACTGAGGACTGAAAAAAAAACCTGCTAGGATTTAACATTAAAAGAATACTGCCTGCTTTGCAGAAAGCAAATTTAATTGATTGATGAGAATAAATTAAGAGGCTGAGATTTATATTAAAAGAAGTGAAACCAAAAAGTAGAAATGACTTTTTTGAGTAGTATGACTTTAAAGAGAAGGTTCAAAAGATTTCTTGGGTCAAGTGGGAAACATTTTTGATGACCTTTGGTTTTCTTCCTATATTTGCCTAGAAATCTCCTTTCATCAATGCCCTTCCAAATGCCCCAAAGCATTGTATTTCCCCTCTTACCCAGGACAAGTACTTTCTTCAGGCAGTGTAAGGAGCCTTTAAATGGGCGCCACAGTGCATCGGGAGATCGAGGACCGGAAGTAATTTCTGTGGATATTAGGACTGCCCTTGGGCGGGATCCTGGCCATATTGAGATAGCTTTGTAATGGGTGACTCTCTCGCTGATTGGCTGTGTGTGTGACCTCACAGGCCCTATGTAAGCCCACTGCAGGCAGAAGGCGCCCTCTTTAACCTGGCGTCCTTCACCCTGGCTCCCTAGCCTGGGTGGCCAAGCCAAGATGGATAGCCAAAAGAGGTAAGGGTTTTGGTAGTGAACACGTGGGTCTTCTGACCAGGTGTTCACTCGGGAACCAACAAGTCAGGGCATCAGTCAGGGCATTATGTGAGTAGGTATTATAAAGGCTTTTAAGATTACACATGGCTGTTATTGAGTGCACTACTGGTTATTAAGCTATAGATTCAAGAGATTGTGGCCAGAGACCTTTGAAGGCCTCAGAGGAGGTGAGCCAGGTAGAGTTCACACTGCAGAGGACAGTGGTCAAAGGTACTCTGGTGGGTCTAGGACAGACTAGTAATTGTAACTGTCAGGAGAGCACGTTACAAGGCAGAAATCCCAGTAGGTTTTATTATTCTTTGGCTTTAATGAATGACTTCAAAAATGACTTCTATGCACCAGAAGGTAATTTTTTTCATTCACAAACACAATTTATCTTTGAACATCTTATTTTGCCTTTATATATATTTTAAATAATATTTTAGCTTTCCCCCAATAACATGTATAAAACATTTTAACATTTTTAAAAAAATTGTGTTCCAAATTTTTATCTTTCTGACTCTCTTCTATTCCTTTCCTGAGATAGTTAGCAATCTGATATATATTTTACATGTGAAGTCATGTAAAAACATTTCCATAGTAGTCATTTTATGGAAGAAAATTCAAAGGAGAGAAAAAGAAAGAAACAAAGAAATGAAAGAAGAAAGGAAGGAGGGAGGGAAAGCAGAAAGAAAGAAATTGTTCAGTACTCAGATTCCATTAGTTCTTTCTCTAGAGGCAAATGCCATTTTTCATCAGGAATCCTTTGAGATTATCTTAGCATATTGTGTTGCTAAGAATAGCTAAATCATTCACATTAGTTCATCCTACAATAGTATGTATATAATGTTCTCTTTTTGCTTACTTCACTTTGCATAGGTTCATGTAAATCTTTCGAGGTTTTTAGTAAACCATCTTCCTCATTATTTCATATGGTATAATACTATTCAACTACAATCATTTATTATAACTTCATCGATTTTCCCAATCGATGGGCATTCTTTCAATTTCCAATTCTTAGTCATCACTAAAAAAGCTACTATAAATATCCTTATACAAATAGACCCCTTTCACTTTTTAAGAAATCATTTTGGGATACAGACTTATTATTAATATTGTTGGATCAAAGGGTATGCACAATTTCATAAACCCTTTGGGCACAGTTCCAATTGTTCTCCATAATTGGTTGGATCAGCTCACAGCTCCACCAAAAGTGAATAGTGTCCAAAATTTTTGACATCCCCTTCTACATTAATCATTTTCCTTTTCTTTATTTTACTCAATCTTATATATGTGAGGTGATAATTCAGAGTTGTTTTAGTGTGCACTTAGTAATTTAGAAAATTTTTTAATATTGCTGTAGATAGCTTTGATTTCCTTCTCTGAACACTGGGTATTTATTTCCTTTAATGATTAATTAATTGGGGAATGACTTGTGTTCTTACAAATGTCCCAGTTCTTTATATATTGCATCCACTTTTCTCTTTAAGATTTACCCTACTTTTTTCTAAATGATCCATTCTAGAAGTCCAATTAATATGGATTTTTCACTTTCATCATCAGAAGTCTTTAGCCTGTAGCACCTTATTATGTGGGACATTGTGCTGATTATCATGCAATTAAGTTAACCCATTTCCCTCATGTTCTTTGCCAGCTTTCTTGGTTAAACATAAAAGAGTGGTATAAAGACTGTAATTAGAGAGATATATGGCAATAAAATAAGATTATCCCTCTTTTTTATATTTTTTTATTAATTTTATAATTATAACATTTTCTTTGACAGTACATATTCATAGGTAATTTTTTTTTACAACATTATCCCTTGTACTCCCTTCTGTTCTGAATTTTTCCCCTCCTTCCCTCCACCCCCTCCCCTAGATGGCAGGCATTCCCATACATATTAAATATCTTATAATATATCCTAGGTACAATATATATGTGCAGAACTGAATTTTGTTGTTCTTGTTGTTGAAAAGGGAGGATTGTATTCGGAAGCTAAAAATAATCTGGGAAGAAAAACAAAACAAAACAAAACAGTGCTCACAGTTTATACCCATTTCCCAGTGTTCCTTTTCTGGATGTAGCTGATTCTGTCCATCATTGAACAATTGGAATTGGATTAGCTCTTCTCTATGTTGAAGATATCCACTTCCATCAGAATACATCCTCATTCAGTATCATTGTTGAAGTGCATAATGATCTCCTGGTTGTGCTTGTTTCACTTAGCATCAGTTGATGTAAGTCTCTCCAAGACTCTCTGTATTTCTCCTGTTGGTTATTTATTACAGAACAATAATATTCCATAACAGTCATATACCATAATTTACCCAACCATTCTCCAATTGATGGACATCCATTCATTTTCCAGTTTCTATGCACTATGAAAAGGGCTGCCACAAACATTTTGGCACATACAGGTCCCTTTCCCTTCTTTAGTATTTCCTTGGGATATAAGCCCAGGAGTAGGACTTCTGGGTCAAAGGGTATGCACATTTGGATAACTTTTTGGGCATAATTCCAGATTACTCTCCAGACTGGTTGGATTATTTCACAACTCCACCAACAATGCATCAGTGTCCCAGTTTTCCCACAGCCCTTCCAACATTCATCATTATTTGTTCTTGTCATCTTAGCCAATCTGACAGGTGTGTAATGATAGCTCAGAGTTGACTTAATTTGCATTTCTCTGATCAATAGTGATTTGGAACACTCTTTCATATGAGTGGAAATAGTTTTAATTTCATCATCTGAAAATTGTTTGTTCATATCCTTTGACCATTTATCAATTGGAGAATGGCTTGATTTCTTATAAATTAAAGTCAATTCTCTGTATATTTTGGAGGTGAGGCCTTTATCAGAACCTTTAACTGTAAAAATGTTTTCCCAATTTGTTACTTCCCTTCTAATCTTGTTTGCATTAGTTTTGTTTGCACAGAAACTTTTTAATTTGGTGTAATCAAAATTTTCTATTTTGTGATCAATAATGATCTCTAGTTCTCCCTTGGACACAAACTCCTTCCTCCTCCACAAGTCTGAGAGGTAAACCATCCCATGTTCCTCCAATTTATTTATGATTTCGTTCTTTATGCCTAAATCTTGGACCCATTTTGATCTTTTCTTAGCATGTGGTGTTAAATGTGGGTCCATGCCTAGTTTCTGCCATACTAAATTCCAATTTTCCCAGCAGTTTTTGTCAAACAATGAATTCTTATCCCAAAATTTGGGGTCTTTGGGTTTGTCAAACACTAGATTGCTATTTTTATTCTCTATCTTGCCCTGTGAACCTAACCTATTCCACTGGTCAACTAGTCTATTTCTTAGCCAATACCAAATGGTTTTGGTGACTGTTGCTTTATAATATAGTTCTAGATCAGGTACAGCTAGACCACCTTCATTTAATTTTTTTTTCATTATTTCCCTTGAAATTCTCGACCTTTTGTTGTTCCATATGAATTTTGTTGTTATTTTTTCTAGGTTATTAAAATAGTTTCTTGGGAGTCTGATTGGTATAGCACTAAATAAATAGATTAGTTTAGGGAGTATTGTCATCTTAATTATATTCTCCCGGCCTATCCAAGAGCACTTAATGTCTTTCCAATTATTTAAATCTGACTTTATTTTTATGGCAAGTGTTTTGTAATTTTGCTCATATAATTCCCGACTTTCCTTTGGTAGATATATTCCCAAATATTTTATACTATCGACTGTTATTTTGAATGGAATTTCTCTTTGTATCTCTTGCTGTTGGATTGTGTTGGTAAGGTATAAAAATGTTGAGGATTTATGTGTATTTATTTTGTATCCTGCAACTTTGCTAAAATTCTGAATTATTTCTAATAGCTTTTTGGCAGAGTCTTTGGGGTTCTCTAAATATACCATCATGTCATCTGCAAAGAGTGATAGTTTAATTTCCTCATTTCCTACTTTAATTCTTTGAATCTCTTTCTCAGCTCTTATTGCCGAGGCTAGCATTTGTAGTAATTTGGTGAATAGTAATAGTGATAGTGGGCAACCTTGTTTCACTCCTGATCTTACAGGAAAAGGTTCTAGTTTATAGCCATTACATATGATGTTTACTGACGGTTTTAAATATATGCTCCTTATTATTCTAAGGAATAATCCATTTATTCCTATACTCTCAAGAGTTTTTAGTAGGAATGGATGTTGGATTTTGTCAAATGCTTTTTCTGCATCTATTGAGATGATCATATGGTTCTTATTAATTTGATTATTAATATGGTCAATTATATTAATAGTTTTCCTAATATTAAACCAGCCCTGCATTCCTGGTATAAATCCCACTTGGTCATAGTATATTATCCTGGGGATGATTTTCTGAAGTCTTTTTGCTAATATCTTATTTAAGATTTTAGCATCAATATTCATTAAGGAAATTGGTCTATAGTTTTCTTTCTCAGTTTTCAATCTATCTGGTTTAGGTATCAGTACCATGTCTGTGTCAAAAAAGGAATTTGGTAGGACTCCTTCAATTCAATCCCTATTTTTTCAAATAGTTTATATAGCATTGGAGTTAGTTGTTCTTTAAATGGTAGAATTCACATGTAAATCCATCTAGTCCTGGGGATTTTTTCTTATGGAGTTGGTTAATAGCTTGTTCTATTTCTTTTTCTGAGATGGGACCATTTAGACTACTTACTTCTTCCTGTGTTAATCTGGGCAAGCTATATTTTTGAAGGTATACTTCCATTTCATTTAAGTTATCTAATTTATTGGCATAAAGTTGAGCAAAGTAGCTCCTAACTATTGTTCTAATTTTCACTTCATTAGTGGTGAGTTCTCCCTTTTCATTTTCAAGACTAACAATTTGCTTTTTCTTTCCTTTTTTTAATCAGGTTTACTAAGGGTTTGTCTATTTTGTTGATTTTTTCATAGAACCAACTCTTAGTTTTATTAATTAATTGAATAGTTTTTTTTTTTTACTTTCAATTTTATTAATCTCACCTTTTATTTTTTGAATTTCAAGTTTTGTGTTTGGCTGGGGTTTTTTAATTTGTTCCTTTTCTAGCAATTTTAGTTGTAAGCCCAATTCGTTGGCCCTCTCTTTCTCTATTTTATGCAAGTAGGCCTGTAGAGATATAAAACTTCCCCTTATTACTGCTTTGGCTTTATCCCACACATTTTGGTATGATGTCTCATTATTGTCATTTTCTTGGGTGAAGTTATTAATTATGTCTATGATTTGCTGTTTTACCCAAGCATTCTTTAGTATAAGATTATTTAGTTTCCAATTATTTTTTGGTCTATTTTCCCCTGGCTTTTTATAAAATGTAATTTTGATTGCATTTTGGTCTGAAAAGAATGCATTTACTATTTCTGCTTTACTGCATTTGATTTTGAGGTTTTTATTCCCTAGTATATGATCAATTTTTGTATAGGTTCCATGAACTGCTGAGAAGAAAGTATATTCCTTTCTGTCTCCATTTAGCTTTCGCCAAAGATCTATCATATCAAACTTTTCTAGTATTCTATTTACCTCTTTGACTTCTTTCTTATTTATTTTGTGGTTTGATTTATCTAATTCTGAGAATAAAAGGTTGAGATCTCCCACTATTTTAGTTTTGCTGTCTATTTCTTCTTACAGCTCTCTTAATTTCTCTTTTAAGAATTTAGATGCTGCACCACTTGGTGTGTATATGTTTAATATTGATACTGCTTCATTATTGATGCTACCCTTTAGCAGGATATAATGCCCTTCCTTATCTCTTTTAATTAGATCAATTTTTGTTTTTGCTTGATCTGAGATGAGGATGGCTACCTCTGCTTTTTTGGCTTTGCCTGAAGCATAGTAGATTCTGCTCCACCCTTTTACTTTTAGTTTGAATGTATTACCCAGTTTTAGGTGTGTTTCCTGTAAACAACATATAGTAGGATTTTGACTTTTAATCCAATCTGCTAACTGCTTCCTCTTTATGAGGGGGTTTTCCCCATTCACATTTATGGTTAGAATGACTAATTCTATATTGATTGCCATCTTGTTAACCTCTGCTTATGCTTTTCTCCTTTCCTTCCCTCTTACCCCTCTGCCCAGTATTAAACTTGTGAACACCACTTGCTTTTCACAGCCCTCCCTTTTTAGTATCCCTCCCCCACCTTAAAGTTCCTTCCCTTATTTTACCCCTTTTCCTCACAATTTCTGTATTCCCTTCCCCTTAGTTTACTCATTCCCTCTCACTTTTCAATGAAGTGGAAGAAGTTTCACCATAAATCGAATATGTCTATTGATACACACTATGTTCATCTCCCTCCTTTCTTTCTCTCAGATATAATAGGTTACCTTTGCCTCTTCATGAGATGTAGTACCACCATTTTACACTTTTTTATGATATAATTTCCTTTCCACCTCTAGTTTCTAAGACAAATTGTACACATGTCCTTTACATATTTTTATAACAGAAATATAGTTCTCAAGATTTCTTTTTACCTTTTTAGAAATCTCTTGAGTTCTGTATTTGAAGATCAAACCTTTTATGTAGGTCTGGTTTTTTCATCAAGAATAGATGGAATTCATTTATTTCGTTAAATGTCCATCTTCTTCACTGGAAAATGATGCTCATTTTTGCTGGGTAAGTTATTCTTGGCTGCATACCAAGTTCCTTAGCCTTTCGGAATATCATGTTCCAGGCCCTTCATTCTTTTTTTTTTTTTTTTTTTTTTTTTTTAATATTTATTTATTTATTTTTTTATTATTATATATATATTTTATAATATTATCCCTTGTATTCATTTTTCCAAATTGCCCCCCCTCCCTCTATTCCCTCCCCCCGACGACAGGCAATACCATACATTTTACATGTGTTACAATATAGTCTAGGTACAATACATGTGTGTGAATATCATTTTCTTGTTGCACAATAAACATTAGAATCCGAAGGTACATGTAACCTGGGCAGACAGATATTAGTGCTAACAATTTACATTCGCTTCCCAGTGTTCCTTCTCTGGGTATAGTTATTTCTGTCCATCATTGATCAACTGGAAGTGAGTTGGATCTTCTTTATGTTGAAGATTTCCACTTCCATCAGAATACATCCTCATACAGTATTGTTGTTGAAGTATACAGTGATCTTCTGGTTCTGCTCATTTCACTCAGCATCAGTTGACCTAAGTCTCTCCAGGCCTCTCTGTATTCCTCCTGCTGGTCATTTCTTACAGAGCAATAATATTCCATAACCTTCATATACCACAATTTACCCAACCATTCTCCAACTGATGGACATCCATTCATCTTCCAGTTTCTAGCTACAACAAAAAGAGCTGCCACAAACATTTTGGCACATATATGTCTCTTTCCGCTCTTTAGTATTTCTTTGGGATATAATCCCAGTAGTAGCGCTGTTGGGTCAAAGGGTATGCACAGTTTGATAACTTTTTGGGCATAATTCCAGATTGCTCTCCAGAATGGCTGGATTCTTTCACAACTCCACCAGCAATGTATCAGTGTCCCAATTTCCCCACATCCCCTCCAACATTTGTCATTATTTGTTCCTGTCATCTTAGCCAATCTGACAGGTGTGTAGTGGTATCTCAGAGTGGTCTTAATTTGCATTTCTCTGATCAGTAGTGATTTGGAAAACTCTTTCATGTGAGTGGATATAGTTTCAATTTCTTCCTCTGAGAATTGTCTGTTCATACCTTCATTCTTTTAATGTGGATGCTGCTAGATCCTGGGTTATCCTTATTGTGCCTCCTCCATATCTGAATTGCTTTTTTCTAGCAGCTTCCAGTATTTTTTCCTTTGTCTGATGGTTCTTGAACTTGGCCACTATATTTCTTGGCATTTTGATTTTAGGGTCCCTTTAAGTAAGTGATTGATGAATTTTTTCAATGTCTATTTTACCCTCTCTTTCCAAAACGTCTGGGCAGTTGTCTTTGATAATTTCCTCGAAAATGATGTCCAAGCTCTTTTGTTCCACACATTTTTCATGGAGTCCGATTCTTCTCAAATTGTCTCTCCTGGATCTGTTTTTCAGGTCTGTTGTCTTTCTAGTAAGTTACTTGACATTCTTTTCAATTGTTTCATTTCTCTGGTTTTGCTTGACTACTTCTTGGATTCTCCTTGATTCATTCATTTCTACTTGTTTGAGTCTAATTTTCAATGATGTATTTTCTTCACTCACTTTTTTTATATCTCTTTGTAATTGTCCAATTGAGATTTTTTCTTCTATGGAATTTTTTTTTCCATTTTATCCATTTTATTTTTTCGATAGCTGTTTTCTTTTTCCAGCTCACTAATCCTGTTTTCCTTGGAGTTGTTTACCTTTTCCAGCTTACTAATCTTGTTTCTCAATGATTTGATGTCTTTATCCACTTTGTCTTTAAATGCATGGGATGACTTCTCCAGGCTCTCTTGCCAAGCTTCCCTTTCCTTTTCCCGTTTTTCTTCTAGCTCTCTTGTGAGAGCCTTTTTGATTTCCTCTATGAGATTCTTTTGTATTGAGGAGCAGCTCATATCCCCCTTAGGGGATTCCTCTGGGGACAGTCTGTTTTTAGTCTCCTCAGTATTTGAAGTCTGCTCTCTCTCCATACAGAAGCTGTCAATGGCTAGAGACCTTTTGAATTTTTTGTTCATTTTGTCAGAGTGGGAATTGAAGAAAACAAATTGACAAGAGAAACAATTGGTCTATTTTGGGGGGGATGGAGCTGGATGGTATTAATGGGTTTCCTATACAGACTGTGGGGGAGGGCAGCAGCAAGGTACTAACAGGACAGCTATGGCTGAGCTGAGTCTGTGCTGTGAGGCTCTGAGAAAGGGCTGAGTCAGTCCAAGTGGGGATTGGGGGTAGCCGGGTCCCAAGATATGCTAGCTTTCTGGGGTTTTATTCTTCACCTCCAGTGTTTACACCCTCTCAGCTGCTCCTGGCTTGCTGCCAAGATGGAGTATCCACACTGGGGTAAAAGCCTGTTAGCAGAAACGGCAGAGATTGTACCCCTCCCCCTCATGTCTGAGCTGTGTGAGCTGCCTGTCTTGCTCTGGCTTGCCTGCCCTCAGTCTGTGCCTAGTCTGATTGACCTTCCCCCCAGCAAAAACAGACCTTTTCTGGCAAATTTCAAGGATGTCTTCTCTTGGTGATTATTTGTGGGTTTCTTTCTTGGTCAAGCATTAACTCTGAGGCTTGTCATGAAGTAAGTTCTGAGAGAAAATGCGGAGCTCAAGCAGATATCTGCCTCCATGCCCCCATCTTGGCTGGAAGTCCAGATTATCCTTCTTGACAAAAGTGAGGGACAAATCATGGAAAATCTGAATGCTTTAGCATATGTGTGTAATGTCCAGGCTAGTTTTCTGGAGATCCTCATGTCCAACTTTAGTCTCAGCAGGATAGTCACCATGAGGATGGTCAGTAATAGAGTCTAAAGTCTTTATTGTCTCCTTCGTAGTCTATTCACTTAAACTGATTATGTCCCCAGTTCTCTCAGCCCTGAAATACCCTATTACAATTACATCATTATAGCATACTGAGTATGAATTAGAGAACCATTACATCACCATACTAAGTGCTAAGTATATGTAAACTAGAGAACCATCACCTTATTAATTACACTGAGTAAACTCCCTGTTGTAAGTATCCTTGTTTCAAGTATACTTTTCCAGAATTCTGGCCTTCTACATCTCTGCTTTCTTTTTGTTTTCTTTCCTGACTTCTCAGGAAGGGAGGTGGGCACCAAACCAGATATTGTTAGCTGCTTTCCTCTGGACTGAAGGGTCTTACTTGAGCCAGGTCTACATAAATCTATCAGCACTGGGGGTATTACACAAGCACATAGTTATATAATACAGTCTAGTAGTGATGTAACAAACAATATGAATCAACATGAGGAATTATACATGTCCACAAGTCCTAGAAGGATGGTATATAAATAATAATTTTACACACACACCTTTTTCAGCAGCGAAGATATAGTCCAAAACTAATCTATTGTCTGTCACTTCAAGTGTCAACAATTCCAACAGATTTTGAAGTCCTGTAGTAATCTCATTAACAATTTTTGTTGTTCTTCTGCACATATAGTCAGAGATGGAACCACTTAATGTTTCTTGGGTCTTTTCCTTTATTTCTGTCTCTCTCTGATGGACAAGGCAAATACAGCTCATTGGCACCCATCTGATTCCTTCTCCATCTGTAGAGATAAAAGCAAACCCTCTCCTCCAAGAAGTTAACCTATCTGGTTCTTTCCATCCACCACTTTCTGGACCTCTCCACGTTACCTGGAGATCATCTAAAGATAGTGGAACTACTCGAATTGGACATTGCCCTTCTGGTGAGTTTTAAAATATGTGTGCCAGAGCCAGTGCATCTTTATCAAAACTAATAGTGTAAAGAGTTAAATTTAGAAGTTCTCTAGGGTTACCTCTGGCTCTCCTTGTTTTTTTTTTTTTTTTTTTTTTTTTTTTTTTTTTTTTTTTTTTTTTTGGAGAGCATCTTGATGTCTCTGTTTCTCCTTTCTACTATTGCCTGTGCTTGAGGATTAAATAGTATGCTAATGGTGTATAAAATGTGGCCCTCTACATATGTGAGTTGATATTTACACCTTAGAGGAAAGTTTCCATGAAGTTTGGTCAACCATCTATGGGGGAATTAAGAGAAGACATGGGCAAGAAGCCTACAAGATGATATATGATGGGTAGATTATAATCTATATTATTAGATTAAAAATCCATTGAAATGCTGAAACATGTAATTTAATATCTTTAGAAATTAGTTGAAAAGCTTAAAATTACTCTGATAAATATGAAATAATGTATGAATGGAATGCAATTTCTTAGTGAGAAATTCAAAGTAGTACAACTGGCAATAGAAAAGAAATAATATAAAATACTAGTTGGGAAAAGACTAGAGTAATATTTGTACACAGCTGAAAAGATCTGAATCATAGTTAAGCATATATAGAATATGATACATTAATGTAGTGGCTTTATTTTAAAAAAACATGAAAATGGAATTTTTCTTACCCCTTCTAATCATAAAGCATATTGTTCTTAGTAATGGAATTCCCTAAATAAAACACTTTCCTAAGGCTTCATTTATAAAGAAAAATGACAGTAATATTAAAGGAGATAATTGAGGTTTCTACCTTAATTGAAGTTTTCTATCTAATGATAGACTGGGCAATTCTCTTTGGTAGCTATTATTTTGACTGGGAGCATGATTGAATTCCATGGAGAGCATATTGAAAGCAAAATGATTGAAATCTGCCTTTTCTACTTGCCAAGGACAGATATTGGTTGAACAGACAAGTAATAATTTTAAAGACTTCTGTAGAAAGTATTTTCTTAATAGCACAAAATTTAGATTTTTTCCTCCTTTGAGCTATTTTTAAAAAATTCAAATATTTTATCTTCTTTCAGAATATTTCTTCTTTTAACATGTTCAGGAATTTGAGGGTTTTTATCCATTTGGAAAGTCTTAGAATATGGTTGGTCTTGGCATTACATTGGCAATTAAAAAGCTTATATTTAGTATGATAAAGGCAATGGCACATTTTTTCTCCTGTAAAATTACTACAGCACATAGAGTGTTAGATCAGGAACCATCTATTTTTATATTCCCTATTATTTTTTTTTAAGTTATCTTTTTTTTTTTTTTTTTTTTTTTTTTAAGATTCTGTTTTTTAATCCACTCTGCTATTTGCTTCTGTTTTATGGGAGAGTTCATCCCATTCACATTCACAGTTATGATTACCAGCTCTGTATTCCCCTCAATTTTATTTTTTCCCCTTATTTTTCTCTCTTTCCATCCTGTGCTTAAAAGTGTTTTTTTTTTTTACTCATTCCACCTACTACCTTATCTTCTATCACCTCTCCCTCTTCTCTTACCTTTTTTTCCCTTGTATTTTTGCCTTTCCTTTTGTCTTGCCCCTTCTTTTTCTTTTCTCCATCTTCTCCTACTTCTTTTTTCCCCCCCTGAGGCTGGGGTTAAGTGACTTGCCCAGGGTCACACAGCTTCCTCCTACTTCTTTATAGGATTAGATAAATTTCTATATCCAACTGAATGATTAAGCTATTCCTTCTTGTAGCCAAAACTGATAAGATACAGTTTTGGACAATGCTCAATCCCCTGCCTTCTTTCCCTAGGTCTTTTGAGCATCTTCATGTGATCTAATTTGTTTCATTATATCTCCCCTTTCCTCTTCTTCCAGTGAAAACCTCTTCCCACTCCTTAATGTCTTTTTCTTTGATGTCAACACATCAGAGTCTATTTACAACCTCACCCTCTATCCATGTAATGCCCCCCTTTGTCTGCCCCAGTAACAGATACAGTTCTTAAGAGTTAGAGATATTCTGCACAAACAAAACTAATGCAAACAAGATTAGAAGGGAAGTAACAAATTGGGAAAACATTTTTACAGTTAAAGGTTCTGATAAAGGCCTCACCTCCAAAATATACAGAGAATTGACTTTAATTTATAAGAAATCAAGCCATTCTCCAATTGATAAATGGTCAAAGGATATGAACAGACAATTTTCAGATGATGAAATTAAAACTATTTCCACTCATATGAAAGAGTGTTCCAAATCACTATTGATCAGAGAAATGCAAATTAAGACAACTCTGAGGTATCATTACACACGTGTCAGATTGGCTAAGATGACAGGAACAAATAACGATGAATGTTGGAGGGGCTGTGGGAAAACTGGGACACTGATGCATTATTGGTGTAGTTGTGAAAGAATCCAACCATTCTGGAGAGTAATCTGGAATTATGCCCAAAAAGTTATCAAAATGTGCATACCCTTTGACCCAGCAGTGCTACTCCTGGGCTTATATCCCAAGGAAATATTAAAGAAGGGAAAGGGACCTGTATGTGCCAAAATGTTTGTGGCAGCCCTTTTCATAGTGGCTAGAAGCTGGAAGATGAATGGATGTCCATCAATTGGAGAATGGTTGGGTAAATTATGGTATATGAATGTTATGGAATATTATTGTTCTGTAATAAATAACCAACAGGAGAAATACAGAGAGTCTTGGAGAGACTTACATCAACTGATGCTAAGTGAAACAAGCACAACCAGGAGATCATTATGCACTTCAACAATGATACTGAATGAGGATGTATTCTGATGGAAGTGGATATCTTCAACATAGAGAAGAGCTAATCCAATTCCAATTGATTAATGATGGACAGAATCAGCTACATCCAGAAAAGGAACACTGGGAAATGAGTGTAAACTGTTATTTTTACCTTCTGAATCCAATTCTTCCTGTGCAACAAAAAATTCGGTTCTACACACATATATTGTATCTAGATTATACTGTAATATATTTAACATATATAAGACTGCCTGCCATCTGGGGTGGGGGTTGGGGGAGGAAGGGAAAAAATCTGAATAGAAGTAAGTGCATGGGGTAATGCTGTAAAAAATTACCCATGCATATGTACTGCCAAAAAAAAGTTATAATATAAAATAAAAAAAAAATTAAATTATTAAAAAAAAAGAAATAGAGAAGAAAAAAAAGAGTTAGAGATATAATTTTCCCATCTAGGGATGTAAACAGTTTAACTTTTAAATAATATATATTTTCCTCTTGTTTACCTTTTTATTTTTCTCTTGAGTTCTGTGTTTGTAGATTAAATTTTTTATTTAGTTCTATTTTTTTTAATAGAAATCCTAGAAAGTCTCTTACTTCATTGAAGATTCATTGCCTCCACTGAAAGATGATGCTGAGCATGGCTGGGTAGTTAATTCTTGGTTGTAACCTTAGGTTCTTTTCCTTCTAGAAAATGGTATTCCAGGTCCTCCAGTTCTTTATTGCAGAAGCTGCCAGATCCTGGGTAATCCTGACTGTTGCTCCTTGATATCTGAATTCTTTTTGTCAGGCAGCTTGCAGTATATTTTCCTTGAGATTGTAGTTCTGGAATTTCACACCAATGTTCCTTGGGGGTTTTATTTGTTAGATCTCTTTCTGAAGGTGATCAGTGGTTTATTTCAATGAGTCTTTCCCTCTGTTTCTAGAATATTGTGGCAGTTTTATTTGATGATCTTTTGAAAAATGGTTGGTTTTTTTTTTTTTTGGCTCATGGTCTTCAGGTAGTCCAATAATTTAAAATTGTTTCTTCTGGATCTATTTTCCAGATTTGCTGTTTTTCCAGTGAGGTAGCTCACATTTTCATCCATTTAAAAATTCTTTTTAGTTTGATTGATTCTTGCTATCTCATGGAATCATTAGCTCCCATTTGCCCTGTTCTAGTTTTTAATGTGTGATTTTCTTAAGGTACTTTTTGTATCTCTTTTTCTATTTGTCTAATTTTACTTTTGAAAGTATTGTTTTCTACAGTTTATTTATTTATTTTGGTATTTGACCAATTGTATTTTTTAAGGAATTGTTTTCTTCAGTCAAATTTTTCCTTCCTTTTCCAAGTTGTTGACTCTCACATATGTCTCATTTCTTTTGTCATTTTTTTCTTCTACTCCTCTTATTTGCCTTTCAGTCTTTTATGAGCACTTCCAAGAAGGCTCTCTGGGCTTGAGACCAATTTATCTTACTCTTTGAGATTTCCTCTGTGGATATTTTGTTCTCATCTGAGTTAGTGTTTTGGTTTTCCTTGTCATCATAGTAGCTTTCTATGGTCAAGGTTGTGTTCTGTTTCTTGATCATTTTTTTTTTCTTTTTCTTTAGATATTCCTTTTTTTTTTTTCCTTTTTTCTTTTTTTTTCCTTTTTTCTTTTTTTACTTTTATTCTCCTCAGGTGGAAGGGTTGCTGTCCCAAGCTTCTTGTGCAGCTCTGAGCCTTGGATTTTTAGCACAGGGGTCCCTTGTGTTTGCTGAAGATAGCCTTGTCTACTCTTTTTTTTTTTAGGAAATAGCCTGTTTTTCCAGAGTTTGCCTTTTGAACCGGGACTGGAATCATCTCATTGTTGAAGAGAACCACAAATTGATCATCATGTAATCTTATTGTAGTGCATAATGATCAATAAGGAAGTTCTTAAATGTTAAAAGTATCATCTTAAAATGTAGGAATGTAAAAAAGATTATTCTCTATTAAGTCCCTTATTATTTCTCTTTCCTGATTACTTCCTTATGTTTTTCTTGACTCCTGTGTTTGAAAATCAGATTTTCTATTCAACTCTGGTCTTTCCATCAATAATGCATGGGAATCCTCTTTTTCATTGGATTGATTATCCACCAGTTTTGATGGATAAGATATTCTTAGTTATAATATTAGATCCATTGCTCTCTTGAATTATATTCTACATCTTCCAATCCTTTACCATAAAAACTGCTACATTTTGTGTTATCCTGACTGTGACTCTACTATTCTAGAAGTATTTTTTATGGATGTTTGCAAAATGTTCTTCTTGATGTGGGAGTTCCAGAATTTGGCTATGATATTCCTGGGAGCTTTCATCTTGGACTCTCTTTTAGGAAGTGATTGGTGGATTCTTTCAATTTCTGTTTTCTCTGGTTCTAGCATATCAGGGTAGATTTCCTTGATAATTTCTTGAAATTTCCGTCCAGGTTCATTTTTTGATCATGGATTTCAGGTACACCAATAACTTTTATCTCTCCTGAATCTATTTTCCAGGTAAGTTGTTTTTTCTAACATAATATTCACATTTTTTCTATTTTTTATTCTTTTGGATTTTTTTTTGTATTTTGATTTATTGTAGAGTCATTAGATTCCCTTTGCTTAATTATAATTTTTATGGAATTATTTTCCTCAATAAGCTTTTGTACCTCTTTTCCCATTTGACCAATTTTGCTTTTGAAGGCACTCGTCCTTGTTAGCCTTTTCCATTTCCTTTTTTCACTCTTATTTCTCTTCACAATTTTTCTCCTTTTCTTACTTGATTTTAAAAATCACTTTTGAATTCTTCTGTATCCTGAGACTAATATTTCTTAGAGGCTTTGGATATAGAACCTTTTATTTGTTATTATCTTCTGAGTGGGTATTTTGATTTTCCTTGTTATAGTTACTTTCTAAGTTCATAATCTTATTCTGTTTTTATTCACTTCCCCAGCCTATTACTTGACTTTTAAGGCTTTATTAAAACAGGGCTCTGTTGTACAACTGTTTTTAGAAATCCTTCTAGGAATCTGTACTGTGAATTAGCACTGAAACCCAGATATGAATATGGACCAAGCAACAGAGTCCTGCCATAGGACCAGCACAGAGGCCCCCTTCAATCTCCTCCTGTTCTAGCCCTCTTCCCTCTTTGCTGAAATATCTGGAAGCTGCTGTCACCATGGTCACTGCTCCTACTACAATGCTGCTGCCTCTGCTGTTGATTCATTGGCTCCTAAAGTTGGATCCTGGGTTGAGGCTCCCCTTACAACCTGGTTTGCCAAACAATGACCTTGGCATTGTTTTTGGCCTCTGTGGCCTGAGAGGATATCCCACTTCCTAGTTTCTTAGGGCCCTAGGCTGTGCTGAACTAACCCACACTGAGATATCATGGTGAACCCATCACATGCAATAGACCTGTCCTGTTCACATTACAAGCTGCCTCTGGCTGGAAAATTGTTCCACCCTTTCTTTTTGTGGGTTCTGAGAGGGATCTGGGGGTGAACTCTGCGAGTCTCTACCTTTACTTTGCCATCTTGACTCCACATCTTATGTTCCCTTTTAGATCTTTACTTAAGCAAAGTATCCAGATTTCATCACTATTTGAAAAAGAAGAAACTTCAATAGTCTGAAGATAAATAGCCAAGTTAAGAGATTTTGTATTATTAGCATAGGAAAGAGAAATTTTCAGATATGGACTTTATTGTCTTAAAATATGTAAATGAGATTATATAACCCTGATAATTTCAAAAGCTCCTTTAATTGTCCTGTGAGGGACTTCAGATGTCCTTGGAAGAACCAGTTTTGGTCACGGAGTAACCATTATATTCATTTAATTAATTGTCATAGTTCTATGAAATCAACATTTTTCCTAATTATTTTTAGATTTTTTATATCTTTCTAATTAATCTCTATGTCAGCTTTGTCAAATTACGAAAGAGGAACATTAAAATCACTTTATTATTTTAATGTCTAAATCATTTATTAAGTTATTTAGAAAGGCAGCATTAATGGGAAGAACATTGGCTTTGGAATCAAAGGATTCAGATTTAAATTGTGTTTATCTTGCTATTTGGGTACAGCACTGCATTTTGTGCTGTACTGTACTATATACTTTCTATGTATGTCCACACTGATAATGAGATTGACACATATGTTGTCAAAGTTAGCTCAGTGTGGGGAAGTGTGGGGAAGGAGTAGTGTTAGATTGACTTTCAAACTGAAGATCTACTGAACCCTTGAGCTGATCTCATTGTGTATAACTGTTAAATCTGGACAGTATATCAGTGTCATGCCAGGAAATTAAATTGCTTTCATTTGAATTGTTCTTAAGAAGATATTGAAATCACCTGATCACATAAGATACCAGACACCGAGGTCCTCTTTAGAATTAAACTGCCAAGCATTCTAACTCTAACACAGAGAGCACAACTTCATTGGGCTAGCCACAGTGATTGAATGTGACATGTATGCTATCCAAAAAAAATATTTTTTGGAAAATTCACGCAGGGAAAACACTCACAAGAGGTCAGAAAAGGTGATAAAAGGATCATCTCAAGGTCTCTTTTAAGAACTTTAGAATTGATTGTATGACTTGAGAGACACTTGCACAGAACTGCACAGCATGGTGTGCCCTCATCAGAGAAAGTACTGTGCTCTATGAGCAAAGCAGAATTGAATTAGTTCAGAAGAAACTCAAGTTGCACAAAGTTAGAGAAGTCACCCCAAATATTCTTAAGGCTTATTTGTGTATGACCTGTGGCAGAGCATTCGAATTCACATTGGTTTAATCAGCCATATCAGACACAGTATAACTTAGTTCTAACATAGTGATGTCATTTTACAACTCTGAGAAAAAAGGACAACAGCCAACCATTTGGATAATCTTGGAAAGCCATTTAATCTCTGATTCTGCTTGGCATATCCATGAGCAATTGATAATTTTCCAATTGTTGATATCTGACTTTATTTGTGTAAAAAGTTTTTGTAATTGTGTTCATGTAGTTCCTAGTTTGTCTTGGTAGGTAGACACTCAAATATTTTATTTTGCCTACATTTATTTTAAATAGAATTTCTCTGTCTCTTGCTGTTGGACTTTGTTAGTAACATATTGAAATGCTTATGATTTATATGGGTTTATTTTATATCCTGAAACTGCTAAAGTTGTGAATTGTTTCAAGTATTTTGTTTCTTGATTTTTTTAGGATTCTCCAAGAATATCATCATGTCATCTGAAAAGAGTAGATAGTTTGATTTCCTTACTGCCTACTTTAATTCCTTCAATTTCTTTTTCTTTTCTTTTTTGCTGAAGCCAGCATTTCTTTTTAATTTTTTTTAATTATGGCTTTTTATTTACAAGATATATGCATGGGAAATTTTTCAGCATTAACCCTTGCAAAACGTTCCGTCCCGGTTTTTCCCCTCCCTCTCCCCTAGATGGCAGGTAGACCAATACATGATAAATATGTTAAAATATATGGAAGCCAACATTTCTAGTACAATATTGAATAATAATAGTGAAAATGGGCATACTTGTTTCATACCTGATGTTATTGAGATTGCATCCAGCTTCTCCCCATTACATATAATGCTTGCTGATGGTTTTTGGATAGATAATGCTTATCATTTTAAAGAACATTCTATTTATCCTTATGCTCTCTAGTGTTTTTAATAGTAATGGATGCTATATTCTTTCTAAAGTTTTTTTTTCTGGATTTACTGAAATTATCATATTATTTCTGTTAGTTTTGCTATTGACATAGTTGATTATGCTAATAGCTTTTCTTATACTGAACCAACTGTGCATTCCTGATATAAATTCCACTAAATCAGTGTATTATCTTGCTTCTAAATTGTTGCAATCTATTTGTTAATATTTTATTTTTTAAAATTTTCCCCAAAATTCATTAGGCAGATTGGTCTGTAATTTTCTTTATCTGTTTTGGACTTTCCTAGTTTAGATATCAGTGCCATATTTGTGTCATAACAGGAATTTAGCAGGATTCCTTCTTTATCTATTTTTCCAAATAGTTTACTTAGTATTAGAATTAATTGTTATTTAAATGTTTGGTAGAATTTATTTGTGAATCCATGTGAGCCTGGATATTTTTCTTAAGGAGTTCATTAATGGTTTGTTCAATTTCTCTTTCTAACATTGGACTACTAAATGATTTATTTCCTCTTCTGTTAATATTCATCCATTTGGCACCAGATTTGGTGCAAAACAATTGGGCAAATGGCTATTAATTATTGCTTTAATTTTTTTGTCATTGGTGATAATTTTTTTGATGCTGGTGATTTAGTTTTTTCTTTCCTTTTCCTGACCAAATTAACCAAAGGTTTATCTATTTTGTTGTTTTTTCATAAAACAAACTCTGTTTTATTTATTAGTTCAATAGTTTTCTTAGTTGCAATTTTATTAATTTCTCAGTTTCAGAATTTCTAATTTGATATTTAATTGGGTTTTTTAAATTTGATATTTTTATAGCTTTTTTAGTTGTATGTCCAATTTATTGATATCCTCTTTCTCTACTTTATTCATGCAGCTATGTAGAGACATAAACTTTTCCCCTAAGAACTGCTTTGGCTGCATCTCATAAGTTTTGGTATGTTGTCTCATTATTGCCATTCTCTTGGATGATTTCCATGATTTGTTGTTTGACCCTTTCATTTTTTAGATTTAAAATATTTAATTTCCTATTGGTTTTTATTTTGTCTTCCCCTTTTAAAATATAATTTGTATTGCATTGTGGCCTGAAAAGGAAACATTTATTGTTTCTGTCTTTCTGCATTTGTTAGGTTTTTAATGCCCTAATTCATGGTTATTTTTTTGTGTAGGTGCCATGGACTACTGGAAAAAAGGTGTATTCCTTTATGACTCTATTCATAAATTTTCTCCAGAGGTCTATCATATCTAGGTTTTCTAGAATCCTATTAAATTCCTTAGTTTCATTCTAAGAGGGAAAGGTTGAGTTTCCTTACTAGAATAGTTTTGCTGTCTATTTCTTCTTGTAACTCGACATTCTCTAGGAATTTGTATCTTCTACCACTTTGTGTATATACATTTAGTATTGTTACTTCTTCATTGTTTACTGTACCTGATTCTTTTTTTTTTATTATATATATATATATATTTTATAATATTATCCCTTGTATTCATTTTTCCAAATTACCCCCCCTTCCTCTATTCCCTCCCCCTGACGACAGGCAATACCATACATTTTACATGTGTTACAATATAGTCTAGGTACAATACATGCGTGCGAATATCATTTTCTTGTTGCACAACAAACATTAGAATCCGAAGGTACATGCAACCTGGGCAGACAGATATTGTACCTGATTCTTTATTGTAGAAGATGACAGATCCGCAGTAATCCTGACTGTGGCTCCTTGATATTTGAATTGTTTTTGTCTAGAAGATTGCAGTATTTTTTCCTTGAGAGTGTAATTTTGAAGTTTTGAAACAATGTTCCTTTGGATTTTCCTTATGGGATCACTTCCCAAAGGTGATTGATGGATTCTTTCAATGAGTATTTTCTGTTTCTACAATATCAGAGTAATTTTCCTTGATTATCTCTTGAAGAATGCTATCCAGGCTCATTTTTCGGTCAGAGCCTTCAGGTAGGCCAATAAATTATCTCAACTGAATCTATTTTCCAGGTCAGCTGTTATTCCAATGAGATATTTCATATTCTCTTCCATTTTTCATTCTTTTAAGTTTCTTTGATTCTTCATGTTTCATAAAGTCATCAGCTTTCATTTACTCTGTTCTAGTTTTTAATGTGTGATTTTCTTTAGTTAACTTCTGTATCTCTTTTCCCAGTTGGTTAGTTCTACTTTTGAAGATGTTACTTTCTACAGTGTATTATTACTATTACTATTATGTTGTTATTATTATTATTAGCATTTGGCCAATTGTGTTTTTAAGGAATTTCCTTCCTTTTTGCCAAGGTGTTGACTCTTCTTGCATATCTCTCATTTCTTTTCTCATTTTTTCTTCTAACCTCTCTTATTTTAAAGTCTTTTATAAGCACTTTCAAGAAGTCTCTTTGGGCTTGAACACAATTTATTTCAGTCTTTGAGATTTCATCTTGGACATTTTGTCTTCTTTTGTGTTGGTATTTTGGTCTTCCTTGTCACCATGGTAGCTTTTTATGGTCAAGGTTGTTTTCTGTTTTTTGTTCATTTTTTTTTTCTTTTGGTATTTCCTATTTTTCTTTTTTACTTTTATAGTTGATTTCAGCTCTAGGGTAAAGGGGTGCTATCGCAAGCTTGTTGTGAAATTCTGAGCTTTGGCTTTGAGCACAAGAGTTCCTTGTGTTCACAGGGGGCAGCTTTGGCTGCTCTTTTCATGAAACAATCTGTTTTCCTAGAGTTTGCCTTATGAGTTGGGACTGAAAGCTGCCCCACTGATCTGCTTCTCTACTGAAAAAAACTGAGGGCCTCAGTTGCTGATTTGTTATCATTAAGACCCTCTCACTGGCTTTCCCAGGGTCTGTTTGAACTGGACTAAACATTCTTTTGACCCCAGTGAGACTAATCTTTCTTGATGTTTTTCCAGTCTATCTTGAACTGGAGATTTGTTTCATTCTGTCAGACTGTTCAGAAGTTTGGTTTTATGTGGTTTTTGAGGGAAACCGGGAGAGGTTGAGCAGCTTCCTGGCTTCATTCCACTACTTTGGCTGCAGCCCTGAAACTTGCTTTTAAGCCTTCTTGATGTAAATTGCTTGCCTACTTTTCTTATCTCCTCATTTACTCTCTGCCACTGGGAATTTAATATCTTGTTCCATTTTCTTTCCTTCCTTCCTTCCTTCCTTCCTTCCTTCCTTCCTTCCTTCCTTCCTTCCTTCCTTCCTTCCTTCCTTCCTTCCTTCCTTCCTTCCTTCTTTCTTCCTTCCTTCCTTCCTTCCTTCCTTCCTTCCTTCCTTCCTTCCTTCCTTCCTTCCTTCCTTCCTTCCTTCCTTCCTTCCTTCCTTCCTTCCTTCCTTCCTTCCTTCCTTCCTTTCTTTCTTTCTTTCTTTCTTTCTTTCTTTCTTTCTTTCTTTCTTTCTTTCTTTCTTTCTTTCTTTCTTTCTTTCTTTCTTTCTTTCTTTCTTTCTTTCTTTCTTTCTTTCTTTCTTTCTTTCTTTCTTTCTTTCTTTCTTTCTTTCTTTCTTTCTTTCTTATTGATCTGAATCTTTCTGTAAGGGAAATTTTTAGCCAAGCAGCCATAGTTTTGTTTCCCACTTCTCAGAAGCCTACTCAGTTCAATTATAAGGATAAATATGCCTGTTATCCATTGTTGAAAGAACAGGATCAAAGATTTGGAGCGAGGAAGAAATCTTAAGAATTATCTCCTATTTAAAGAGCAATTAGCCCCAATGTTATATAAATTATTTGAAAAAATAGGGGATGAAGGAGTCCTACCAAACTCCTTTTATGACACAGACATGGTACTGATACCTAAACCTGGTAGATCGAAAACTGAGAAAGAAAATTATAGACCAATCTCCTTAATGAATATTGATGCTAAAATCTTAAATAAGATATTAGCAAAAAGACTTCAGAAAATCATCTCCAAGATAATACACTATGATCAAGTAGGATTTATTCCAGGAATGCAGGGCTGGTTTAATATTAGGAAAACTATTAATATAATTGACCATATTAATAATCAAATTAATAAGAACCATATGATCATCTCAATAGATGCAGAAAAAGCATTTGACAAAATCCAACATCCATTCCTACTAAAAACTCTTGAGAGTATAGGAATAAATGGATTATTCCTTAGAATAATCAGGAGTATATATTTAAGACCGTCAGTAAGCATAATATGCAATAGAAATAAACTGCAACCTTTCCCAGTAAGATCAGGAGTGAAACAAGGTTGCCCACTATCACCATTACTATTCAATATAGTACTAGAAACGCTAGCCTCGGCAATAAGAGCTGAGAAAGAGATTCAAGGAATTAGAGTAGGAAATGAGGAAATTAAATTATCACTTTTTGCAGATGACATGATGGTATACTTAGAGAACCCCAAAGACTCTGCTAAAAAGCTACTAGAAATAATTCAAAATTTCAGCAAAGTGGCAGGATACAAAATAAATCCACATAAATCCTCGGCATTTTTATATATCACTAACAAAATGCAACAGCAAGAGATACAAAGAGAAATTCCATTCCAAAAAAATGTTGAGAGTATAAAATATTTGGGAATCCATCTACCAAAGAATAGTCAGGAATTATATGAGAAAAATTACAAAACACTTGCCACAAAAATAAAATCAGATTTAAATAATTGGAAAGACATTCAGTGCTCTTGGATAGGCCGAGCGAATATAATAAAGATGACAATACTCCCCAAACTAATCTATTTATTTAGTGCTATACCAATCAGACTCCCAAGAAACTATTTTAATGACCTAGAAAAAATAACAACAAAATTCATATGGAAGAATAAAAGGTCAAGAATTGCAAGGGAACTAATGAAAAAAAACTCAGAGGAAGGTGGTCTAAGTGTACCTGATCTAAAGCTATATTATATAGCAACAGTCACCAAAACCATTTGGTATTGGCTACGAAATAGACCGGTAGATCAGTGGAACAGATTAGATACAAAGGACAAAAAAGGGTACATCTATAGCAATCTAATCTTTGACAAACCCAAAGATTCCAACATTAGGGATAAAAATTCATTATTCGGAAAAAACTGTTGGGAAAACTGGAAATTAGTATGGCAGAAATTAGATATGGATCCACACTTAACACCATATACCAAGATAAGATCAAAATGGGTCCGTGATTTAGGCATAAAGAGGGAGATAATAAATAGATTAGAGGAACAGAGGATAATCTACCTCTCAGACTTGTGGAGGAGGAAGGAATTTATGACCAGAGGAGAACTAGAGATCATTATTGATCACAAAATAGAAGATTTTGATTACATCAAACTAAAAAGTTTCTGTACAAATAATACTAATGCAAACAAGATTAGAAGGGAAGTAACAAATTGGGAAAATATTTTTAAAAACAAAGGTTCTGACAAAGGTCTCATTTCCAAAATATATAGAGAACTGACCCTAATTTATAAGAAACCGAACCATTCTCCAATTGATAAATGGTCAAAGGATATGAACAGACAATTCTCAGAGGAAGAAATTGAAACTATATCCACTCACATGAAAGAGTGTTCCAAATCACTACTGATCAGAGAAATGCAAATTAAGACCACTCTGAGATACCACTACACACCTGTCAGATTGGCTAAGATGACAGGAACAAATAATGACAAATGTTGGAGGGGATGTGGGGAAATACATTGCTGGTGGAGTTGTGAAAGAATCCAGCCATTCTGGAGAGCAATCTGGAATTATGCCCAAAAAGTTATCAAACTGTGCATACCCTTTGACCCAGCAGCGCTACTACTGGGATTATATCCCAAAGAAATACTAAAGAGCGGAAAGAGACATATATGTGCCAAAATGTTTGTGGCAGCTCTTTTTGTTGTAGCTAGAAACTGGAAGATGAATGGATGTCCATCAGTTGGAGAATGGTTGGGTAAATTGTGGTATATGAAGGTTATGGAATATTATTGCTCTGTAAGAAATGACCAGCAGGAGGAATATAGAGAGGCCTGGAGAGACTTAAATCAACTGATGCTGAGTGAAATGAGCAGAACCAGAAGATCACTGTACACTTCAACAACAATACTGTATGAGGATGTATTCTGATGGAAGTGGAAATCTTCAACATAAAGAAGATCCAACTCACTTCCAGTTGATCAATGATGGACAGAGGTAGCTACACCCAGAGAAGAAACACTGGGAGGGGAATGAAAATTGTTAGCACTAATATCTGTCTGCCCAGGTTGCATATACCTTCGGATTCTAATGTTTATTGTGCAACAAGAAAATGATATTCGCACACATGTATTGTACCTAGACTATATTGTAACACATGTAAAATGTATGGTATTGCCTGTCGTCGGGGGGAGGGAATAGAGGGAGGGGGGTAATTTGGAAAAATGAATACAAGGGATAATATTATAAAATATATATATATATATATATAATTAAAAAAAAAAGAATTATCTCCTATTTTGTACTATGACCATTGGATCATGGGTTTTGATAGACTTAGACAGATTATCTGATTTTGCCCACAACTAAGCTATCATACCATTTAGTGGTGATTTTTCAAATGATATTTCTTGTACCTTGGTCATCATCCCCATCCCTTTCCAGACATAATTTGAACCCTGCCCCTGGGACTTGAACTCTGAGAAGGGAACTTTAGTCTAATTTTGCCTCTAGTCAAGAGAGGGAACTATGACATTTCCTGGCCATTTCCAAAGTATTAATGATCTGCCCATCACAATGTTTTATTTCTATTTTACTATTGACTTCTCTTAATATATAATATAATTATAACTATATATTTATATTATATATTTATTATATTTATATTTAAAAGAATATAAACTCCTTGAGGGCAGATATTGTCTTGTTTGTTTATGTTTTTGTGTCCAGCACTTAGTACAGTGCTTGGCAAATAACAAATCCTTAATAATTGTTTCTTTCTTTCTTTTTCGGTCTTGAGGAGGGGGAGATAAAAGGGAGGAGAGAGAAAAATTTAGAACAAAGTTTTACATAAGTGTATGTTGAAAACTATGTATTGGAAAAATACAATACTATTAAAATTTAAACCAAATGGTCTTGGGGTGTTATAATATCAGTGATTTGCTGAGAGATACATTTGTCTAGGAGATATGATTAAAGAGTGGTTTCTGTCTATAATTCCTTTGGGAAAATGAAATTCAAAAGATACCACTGATTATGATTGTTTGGGTTTGTGATGATAGTTAATAAGGGGACTGATGCAGTAACTGCTAAAATGTTAACTTATCAACAACAAAACAAAATCATCCTTTTTTTTCCCCCACATATCCTTAGCCAAACATAATTCTTCTAGAATATCACATGTGTCAAAGGTCTTTGCTAACACTTAACCATATTCTGCTTGCATCTAGATCTCTATCTATTGTCTACTTTACTCAGCCATTTAAATTTGCCTTTCTGAATCCTTTATTCTAATAATTATCATTAACTTCTAAATTTCAAACACCTCTATTCTAGCTTATCCTATTGATTCCTCGGATCAGCATACCCAAAAATGAGGAACAATAGAAGTGACTATGTTTTGTCACCTCAACTAGAGAATGTCTTGTAATAATAAATAAAATTTCTACAAGCCAGAAGGTTTGCAAAGTGCTTCACAAGTCTTATCTTGATTCTTCAAAATTTAATTTTGAATTTAATTTAATTATCATTGATGCTCACTACATGGATATAAGGTAAATAATATTATCCTTATTATACAGAAGAAAAAAAAAAACTAAGAGCAAGAGATTGAGTCACTTGCTTAATGACACAGTTAGTAATTATTTGAGGATTAGAAAACTTAGGTCTCTTTTATGCTTCTCCCTCTTCAATTCCATGCTGCCTCAGTGAATTTTGGTGATAGGGATAGGTTCCACATGTTATCATTGAAGGTGGGCTTCATGAACGTGAAATTTAAACAGTTTTCTAAATGATGCAAGAAGGGGAATGTGGCCAGTTGGGGAGAAGCAAAATATTTCAGGTGCATAATGGAATATGAAAGAAGAAACTTTGAGTTGAAAGTGAAATGTGTTCAAAGGTAGTAATGAGAAATGTGTTTCAGAAGAGCAAGTAAAGCTGCTAATGTAGAAAGATAAGAGGATATAAAGTTGTCAGGGAAGACTGAGGATCTCAATTAAACATATAACTGAAAAGCAAAATGGCAAATCCACCCCAGTGGAATAAGTACTTCCAGAGGTAAGGTTTCACATTTATTGATTAAATGTTATATTACTTCAAAAAGTCTAGGTATTATTCATAGAAATAATTCTCATTTCCTAGAAAGGAAATGTAAACTATTCTGGGTAAATATTTTTCTGGTCATATTGAATCAGAGCATTTTGTTGGACTCAACTGATTTCAAAGATTGTTCTTCATATATGTGTGTGTGTGTGTGTGTGTGTGTGTGTGTGTGTGTGTGTGTGTGTGTGTGTATCTTCTTGGTTTGGTGAAATCTCAGAATTATAGCTTATTCTCATGTTCCCTTTAACTTTTACCCTATGAAATAGTCCTGTTTGGAAAGAATACCATGTATATGTTAGATTTCATAACTTTATTTCCTAAAAATTTTTCTCTTACCTTTTTCTCTCCCCATTTCTTTCCTATCATTATTTTGAGGAAGAAACATACTATTTTATCCCTCTCTGTACAAAATTTCTTTTCTAGGAGGCAGTACTGAATGTAGTACTGGATTAGGGATCAGGAAAATCCTATTTTTCTTTCTCATTGGATTGTTATCCTTTGATTCATCAAAATTGGATTTTTGAGCACTTTCCATGTATCCTAAATTAACTTTCCCTTTATCATTATAATCCATGGGATTCACCCAATCTCTTTTCTGCATTCTCCACAAGTCCAGGGACATTGCCTAGATATTTTTCATTGTCTAACATACATTCTTGAAGTAAGTGATCATCTTCTACAATTATCCCAAGTTTCTCATCCATCATTTTTTACCCCAATAAACAGTTCCTTCTTTTTAGTAAAAATCAGATTTAGAATAGAATTTGCTGGTATTTCAATCATTTGAAGATTGAAATCATAGTAGGGAATAAAAAAAAAGTTATTATCTGGATTGCTTTTACCAGTGAATAATATTCAATGAATATTAGCTTGGCTGATCCTTAGACAACAATACATTATTACATTATGTAAACCAAAGTTTAAGGTTCTGTAGCATGTTAAAACCTGTTAGTACTCCATTGCAGGTGTTAGAAGTTAAAGAAGAAATTCAAGAATGACCAAATTACTTCCAGAGGGCAAGGAATAATTGAAGAGTCTTCCTGTTCATAAGCCACATATAGTTATTTTCTGATATCCATATCTCATATGTTAAAATAATTTCTAACTTTTGTAAAAGTGATGTATTTCTAATACGTGCAAATATTTACAAAATTTAAAAAAAATTCAAAAATCAACATTTACAAATAAATTTGTAAAAATTATCTCATTAACATTCATCTAGATTTCCTCTGCAACTCCTTATTTCTGGCACTGAGAACCTGTTCTTGCTTTAAAGCTAACACTTCATTGTGGTAGGCTTAGCATAACCAATTAAATTTGAGATCACACTAGAAGACCAAGATTGTCCTGCCTTGTTCTGACCACCAGTGGGCTAACATTGGATGTAAATTAAAGAATTCAATTTGGGAGAACTCCAGAGCTTTGAGTAGATTATAGGGTAGAGCAAGTGATTGATTTGACATAATTTCAGCAAACTATATACCAAACTAACCTAATTTGTTAGTCATCATTAGGAGGTTAAGAATTATTCAAAGAATTCCGGCCAAGATGGCGGCATGGAGGCAGACAGCTGCTTGAGCTCCTCGTTTTCTCTCAGAACTTACTTCATGACAAGCCTCAGACTTAATGCTTGACCCAGGAAGAAATCCACAAATAATCACCAAGAGAAGACATCCTTGAAAGTCGCCAGAAAAGGTCTGTGTTTGCTCCGGGGAGGGTCAATCAGACTGGGTGCAGACTGAGGGCAGGAAAGCCAGAGCGAGACAGGCAGCACACACAGCTAAGACCAGAGGGGGAGGGGTACGATCTCTGCAGTTTCTGTGAAAAGACTTTTTACCCAGTGTGGATACTCCATCTTGGCAGCAAGCCAGGAGCAGCAGAGAGGGTGTAAACACCTGAAGTGCAGATTAAAACCCCAGAAAGCCAGTGTCTCTCAGAACCCGGCCAACCCCAACCCCCACCTCGACCCACTCAGAGCATTCTCAGAGCCTCAGAGCGCAGACTCAGTACAGTCATTGCTGTCCTATTAGTGCCTCTCTACTGTCCTACCCCCAGTCTGTAGAGGAAGCCCATTAATACCATCCAGCCATATCCCCCGCAAAATAGACCAATTGTTTCTCTTGTCAATTTGTTTTCTTCAATTCCTACTCTGACAAAATGAACAAAAAATTCAAAAGGGCTCTAACCATTGACAGCTTTTGTATGGAGAAAGAGCAGACTTCAAACACTGAGGAGACTAAAAACAGACTGTCCCCAGAGGAATCCCCTAAGGGGGATATGAGCTGCTCCTCAATTCAAAAGAATCTCATAGAGGAAATCAAAAAGGCTCTCACAAGAGAGCTGGAAGAGAAATGGGAAAAGGAAAGGGAAGCTTGGCAAGAGAGCCTGGAGAAGTCATCCCATGCATTCAAAGACAGAGTGGATAAAGAAATCAAATCATTGAGAAACAAGAGTAGTGAGTTGGAAAAGGTAAACAACTCCAAGGAAAACAGGATTAGTAAGCTGGAAAAAGAAAACAGCTCTCTAAAAAATAAAATGGATAAAATGGAAAAAAAATTCCATAGAAGATAAAAACTCAATTGGACAATTACAAAGATATATAAAAAAAGTGAGTGAAGAAAATACATCATTGAAAATTAGACTGGAACAAGTAGAAATGAATGACTCAAGGAGAAACCAAGAGGTAGTCAAGCAAAACCAGAGAAATGAAACAATTGAAAAGAATGTCAAGTACCTTATTAGAAAGACAACAGACCTGGAAAACAGATCCAGGAGAGACAATTTGAGAATAATCCCTGAAAAATGTGAGGAAAAAAAGAGCTTGGACACCATTTTCGAGGAAATTATCAAAGAGAACTGCCCAGACGTTCTGGAAACAGGGTAAAATAGACATTGAAAAAATTCATCGATCACTTACTGAAAGGGACCCTAAAATCAAAATGCCAAGAAATATAGTGGCCAAGTTCAAGAACTATCAGACAAAGGATAAAATACTGGAAACTGCTAGAAAAAAGCAATTCAGATATGGAGGATCCACAATAAGGATAACCCAGGATCTAGCAGCATCCACATTAAAAGAATGAAGGGCCTGGAACATGATATTCCGAAAGGCTAAGGAACTTGGTATGCAGCCAAGAATAACTTACCCAGCAAGAATGAGCATCGTTTTCCAGGAAAGAAGATGGACATTTAATGAAATAAATGAATTCCATCTATTTTTGATGAAAAAACCAGACCTACATAAAAGGTTTGATCTTCAAATACAGAACTCAAGAGATTTCTAAAAAGGTAAAAAGAAATCTTGAGAACTATACTTCTGCCAAAAAAATATGTAAAGAACATATGTACAATTTGTCTTAGAAACTAGAGGTGGAAAGGAAATTATATCATAAAAAAGTGTAAAATGGTGGTACTACATCTCATGAAGAGGCAAAGGTAACCTATTATATCTGAGAGAAAGAAAGGAGGGAGATGAACACAGTTCATATTCGATTTATGGTGAAACTTCTTCCACTTCATTGAAAAGTGAAAGGGAAGGAGTAAGCTAAGGGGAAGGGAATATAGAAATTTCGAGGAAAAGGGGTAAAATAAGGGGAGGAACATTAAGGTGAGGGAGGGATCCTAAAAAGGGAGGGCTGTGAAAAGCAAGTGGTGTTCACAAGCTTACACTGGGTAGGGGGGTAAGAGGGAAGGAAAGGGGAAAAGCATAAGCAGGGGTTAATAGGATGGCAAGCAATATAGAATTAGTCCTTCTAACCATAAATGTGAATGGAGTAAAACCCCTCATAAAGAGGAAGCAGTTAGCAGATTGGATTAAAAGTCAGAATCCTACTGTATGTTGTTTACAGGAAACACACCTGAAACAGGGTGAGACATTCAAACTAAAAGTAAAAGGATAGAGCAGAATCTATTATGCTTCAGGCAAAACCAAAAAAGCAGGAGTAGCCATCCTCATCTCAGATCAAGCAAAAACAAAAATTGATCTAATTAAAAGAGATAAGGAAGGGCATTCTTTCCTGCTAAAGGGCAGCATCAATAATGAAGCAGTATCAATATTAAACATATATGCACCAAGTGGTGCAGCATCTAAATTCCTAAAAGAGAAATTAAGAGAGCTGCAAGAGGAAATAGACGCAAAACTATAATAGTGGGAGATCTCAACATTGTACTCTCAGAATTAGATATATCAAACCACAAAATAAATAAGAAAGAAGTCAAAGAGGTAAATAGAATACTAGAAAAGTTTGATATGATAGATCTTTGGCGAAAGCTAAATGGAGACAGAAAGGAGTATACTTTCTTCTCAGCAGTTCATGGAACCTATACAAAAATTGATCATGTACTAGGGCATAAAAACCTTAAAATCAAATGCAGTAAGGAAGAAATAGTAAATGCATCTTTTTCAGACCATAATGCAATCAAAATTACATTTTAAAAAAGCCAGGGGAAAATAGACCAAAAAATAATTGGAAACTAAATAATCTTATACTAAAGAATGCTTGGGTAAAACAGCAAATCATAGACATAATTAATAACTTCACCCAAGAAAATGAAAATAATGAGACATCATACCAAAATGTGTGGGATACAGCCAAAGCAGTAATAAGGGGAAGTTATATATCTCTACAGGCCTACTTGCATAAAATAGAGAAAGAGAGGGCCAACGAATTGGGCTTACAACTAAAATTGCTAGAAAAGGAACAAATTAAAAACCCCCAGCCAAACACAAAACTTGAAATTCAAAAAATAAAAGGTGAGATTAATAAAATTGAAAGTTTAAAAAAAAAAAAAACTATTGAATTAATTAATAAAACTAAGAGTTGGTTCTATGAAAAAACCAACAAAATAGACAAACCCTTAGTAAACCTGATTAAAAAAAGGAAAGAGAAAAAGCAAATTGTTAGTTTTGAAAATGAAAAGGGAGAAGTCACCACTAATGAAGAGGAAATTAGAACAATAGTTAGGAGCTACTTTGCTCAACTTTATGCCGATAAATTCGATAACTTAAATGAAATGGAAGTATACCTTCAAAAATATAGCTTGCCCAGATTAACAGAGGAAGAAGTAAGTATTCTAAATAGTCCCATCTCAGAAAAAGAAATAGAACAAGCTATTAACCAACTCCCTAAGAAAAAAATCCCCAGGACCAGATGGATTTACATGTGAATTCTACCAAACATTTAAAGAACAACTAACTACAATGCTATATAAACTATTTGAAAAAATAGGGATTGAAGGAGTCCTACCAAATCCCTTCTATGACACAGACATGGTATTGATACCTAAACCAGGTAGATCGAAAACTGAGAAAGAAAACTATAGACCAATTTCCTTAATGAATATTGATGCTAAAATCTTAAATAAGATATTAGCAAATAGACTTCAGAAAATCATCCCCAGGATAATACACTATGACCAAGTGGGATTTATACCAGGAATGCAGGGCTGGTTTAATATTAGGAAAACTATTAGTATAATTGACCATATTAATAATCAAATTAATAAAAACCATATGATCATCTCAATAGATGCAGAAAAAGCATTTGATAAAATCCAACATCCATTCCTACTAAAAACGCTCGAGAGTATAGGAATAAATGGACTATTCCTTAAAATAATAAGGAGCATATATTTAAAACTGTCAGTAAACATCATATGTAATGGCGATAAACTAGAACCTTTCCCTATAAGATCAGGAGTGAAACAAGGTTGCCCACTATCACCATTACTTTTCAATATAGTACTAGAAACGCTAGCCTCGGCAATAAGAGCCGAGAAAGAGATTCAAGGAATTAGAGTAGGAAATGAGGAAATCAAACTATCACTTTTTGCAGATGACATGATGGTATACTTAGATAACCCCAAAGACTCTGCTAAAAAGCTATTAGAAATAATTCATTATTTTAGCAAAGTTGCAGGATACAAAATAAATCCACATAAATCCTCAGCAATTTTATACATTACCAACACAATCCAACAGCAAGAGATACAAAGAGAAATTCCATTCAAAATAACGGTTGATAGTATAAAATATTTGGGAATATATCTACCAAATGAGAGTCAGGAATTATATGAGCAAAATTACAAAACACCTGCCACAAAAAATAATTGGAAAGACATTCAGTGATCTTGGATAGGCAGAGCGAATATAATTAAGATGACAATACTCCCTAAACTAATCTATTTATTTAGTGCTATACCAATCAGACTTCCAAGAAACTATTTTAATAACCTAGAAAAAATAACAGCAGAATTCATATGGAACAACAAAAGGTCGAGAATTTCAAGGGAAGTAATCAAAAAAAAAATTAATTGAAGGTGGTCTAGCTGTACCTGATCTAGAACTGTATTATAAAGCAACAGTCACTAAAACCATTTGGTATTGGCTAAGAAATAGACTAGTTGATCAGTGGCATAGGTTAGGTTCACAGAGCAAGATAGTGAATAAAAATAGCAATCTAATGTTTGACAAACCCAAAGATCCCAAATTTTGGGATAAGAATTCATTGTTTGACAAAAACTGCTGGGAAAATTGGAATTTAGTATGGCAGAAACTAGGCATGGACCCACATTTAACACCACATACTAAGATTAGAACAAAATGGGTCCAAGATTTAGCCATAAAGAACGAAATCATAAATAAATTGGAGGAACATGGGATGGTTTACCTCTCAGACTTGTGGAGGAGGAAGGAGTTTGTGTCCAAGGGAGAACTAGAGACCATTATTGATCACAAAATAGAAAATTTTGATTACACCAAATTAAAAAGTTTCTGTGCAAACAAAACTAATGCAAACAAGATTAGAAGGGAAGTAACAAATTGGGATAACATTTTTACAGTTAAAGGTTCTGATAAAGGCCTCACCTCCAAAATATACAGAGAATTGACTTTAATTTATAAGAAATCAAGCCATTCTCCAATTGATAAATGGTCAAAGGATATGAACAAACAATTTTCAAATTAAAACTATTTCCACTCATATGAAAGAGTGTTCCAAATCACTATTGATCAAAGAAATGCAAATTAAGACAACTCTGAGATATCATTACACACCTGTCAGATTGGCTAAGATGACAGGAACAAATAACGATGAATGTTGGAGGGGCTGTGGGAAAACTGGGACACTGATGCATTGTTGGTGGAGTTGTGAAAGAATCCAACAAGTCTGGAGAGCAATCTGGAATTATGCCCAAAAAGTTATCAAAATGTGCATACCCTTTGACCCAGCAGTGCTACTCCTGGGCTTATATCCCAAGGAAATACTAAAGAAGGGAAAGGGACCTGTATGTGCCAAAATTTTTGTGGCAGCCCTTTTCATAGTGGCTAGAAGCTGGAAGATGAATGGATGTCCATCAATTGGAGAATGGTTGGGTAAATTATGGTATATGAATGTTATGGAATATTATTGTTCTGTAATAAATAACCAACAGGAGAAATACAGAGAGGCTTGGAGAGACTTACATCAACTGATGCTTAGTGAAACGAGCAGAACCAGAAGATCATTATACACTTCAACAATGATACTGTACGAGGATGTATGCTGATGGAAGTGGATATCTTCAACATAGAGAAGAGCTAATCCAATTCCAATTGATTAATGATGGACAGAATCAGCTACATCCAGAAAAGGAACACTGGGAAATGAGTGTAAACTGTTATTTTTACCTTCTGAATCCAATTCTTCCTGTGCAACAAGAAATTCGGTTCTACACACATATATTGTATCTAGAATATATTGTAATATATTTAACATGTATAAGACTGCCTGCCATCTGGGGGAGGGGTTTGGGAAGGAAGGGAAAAAAATCTGAACAGAAGTAAGTGCAAGGGATAATGTTGTAAAAAATTACCCACGCCTATGTAGTAAAAAAAAAAAAAAAAGTTATAGTTATAAAATAAAATAAAAATTAAATAAATAAAAAAATAAAAATAAAAAATAAAAAAAACAAAAACAAAAACAAATTCCTTGAGAGCCAAGATTCTGTTTTACTCATATTTGTACATTCCTAAGTGCTTAAAAATATATATTTTATATTGTGAGTGCCTAATAAATATTTATTAAATGAAAAAAAAAATTATTCAGAAATCCACTCAGGGCTTCTATATTTACCGTGCATTGGTTTCATAGACTAGAGATTTGGACTGAATGGGACTGACTTATAAATGTGTACTATAGAGACAACATTAATTTATCAGATTGTTCTTCAAGATATGTCTTAGCATTATATTCCAAACATTTTTTTATACTTTTTAAACAACTAAAGCTCTCTAACAATAGAACAGGGTATTTTCCTTGAAGCTGTATAACTATTTGCTAAGGGTATTATAGACAGGAATTTTGCATTGGGTTGAGAGTTGTACTAGATGACCTCTAAGGTAGTATCCATATAAAAATCTATAACTTTAGTTAATTAGTAAAATTAATTAATTTAGTTAATTGATTTTTAGAATGCCCTTTTGACAGCCCTACGAAGCAAATGTTCATATTCCATTAATGAAGAAACCAAAGCACAGAACAATTTTTTTTTCCTCAAGCTACATTTTTGGGTGTTTTATTGACAGTTAATACAGTAATAAATAAACTTATTTTCAGTTTGATTATTGAGAATATTGCCTGGGAATGACATTGGTAGCATCTAACCATAGTATGTTATCATATATCTTGTTATCTCACTTATCTCATTATCTCTATAATATAAATATGGGTGAAATACACATAAAGAAAACAATGTCAAGACAGTACTCTGTAGGCAAATTCTTTAATATTCTACCAGAATAGTTAATAGTAAATTAGGGTATCAGGAAAAATTTACCTTTATGCCATTGTGTGTAAAAGGTAAAATTTGAACTCTCTACTTCCTGTGCCTGAGACCAGCTATATTACTTTGTCTTTCAAAACAATAAATCCAATTTAATTTGCCAAATTCTATTTGGCTCAAAGATACAATCACAGTTACAATATATCTATATCTATAAGATATAGATATCTATATCTATATCTATCTATCTATCTATCTATCTATCTCCTAAATTACTGGGAAATGTATTGAAACAGGGCTTCCTTGAAAAGATTGTTGCTTGCTAGAACACTCTAGAAGGAAATAAGAAGAAGCAATGCAGATTCTTCCAGAGTATTATTTGAAATATTTGGCTATAGATTTACTATTCTTTAGCAATTATAATTTAGTGATTCTGTTGCCTGTCTTGGAGGATAAAGGAGCAAAGCTAGGAATGATATTCTACTCTGAAAATTGTAGTCATTATCACTAACCAGAAGTGAAGTCTATTTAAATTCAATTTAGAACAAATTTAGGACAAATTATAGACTATGTATGAAGCTTTTCATTTCTTTTCCCAAAATGTAGTGGCAAGACATTGAGAAAAACATCATATTTTTATAGAAAGAGCATTGAAACCTGTTGTAATCTGCCCTATCATGATGATGTTGAGAAAGTAATAGCAAAGATCCTGATTGAAGAGAAAATTTGAAGAAACAAACAGTAATAGCAATTGAGGAGACAGCATTGCCATAGCAAATGCTGGGAAAGGTCATTGGTGGGAACAATTGCTGGTACCTCTAGAAACTGCTAGATGCTCTGGGAACTAGGGTGGACAAGAATGCATGATGATGGAAACAGGTGATGAAAGCCACTATGGGAAGACATTGCTTCTAAGAGTAACTGCTGAAAGCCACCACTGGGAGTGCTGATAGGAAGAATTTCCAGGGGTCCCCATAATCAGAAACAATAGAATATCAGGCTAGAAAAATGCCATTGAAAGGAGTTTATTTTTTCTAACACCACCAAGAGAGGATTCCTTTCTCATTGATCAATTCCTTTGTTTTGTGATGGGCATTAAAGTGAATATTATTGGCTCTTAATTACATTTTTCATGAAAAGGGAACATAACTTCCTCTAATGGATTTTGGTAGGATTGGAGGTCCCCACATATTATTGAGATTATAGCCAATTACAAATACTCAGATATTAATTTCCAAGGTAAATTGAAAAAATGTTTCTAAGAATCATTTTTAACCTGACAATATGGTACAAATTACATTCATATTCACCTTTTAAATCATGACATTACATGTAAGGCCTTATTCTCTTATCTTCACCAATCCCCTTTATGTATTGTCGCCTCTCTCAAAATCTAGTCTTTGGGAACAGAAAATTATCTTGCTTTTATGTTTGTATCCCCAGAGTTTAAAACATCATAATATACACTTTTCATTTTTTCATTCCTTAATTTTTAGTAATAAGATTTAAGGTATTCTCCCACTAAAGTTAAATGACCTATATGTACAAATTATTTATAGCAGCTCTTTTAATGGTACAAAACATTGGAAATTGAGGGGATGTCCATCAGTTGGACAATGATTAAATAAATTGTATATGATTGTGATGGAATACTATTGTGCCATAAGAAATGATGAGTAGGATTTCAGGGGAAAAAAAAAACATGGAAAAAACTTGAACTGATACAAAGTGAAATGAGCAGAATTAAGAGGATATTGTATATAATAAAAACAATATTGTATAGTGAACAACTATGAATGACTTAACTATTCTCAACAATATAATTATCCAAAACAATTCTGAAGGACTTATAATGAAAACTGCTATCCATCTCCAGAGAAAGTCCATGGAGTCCAAATTCAGATTGAAGTCTCCTTTTTCTTTGACTTTTTAATCTTACTTTTTTTTTGCCTTTGTGTTTATTTATTTTTTGACACAACTAATGTGGAAATGTTTTCCATAATGGCATATGTCTAATCTATACCAAATTTCTTGCCTCCTCTAGGAGGGGCAGAAGGGAGAGAAGGAGATAATTTGGAACTCAAAATTAAAAAAATATACATACCCAAATATTAAAGATTGCTTTTGCATGTAATTGGGGGAAATAAAAATGTTAAATCACTTTAAAAAAAGATAGTTTCCTCGTTTGAATGAAGTAATAAAGTAAGGCAACTTCAGTTGTCTAATTGAAGGGGAAGAGGAGTTTCATTAAAATTGTATAAAGAAAAAAAAAGTGGAACAAGAGGTAAGAGTATACCAGGTGCTCTTTATTCAGGTGAAAAGCTTCTAGCATTAGCTTTGAATTTAGATGACAAGAGTTAAACAGATTCCAGAGAGAATCTTGATACAAATCTCTGAACTAAGCTGGACATTAAACTTAAGGTATAAAGTTTATTTTGTCTTTTCTCCTCTCTTTTTTGTCTGCTGTCAGAATTGCTCCTGCCAAATCTATTTCCCATTTGGGCAAGTGAAAATAGATGATTTTTTTTGTCCTTTCCCATTATTATTGCTATACCTGTCAAGAGAAAGAATATGTTGTGCCATTTTGTTCTCATTACAATCCTAATATTGTCACTGGAAATAACTAATGTTATGCCTTTTACTATTGTTATAAGCTTTATGACATGAGTGATACAGAACCACCATTCCTTATCTCATTATAAAGTCCTATTCTGCATGCAAAGGGCCCACCTCAGATAAAAATTAGCTTTGTGCTCAAATTGTATTCATTCTGCAATGTGCTAATATTTCAAATATACTATAGGGAGATTTCCCTGTTCTAAGGGATGTGGGAGGTTTTGTGTAATACAGAGAAGAGCTTATGCAATACAAATGGTAATTTTTACACATTTAAAAGGGTTAGGTCTGCCAATAATGGAAGACTTCTCCTTTTTAAAAAAAGAAATGAGAATAGAGGAAAAATACCTCACCATATATTTAAGGTCAAACCCTTGTGAGATCTCATGGATGTATATACTTAGTGTCTTTTTAAAATTCCTGATTCACAGTATATAATAATAATTGAAAGAATTAAATGTGTGGATATCACCCCATCTCCATCCATGTTTCTCAGTAAAGCATATTGTGGAGGTGTTGGTAGATGATAAAGGTACTTTCTGGAAAGAACAGCCTGCATTTGATCCAGACAATAGGAATGCAAATTGGCCACCATAACCTCTTTCCTGTGCTTTGCTTTAAGTGCTTCCTTGTTTTTGATATTTCAGCTTGGCTCCTAGTTTTCCATTTTACTAGATTTTCTGACCAGGTTTCCTAATTTCTGCTGTGATTGATTTCCTATCTTCTGAATTTGTTTGGTACCACTTTATGATTCATACACTTTAGATTCTGTTTTTGTAGAATTGGGCTTTGTTTTACAAATGACGTTCTTTAAATAACAAATTCCTATTGAGACACAGTAATAAATGTTAGGGGCCATATTTGAATTCAGGTCTTCCTAATTACAGGTTTGACATTCTTTCCACTGAGCTACCAGATGCCTCATGCAACCTTTAAGTTTATGTATCTATGTACATCCATGCATGTCCATTTATGCATGTTTTCCACAGTACATGGTTTGGAAGCACTGATTCTGTAATAAGAAGAAGGAGGAGAAGGACCACAACCAAAACAACATAGGAAGATTCAAATGAAAGGAAGACCTTTGAATATACTCTGGTCAAGTCACATAGCCATCAGGATTGTTGTGAAAATCAAATGCTAGTGTTTGTGAAAATGTACTTAGAATAGAGACTGTCACACCAGAGGTACTATATAAATGTATATTGCCTTCTATTCTTCCTACTGAACAAAATAATTTACTTCTCGATCTCTATGTAGGGAAATGATTCCTATTAATATCAAAGGAAGATCCAAGTTTGTATAAATACAGTTATCAACAAATATGTATATACCCTTTATGGATGGAACAGTGTTAAAGAGAGACTCATGATAATATGATCTGTACATCTCACAATACTAACACTTCCATAATGAAGCTGGCTGTGGTCTTTTAAGAAACTGCATTTGTGATTCCTTTCAGATTCCCTCCTGGCTGAGGCATTATCAGGTCAGGAAGCCTGCATCTTTGATTCACAAATCCTGTTCAAAAGCATCTCTTTGAATTCCAATAGGAGATCCAGGCTTGTCCCAGCCTCCATCAGATCTGAGCCAACTTAGAACTCCACCCATAGGCCCCCTTTAGCTAAATTTCTCTTTACAAAAAGAGCCAAACTAAAATCCTCTCTTTGCAGAGGTTGCAAACCATCCCTGGCACCCCAAGGACTCTCTGCCCACTGGAATACTCTTTTCCAGTGCCATCCTCTCTTTACCCTCACCTCTTTCCCTAACCAGATTTTAACTTTGCTTCCAATAAACCTCTTTTATCAATCTAGGTTTTCCAGTCTGTAAATTCCTTTACAGAGAACTTCTTGTGCCCCCAGAATGGTGTCCCCAAAACTCCCTACTGTTGCTCCAAAACCTACCCTGAACCTCGAACCTGCCACTACACCTCATTTAACTCCCTGACCAGTAGAAACCTTAATTTCATTTGGGTTCCCCAAATCTAAATCTCATCAATTATGAGTGGAATGGGGTGATTCCCTCTACAGGCTTTCCCCTTAGATGAGGGAAGGTCAGCAATTGTACTTTTCAGAAAGTCATATTAGAGAGGTTTAAAAATTCATACTCAAAATAAAGTCATATAATTGCCATGCTGAAATGTAATGTATTATATAGACATTCAAACAATTGTTTAGTCTTCTTTATAGCATGTTAGACTATCTATCTATCTCACTGAGCTTTTAAACATCATCTTTATTTCCCAATAACTCCAACTTCTTCTTTATAGGACCCATATTATACTCTCATGTAATAAAGAAAAGCATTTCATAAAAACAAACCAATTCCTCAAATGTACTGGATGGTTTAGGCATCATTCTTTGCCTAAAGTCCACAACTTCTTTACAGAGAAGAGGAAAATATTTTACAATCAGTTCTATGGAAGGATGATTGATCTGTAAATGAACTTTTTATAATGTTTTCTCTTCCATCTAAATTCTGATATTTTCAGCATTATTTTTATTATGTTATTGGAGCCATTGAAAAATTGTTTTCTTGGTTCTGCTTTCTTTACTTGACATCAGTTCATATAGATCTTCCCATTTTTTCTATAAATTCCTTATTTTTATTTTTTACATTTCAGTGATATTTATATTTGTATTGTAATATTATAATATCATACTCAGGAAAATTTATTATATTTTGATATCATAAAAAGTACTGCTATAGAGATTTTCTTTTTTGAGTAGCATGTAAAGTATCTTCCTCACATATCATAGGTGTGTTTTGCTCTGCTATTACTGAATAAATTGCCTGAACTCTCATAAAACTCTATTCTTCTTAGTGAGCTTTCTTAAGTGAAACCTTTCTGCTAAAATATGGCTAACAACAAACAATTGAATATTTTAAAATTCTCATAGCAGGATGATTTGGGGCACCCCCAAAGTCTATATGAGTACTGAACAGAGATTTTAGTGATTTGAAAGTAACATTCATCAGCATGGGCACTAGGTTCAATGCATCAATTATTAGATAAAATGGTTAAATTGATCTTCCCTAAACTGGAATCCAGGATATGAAGTAGCCGAGATGTTTCTGCATCATTGCTTGGGATCACTAAGATGCACTTCACCTTAGGGATATAACTGTTAGGGAAATTAGCACCCAAATAAGACACAGTACTGAATGTTTCTTGGCAAAAGCTGTCCCTATAATGGCAGACTAGCCACTGAAGGAAACACAAAAAACGCACTTTTCTAATCCAAACCATCTGGCCTCAGAAGTGAAACCCAAATCTGAGCCAAGAATGCAGCCGTGGAGAAGAGAGAATATGAATGAAGCAACAGCTTTAAAAATCACCTGCACTGGTATTGATTGGTACATGGCTTCCTAGATCAGGCAAGGATTTCCTGAGTGACCAGTGGAATCTGGCACAAAAACACAGAACAAAATATTTATAACATTAACAATAACATTTATAACATTAACAGATTATCTGTGAATAGAAAATAAACTTTTGGAATATAATTAAATAATTAGTATATGAGAAAAATGTACTCTAGTTTATGCTCACTTTTATTAAAAGAGGAGGAGCGTGTTCTTTTTTCCTTTGTTCTTAAAGAGGACCATGGCATTAGGAAAGTGATACCATGACTTGCAAGGGAATTGGAATGGGAGGAGGAAGAAGAAGGGGAAAAGGAGAAGGAAGATAAAAAGGTGGCAGAAGAGGAGAAGAGGAAGATTAGCAGCAACTTTTTATTGTCATTCAGTTGTTTTAGTCAAGTCTGGTTCTTGATGACCTCAATCCAAAAGATTACTGGAGTGATTTGCCAGTTCATTTTATAGATGAGGAACTGAAACAAACAGAAGTTAAGTGACCAGGGTCACATAGCTAGTGTCTGAGGTCAGATTTAAACTCAGGAAGATGAGTCTTTGTGACTTCAGGCTCAAAACTCTACCACCTAACTGATGCTAAAGCAAAATGAGACTGGATTAATAATCCACAAGGGAAAATAATTCACAGTGTCATAATGGAGAGAAATTAAAAATGTAGACTTTTAATACATACAAATATTGAATTGAGATCACAATTTAGCATGGTAAGGGGATGAAGAGAAATATATTTTAAAATACTGATTTTGTTCTTTCTGTATCATACACACACATTGATAAGCATTTCCAACTTGCTAATTGGTATGCTCACATTTATATAATGCGTTCATTAACTTCTTGAGAGCTCTTTTTTTCCCCTGTGGAAAACCTGGGATTCAACTCAAAGTTGTGTTGAATCTGATGAAACTTGCTCAACATTGCTCCCAAAGTGATAATATTCCACATCAGGAGGGACGCATGATCCAGAGTTCACCACTTTCCCTCATCAGATAGAGTTAAGCAACTCTCTATTAGTCATAGAATTCATTCCATAGCTACCCAATATGGAATTATCTACTTTAAGTAAGTGGACTTCAATACTTTTCATTTCTCCTCCACTCAATGAGATGAAAAATATGTAGCTCCAAGGTCCCATTCCTGGTAAGTCCTTCCTTTCTTATAATCACTCATTATTCAACACTCATCTTATGCCTTCAGTAATTGCTTTATTTTCTATTTTATCTCTCATTCTAATTTTCTTACTAAGTGACCACTTTAAACTGTTATTAACACAATGAAGGTTAACTTCATTTATTCAATTAATATTTAATTCTTCATCAAATATATGCTAAAATGATAGCTTTAATTACTGATATCAACACATGTTTTGTGACCAGCATCCTGCCTCAAGTTTCTCATGTGGATTTTTAGCCTGAGGTCCATGAACATCTTTTAAAATTAATAATTATTTTTATATTCATTAATTTCCTTTGTAATCCTTTGCATTTAATTTTATGTATTTAAAAATATTCTAATATAGGTATATAGGCTTCAACAGACTGTCAATGGGCTTCATGATATGCATAATCTTTTCTAAAACTTTTTTTCCTTCAATGGCTTTGTTGTATCATAACAACTCTTTACTATGAATATCTTAAAAAGACTTTTCTTTGGGTCTCTTCTCTTATATCACTGATATTTCCCAGTATATTGGAGTTGGGGATAATTCTTTTCCTTCCCTACCCCGAGAGCCAGTCTTCAGAACACAGAAAGGGGAAAAATGTTTAGCAAAACTAATAACTACATCAACCAAATCAGACATTGTAGGGTATGTTTCATATATATTGCTCTCCACTTCTGTGAAGAAGAGAGGAAGATGTCTTTTTATGTCTTTTCTTTGGGGGTCAAATACTATCATTACATTTTCACAATTTAATGTTCATAATTTTGTTACTGTTGTTTTTCTCATATATATTATTGTAGCCATTGAGGATATCATTTTATCTGGGCTTGATTTCATTTCACATCAGTTTATATGCTATTCAATGTTTCTCAGTATTGATATTATTAATAATTTCTTATAGCAAAACATTTTATGATATTCATGTACAACATGCACATACAAGTTGTGTAACCACTAGGCAATGGATGGATATACATACTCATTTTTTTCTTTACATTTACCAAAAAAATAGTGGAATAAATATTATGTGACACATAAAAAAACTTTTATTTATCTCTCTATCTATCTATTATCTATATATTTATCTATCTCATTGACTTCATTGGGGACATCCCAGCAACAAGATTTCTAGATCAAAAAGAATGCACATTTTATTAATTTTCTTTGAATAATTCCAAACAAATTTCCAAAATAATTGGACCAATTTACAGCTCTAACAATAGTGCATTAGTTTTGCCTGTCACAAGCTTCAAATCTTCTGCCTCCCAAATAAACTTAGTACTGTTTTAGTCGACATTCAAGTTTCCAAAGTCACACTAGTTTGCTAACATATCTTACACTAATATGTTCCAGACCTCTCAGTGTTCCAAAAAAAGACACATCATCTATTTCATATCTATTCTTTAAATGTTTACTATTTGAGGGTATATGGGTATTAAAGGAAAACTAGTAGGTCTGATTTAAGGGTTTCCAAGTCATTTTCAAGGCAGCTTTTTTGGTATCCTCCTGCTACCCAACTCTCATCTTTGGCTCCAGAAATCTATAGTATATACAGCAGCCACAACTTGGTAAAATATTTTAATTTTTGGGAAGTACCAGGTTGAGGATAACCAAAGGCCCCCAAATGCATCAGTGAGTTAGAGGTTATATACCTCAGACATGTGAATATTTCCCCTAATGGAATGGGAGGATGAGAATAATCATCATTGAAGCAATGACGATGACTAAAACGTGCTTTGGGACACTTAAAGCTTGGCTAAACATCAAAGATACCAATGTCATCCGCTGCATCTAAAGCCATTACTAGTCCTCTTGACTTTTGTTTTACCACTGACTCTTATAACTTTGGAAGATGTTTGGAAAATGAAACTGATTATTTTGTGCAACCTTACTTCACTTAAATTCAATCTTTTTCTCAAGTCAAAAGATATCACCCATACTATCAAATATTTTTATCTAAAACAAAATCCTGGGGTGACAAGCAGATGGTCACATAATATTGTGTTAGGAGCTTTAGTCACAATCTTTGCACAAAGGCAACCTAGGCTATAGGGTTATCTTCTCACTATATTGAAACAGCAGTGGGATTTGGCAGCTTCCTGGCTGTCTGAGTAGCCTTTTTAAAATACTGCTCACCTCCTGGCATGAGGAAATAGCTAAAAAAGATGTCCTAAAGCTGTTTGCTTCACCTAAACCAACTCTGGCTAGCTTACTTCAGAGGCAGGGAGCCTACCCTGTAGTCAAAACAAAACAAATATCCAAAACCTTTTGCAAAAATGATTCTACTCACTATCATTACAAGGGATGTATGCATGCTTAGAGACAACACAAAATCTAATAAACCTGAAAGACAAACAGTTCTTGCAAGAAAACTCAGCAGGTATCATATCCAAATTATAGCCCTGAGTGAGACACATTTGGCAAATGAAAACCAGTTTACCAAAGTCAGAGCTGGATACATATTTTTGTGGGTTTTTTTAAAGTGGCCATAGTCTTGGGGAGTGTTGTGAAGTGGCATAAGTTTTGCAATCAAAATCTGGTTAACAAGCTTCTATGCGTCACAATGACAGAGAATTGCCACTTGCAGGAAAAGTGCCATGCTACCATCATCATGAGGAGATCAAATAAAAATGTTATGGAAACCTGGAGACTCATCCTCAATGTGCCAAAAGAGGGCAAGTTTACAATTAGGGCAACTTTAATGAGTAGGTATAGACTATCAGACATGATAGGAAGTCTTTGGATGGAATTTAATTGGAAAGAGCAACAGCAATGGTCACTTATAACTAAAGACTTGTATATCTCATGAGCTTCTCATTACCAACACTACCTTCCATTTACCTAAATGTAATATAATTTCATGAACATACATTTGTAGCAAATATTGGCATTTAATAGATCATGTAAGAAGAGACAGGATATGAAAATGATGAAATTACTATGTGATACAAAGTGCTAGACTGATCATAGACTTATCCTCTTCAAGTTAAACTTTTCCCATTCAACAAATATGGTAGCCCCAAGGAAAGGTGACTTTAAGAAGACTTAATATAAACAGATTAGAACATTCCTCAGTTTGTTGCTAACTTCTAGGGAAAGTTCAACCAACACATGGTAGGCAACAATGGAGCAAAAAGGAGGGCAGTTTTCAGAGATTTGATATGCAGCTCTGCATTAATTATCTGGGCCACAACACTTATAAGCATCAAGATTGGTTTGACTAAAATGATGGGGAAATTCAGAAGGTACTAACTGAAAAAAATACCTCCACAAGATTTACCAGCAGAATTGTTCATCTGTCTCTAAGAAAATAGTATTTAACTCCATCAAAAGTAAGTATAAGTGAAGTTGAGAGAGATGCAAGATTCCTGGTTTAGTAAGAAGGCAGATAAAGTTCAGTTTTACAGACATTAACAATCCATAATTTTTGAAGGCTATTTATGGGCCAAAGACCTCTGGTACATTACAATCACTCAGTCTTGATGGAGCCATATTTTTCAGTGAAAATAGTATGATACTGGAGAGATTGGTTGAACATTTCCAGAATGTTCTCAACACACCATCATCATCAACTAATGCAGAAGTTATTGATCATATTCCCCATGTTGAAGTCAATATCTCTCTAGCTGGATTTCCAAATAAATAAGAAGTTTTAAATTTCATTTGGTTCTTCATGTGTAGCAAAGAATCTGGTGCTGATCCCATTCTAGATGAGATTTATAATGTTGAGAATGGAGAGCAATAGTCCAGTGCTCACACACACACACACACACACACACACACACACACAAAATTGAATGAAATCTTCCCAGTTATATGGAAAGAGGAAGTTATCTCCCAGGGATCATAGTGTATCTCTATAAAGGAAAGATAAATAGGTTGTCCTGTAGCAATTATAGTCTAGGGGACTGGGTAGGGTAATGTCCCTTTTAGTCATTGTTGGCAAGATTTTTTCCAAAATCCTTCTTAATAGATGGCTCCTATTGGAAGATGGTCATCTCCTCAAGAAACAGTATGACTTCAAAAAGTCTGGGGAACAGTTGATATGGTATTTATAATGCCAGAAGTAGAATAGAGTAGAACATTCACAGGTCTGATCAAAAATTTTTATTCTGTCAGTCATGAAGACATGTGGGAGATTATATAGCAAAATTTGGTTGTCCAGAAAAGTTCATCAGTATTGTATGCCAGTTCCACTTTGTCATTCTTGTGTGGGTTCTAGATGACAGAAAAATCTCTCACACTTTCCTCATTAGTAATGGAATCAAGCTAGGATATGTGGTTGCTTCTATGTGTGATGTTTCAATGATGTTGTCAGATGCCTTTGAGAACAAAAATGGTGTCAAAGTTAGCTACTGCATTAATAGTAAATAATTCAACTTGAAAAGGCTATAAGCCAAGATTAAACCAAGAAGCTGAATTGTTTCCATCTAATTTTCTTAGCAAGATTCTGAAGATCAACTGGAAAAATAAAGGTACTGTCAAAATTAAGTATTGGATACTTAGGTCCTTTCTTGAGTGAAATGCCAAGAATTCGACATCTACTATAGAGAATGCAACTAACACCACATTTTCAACCAAATTTTAAATGTCATAAATATGTTTGTCAAAATATTATTTTACTGAGATCTCACACAAGGCATGATAATCTATTTAGAGCGCTTGCTGCTTACTATTGGTAGTTATATAGAATTATATAGAAAAACTAATTACTTTCATATACTCTTTGATTTATCCCACTACATAAAGACTTAAAGCACTCCAGTTAAATTTCATTATTATGGGACAGCTAAGTGGAGCAGTAGACAGAATACCAGCACTGAAGTCAGGAGGACCTGAGTTCAAATCTGGTTTCAGACACTTAACACTTCCTAGTTGTGTGACCCTGGGAAAATCACTTACCCCAATTGCCTCAGCAAAACAAATAAATAAATAAAAATATATATATATATATATACATATATATTTCACTATTATTCCCTATTTGTACCACAGAGCAATTAAACTTTGTCCAAAGTATATTATAATACATACTTATGTATGTCTATATTTTTTCTCCAAGAGGAAAAAAAAATTGAGTTAAAAGAACACTAATTGCTCTTTAGTGTGTTTTCATCTGTCTTATTATGTCTTATCCTGATTTCATAGAAGAAAAAAATTCCTTCCATTTTAATATTTGATTTAAAATTTGATTAATAAATCGATATTTGATTGATTTAATATTTGATTAATTAATATTTGATTATAAATTATCAATAACATCCATATTTAATTCCCATTAATTGCTTGCTATGTCCTGTATTTAGAAGAATAATGCTGCAAGGTTTTCACTAAATTATCTATAGTACTTCAATCAAGGACATCTTTTAGATCATTAAAAATAATATTCTATGTTCTGAACCTAAGTCGTATGTTTATACTTTAAGAAAAAAAAATCTTAAATCTGATGCCAGAATTTAGTATTGTTTGACTTGAAACAATTTAATTTGAAATGCATATACTTTTTTTTTGGTCTCAGTTTTCATTTACATTGCCATTCCATGCAAGAATAGTCTGTAGCTTGAAAAATATGTGTGTTTGATTTAACAGGTCTCTGGAATCAGTCCATGTTTTCTAGGCACCGAGGTAGGGGAGGGACCCCTTGCCAAGATCATCTCTTCAGTAAAGTGACTATATTAGTCAAATGATAGCAAGCAAAGATGAAGATTATATTTGTCATGCTGCACTAGTCAGTCAGTAGGAATAATGAAAACCAGTCACAGTTGGATGGGTGATCTTTTCTGGCAGTATATGAATCAAACTTTGGCTGGACAGGCTGGTCAGTTTTGGAAAAAGAAATATCAACAACTATAGATTAAATGATGAACACAAAGCTCTCTTGCATCAATTCCTAATAAGTCCCAAGTGCTAGGAATGGCATAAGAAGATGGAAGCTCTGGGTTAAGGCTTTAAAGGAACAATCCTTTCCTTATGTGTGGTTTTTTGAAGTGCTATGGGTTTAATGGCTATCTGCCTGATTATTGTTGGACCGTGATACATTTCTTTTTCAATGAGGACAAAAAAACACAAAGTGAAGAACATGCTCCATAGATGTCCCTTAAATTAAAAACTGAAAAAATATGCTTTTCATTGGTGGTAATAACTAAAAGTGCATTTAACCACATTAAACTTATTTATGGTAGAAAGAGGGATGTGGCAGGGGACAAAGCTATCTTCTTAACTTCAAAAACATTTTTTGCATTTAATATCAGTGTTTGCTTTTTAAAAATGGTATTTTAAATGAAGTTCTTAATGTTAGTACATGAAAGTAAACTCATGGGGTGGCCAAAAAGAAATATGTTTACCTAGCATTTTGTTTGTTGAGTGGAAGGTCAAGTGTTATCTTTTATATTTCTCTTTACATCTCCAGAATCTTACACAGTGCCTATATAAGATCTGTCCATGGCTTCAGGGAATTCCCAGTGTGAATTCTTCCTCCATTATTGTAGACTAGTAAATTATGTGTATTTTCTAATCTTGAGGATTTGCCTAGGGAGACTGAAAATTATTAAGTGATTTATCCCTGTTCATATAACTTGTATGTGTGAAAGGAAGGACTTGAATTAAAGTCTTCCTGACTCTGAAACTGGGTCATTACCCATAGTAAACTAAAGCAGCAGAACTATTTTACCATAGCATCACAATTTCCTATTGAAGGAATGGAGGTTATATAATGAATAAAGCATTGAACTGGGAATTAGAAAGATCTGAGTTCAAATTGCACCTCAGCTGTTTGCTAAGTTGTGTGACTCAAAAGAAGTCACTTAACTTCTCTGTACTTCAATTTTTCTCATCTATAAAATGGGAATAATGGCATCTATATTACAATTTTTGGTGTGAAGATTAAATAAAATGCAAAACTCTTGCAAAGGTAAAGTGTTATATAAATGCCTCCTATCATAATGAAATAATAATTATTATCAACAAATTACCTTTTATAACTCTGTCTCTTTAGCAAAATATTATATTGATTGTTCAACTTCAGAATTATTTACAACTCTGAAGGTAAATGAATTCCAAACTTCTTTCACTCTCTAGTGATGTATAATTGAATTTCCATACTTGATGAAAGTCATGTTTTTGTTTGCATTTCAAAGAATTACAGAATCTAAGAGATACTGCAATCTCTTCCAACTTTGTGTGAGTAGAATTCTTTATATGTTTTGTACATCCACTGCTTAACACTTTTCTAGGTAAGCACTTAATAAATGTTTATTTACTGAGTGACTCAAGCCTGAAAAGCAGCTCTAATCCAATCTTTCTCTTTGTAAAAGTTCTTGAATCCTATTTTCCTTGGGGTGAGGGGAAGGGGAAGGAGCAAAGAAAGAACACTGGCCAACAGCTTTCTTTTCTTAATTCAACATTGCAAAATCTTTCCACATCTTCAATCATCCTATTATTATCCCCATTTCATTCAAAGAATTGACTTTTCTCCCTGTCTATAGATCATCCCCTCACTTCCTATAAATATTCTGTTATTTTACATTAATGACAAAAAATAAAAACAGAATTGCTTAAACAGTTCCTCTCTCCCATTCTGTTTGAAAATGATAACTTCTTGGATATCTTCAACATAAAGAAGATCCAACTCACTTCCAGTTGATCAATGATGGACAGAAATAACTACACCCAGAGAAGGAACACTGGGAAGTGAATGTAAATTGTTAGCACTACTGTCTATCTACCCAGGTTACTTATACCTTCAGAAGCTAATACTTAATGTACAACAAGAAAATGGTATTTACACACATATATTGTATCTAGGTTATATTGTAACACATGTAAAATGTATGGGATTACCTGTCATCTGGGGGAGGGAGTGGAGGGAAGGAGGGGATAATTTGGAAAAATGAATACAAGGGATAATATTATAAAAAAAAAAAATAAATAAATATATAAAAAAAGAAAATGATAACTTCTGAGGTTATTTTCCATCTTCTCTCTGTACAACTTATATAAACCACAAATGTAAAGTATATTTACATGTTGTCTCTTCAATTAAAGTGTGAATCCCTTGAGAGAAGGAACTACTTTTGCTTTTCTTTGAATCCATAAACCTTTACAAAGTGGTTGGAACTTAGTAGCACTTAATAAATGTTTGCTGATTGACAGACTAATGAAAGTAAAAATTGGTCCAGGGATTTAAAATATAGAACAATGAGATGCTATCATTTAGAATGCATAAATTTATTACTGATTATGGCTTATTGTCCATAGTACCTTTCAGCATGATGTGTTTTCCTTGTTTATCCTTTTTATTTTTTGAATGTTTGTTTTTAATCTTATCAAATAAGATGAAATCAATCACTTTCTGCTGTTTTTGATTCATTTGATATGTAGTAAAATTTTGATTCCCTTGATGTCTAAAACATTTTTACCATTTTCTCTGTTTTATTTTGTGTGAGTTTTAAATGTTTTCTGAAATTTTATTAAAGTATTTTAAAGACAATTTTTAGCATCAATTTTATGACTTTGATTTCCATATTTTTCTGCTTCTCCATTCCCTAACTAAAATTATAAGCAATTTAAATAGGTTACATATGTGTAATCATGTAAAACATGTTTCCACATTAGTCATAGTTGTGAAAGAAGAAAGACATCAAAAGGAAAAAAAATATAACAAGAAGAAAAAAATAAAGAAAATGAAAAGATTATGCTTCAATCTGCATTTGGACTCCTTCAGTTCTTCAGTTATTCCTCTGGATACATTTTCTATCATATATCCTTTGTGATTAAAAGAGAGCTCGAGTACAAATGGGAAAATGAAACAAGAACTTTGAAGGAGAGTTTGGAAAAGGAAATGCAGAAATTGACTGAAGAAATCAACTCCTTAAAAATAGAATTATTTATTTTTTGTGGTTGGATTAGTCTAATTCTGAGAGGAGAAGGTTGAAGTTCCCCAATAATATAGTTTTATTGTCTATTTCTTCTGTTATTTGGCTTAAAATATCTTCTCTAAGAATTTGAATGCTCTACCACTTGGTATGTATACATTTAGTATCATTACTACTTAATTTTTATGGTACCCTTTAATAAGATATAATTTCCTTCTTTATATCTTTAAATTAGATTTTTTTTTGCTTTTTCTTTATCTGAGATAATTTCTATCCTTGCTAATTTTTTTTTGCCTCAATTGAAGCATAAAAATTATGCTCCAGCCTTTTGCCTTTATTCTGCATGTATCTCTCTATTTCAAACATGTTTCTTGTAAACAACACATTGTAAGATCCTCTGTTTTAATTCAATCTGCTATTCACTTCTGTTTTATGAGAATTAATCCCATTCCCATTCACAGCTATGATCATCAGCTCTATATTTCCCTCTATCCTAATTTCTCTTTTGTATTTATTTTTCTTATCTCATTCCACCCTTCCTTCTTAATACTTTGTTTTTAACTCATCCCACTCTCTGACTTAACTTTTATCATTCCTTCTCTTACCCCTTTCTCCTAGTATTTCTGCCTTCTCTTCTACTTAGCCCCTCCTCTTCTTTCTCCTTTCATCTCCTACTTTTTTGTAGGGCAAGATCAATTTCTATGTTCAATTGAATGATTAAGTTATTCCCTCTTTGAGCCAAAACAGATAAGATTAAACATCAGACAATGCTTATCCTTCTCCCTTGTTTCCCTCTATTACAAAGAGTTCTTTTGTGACTTTTCCTGGGATTTAATTTGTTCCATCATACCCCCCTTTTCTCTTCTCCCAATATAATCCTTTTCCTTCTTCTCTTATATTGCAACATCAGAGTCCATATAGAACCATACCCTCTGTATATGCTATGCTCTCTATAACTGCCTCAATAACCGATGCAGTTCTCAAGAGTTAGAGATATAATTTTCTCATCTAGAGTTGCAAACAGATTAACTTTAAATAATATTTATTTCCCCCTTTTTATCTTTCTATATTTCTCTTGAGTCCTGTGTTCAAAGATCAAATTTTCTGTTCAGTTATGTTTTTTTCAATAGAGATGATTGAAAGTCTCTTACTCCAATGAAGATCCATTTCTTTCCCTGAAAAATGATGCTGTCTCTCTGGATAGTTGAATCTTGTATGTAACCCCAGGTCCTTTGCCTTCTAGAATATGTTGTTCCAGGCTCTCTGATCCTTTATTGTAGAAGCTTCCAGATTCTGGGTAATACTATATGTTGCTCCTTGATACTTGAATTTCTTTTGTTTGGCAGCTTGCAGTATTTTTTTTCCTTCAGAATATAGTTCTGGAGCTTTGCCACAATTTTCCTAATTTTTAAATTGTCTCTCCAGAATTTATTCCCCAGGTCAATTATTTTTTCAATAAGGTATTTTATATTTTCTTTTATTTTTCATGATTTTTATTTTGTTTGACTGATTCTTGATGTCTCATAGAGTCATTAGCTTCTTTTTGCTCTGCTCTAGTTGTTAATGTGTGATTGTCTTCAGTTAGACTTTGTATCAACTTCTCTATCTCTTAGCCAATATCAATTGGTTTTGATGATAAAACACTCTTTATAATATAGTTTTATGTCTGGCACAGATAGGCCACCTTCACTTGCATTTTGTTTTCATTTATTCCTCCATTTCACTTAAATTATCAGATTTATTGCCATATAATTAGGTAAATAACTCCAAATGCTCTGATTTCTTCTTCATTCATGGAAAGTTCTCCCTTTTCATTTTTGATACTAACAATTTGATAACTATTTTCTTCACTCTTTTTTCTAATCAAATTAACTAAAGGTTTATGTATTTTGTTTTTTTTTTCATAAAACCAACTCTTTTCTTTATTAATTCAATAGTTTTCTTACTTTCAATTTTATTAATCTCCCCTTTTATTTTCAGAATTTCATATTTGGTATTTAATTGGTGAGTTTTAATTTGTTTTTTCTTAGCTTTTTTAGTTGCATGCCCAATTCATTAATATTCTCTTTCTCTATTTTATGCATATAAAAAGTTGCATATATGCATATAACCATATAAAATGCATATATAAAAGATATAAAAGTTCCCCTAATAACTGCTTTGGCTGTATCCCATAAATTTTGGTATGTTGTCTCATTATTGTCATTTTCTGAGATGAAATTATCAATTATGTCTATGATTTGTTGTTTCAGTCACTCATTTTTTAGGATTAGACTATTTCATTTCCAATTAATTTTTGGTCTTTTTCCCCTAGCCTTTTATTGCATGTAATTTTTATTGCAACACGATCTGGAAAAAAAATGCATTTACTATTTCTGTCTTTCTGCTTTTGATTTTCAGCTTTTTATGCCCTAATGCATGGTCAATTTGTTATAGGTTTCATGTACTGCTGAGAAAAAAAAAGTTTCTTTCTGTCTCCATTCAATTTTCTCCAATGATCTAACTGCCTAACCTTTCTAGAATTCTATTTACCTCCTTAAATTCTTTCTAACTTATTTTGTGGTTTGATTTATCTAGTTCTGAGAAAGCAAGGTTGAGATAATTTACTATTATAGTTTTGCTGTCTAATTCTTCTGTTACCTCTCTTAACTTCTCTAAGAATTTTGATGTTATACAGTGGGTGCATATATGTTTTAGTATTGATATTATTTTATTATTTTTGGAACCCTTTAGCAAGATGCAGTTTCCTTCTTTATCTCTTTTAATTATATCTATTTTTGTTTTTTCCTTGATCTGAGATCAAGATTGCTATCCCTTTCTTCTTCTTCTTCTCCTCCTCCTCCCCCCTCCTTCTCCTCCTCCTCCTCCTCCTCCTCTTCTTCTTCTTCTTCTTCTTCTTCTTCTTCTTCTTCTTCTTCTTCTTCTTCTTCTTCTTCTTCTTCTTCTTCTTCTTCTTCTTCTTCTTCTTCTTCTTCTTCTTCTTCTTCTTCTTCTTCTTCTTCTTCTTCTTCTCTTCTTCTTCTTCTTCTTCTTCTTCTTCTTCTTCCTCTTCTTCTTCTTCCTCTTCTTCTTCTTCCTCTTCTTCTTCTTCCTCTTCTTCTTCTTCCTCTTCTTCTTCTTCTCTTCTTCTTCTTCTTCTTCTTCTTCTTCTTCTTCTTCTTCTTCTTCTTCTTCTTCTTCTTCTTCTTCTTCTTCTTCTTCTTCTTCTTCTTCTTCTTCTTCTTCTTCTTCTTCTTCTTCTTCTTTTACTTCAGCTAAAGCATAATAGATTTTGCTCCAGCCTTTTACTTTTACTCTGAATGTATCAGTCTGATTTAAATGTTTTTCTGGCTTTTAATCGAGTCTGCTGTCTGCTTTCATCTTATGGTAAAATCCATCCCATTCACATTAACTGTTAAAATTAATGATTCTATATTTCCTGCCATCTTATTTTCCTCCAGTCGAACTTTTCTTTTTCCTTTCCCTTTTTTTTCTTTAATGTAAATTGCTTCTGACTACCTCTCTCAAAGAGCCCTCTTCTTTTTATAGCCCTTCCCCTTTATTATACCTTTCCCCTTCAACTTCTGTTCTCCCTTTTATTAGCCTCTCCCTTTTCTTTTCTCTTTCTTTTCCTACTTCCCTATAGGGTAAGACAAGTTTTTCTGTAAAGCTAAATGTGTCTTATATTCTCTCTTTGAGAAAATCTGATGAGAATAAGATTCACACAATGTTCATCCCTCTCCCTTCTTTCCCTCAATTATAATAGGTCTTCCATTTCACATTCTGTTTTTCAGGTAATTGGTTTCTTTTTTCAAACCTATTTTATGAGGAGTTATTTACTTTTTCCATTTCATCAAATGTATTTTTTAAAAGAATTTTTTTTCTATTTCACCAAATCTATTTTATAAGAAGTTATATGATTTTTCCACTTCACTAAATCTATTTTTTTTACTAAATCTATTTTAAGAAGTTTTCTTTAAATAATTTCTGTTTCCTTTTCCAAACTGTATTGTAAAGTTTTTATTTCCTTTCTTCATCTTTCTTCAAACTATCATTTAAGATCTATTTATTGTGAGATGGGGACCAACTCATACTACCCTTTGGTGCTTCATTTGGAGATAATTTGTCTTTAGGATCCTTAGAGTTTGAGGTCTGTTCTTCTCTTTCTCCATAAAAAACTATCTATATTCAGAGTTCTTGCTTTTTTGCTCATTTTTTTTAAAGGTTGACGTCTGTTCTTAAGGAAAATGGGAAATTGTAGCAAGCTTCCTCTACAGACAGCAACAACTTTAGGCTGCTCTGGATTGGTGTAGCACTTTCTTCTGGTACTGGGTGGGCATGGCTTGTTCCCCATTATTCTGGAGTTCAGAGGCTCACTAGTGGTGGAAAAGATATCATACTGGGGAAAGTGAAAAGAAAGGTAAAATGGAGTAAATTACATCACATGAAAAGGCAAAAAAGACCTTTTATAGTTGAAGGAAAGAAGGTATGAGGATGACAATTTTTTGAACTTTGATCTGACAGAATTTAGCTCAGAGAAGGAATATTATACATACATAGTTTAGCATAGAAATTTGCATCACCCTATAGGAAAATAGGAGGGGAAAGGAAAGGGGAAATCTAATAGATGAGTGGACAGAAATAGAATGGGAAAAAAAAAGATAAGAATGGGGGGACAGTTAGGTGGCACAGTGGATACAGCACCAGCCCTGAAGTCAGGAGGACCTGAGTTAAAATCTGGTATCAAACAAGTCACTTAACCCCAATTGCCTCAGCAAAATAAATAGCACTAGGGGATAAAAAAAGGGAAGACAGATTGAAGGAGATGATGGTCAGAAGGAAACACTGGGGAAGAAGGAAAGGGGGAAAGGAGACAGAAAAATGTAACTTGGAGAAAATAGAATGGCAGGAAAAACAGATTGTAGTTATTAATAAAGTAATTTTAACTTTGAATGTGAATGGAATGAACTTTCATATAAAATGAAACAAATAACAGACTAGCTTAAAAGCCAGAATCCTACAATATTTTGTTTACAAGAAACACATTTGATATAGAGAATTGACTCTAATTTATAAGAAATCTCGCCATTCTCCAATTGATGAATGGTCAAAGGATAGGAACAGACAATTCTCAGATGAAGAAATTGAAACTATTTCTAGCCATATGAAAAGCCATATTAATCAGAGAAATGCAAATTAAAACTACTCTGAAATACCACTATACACTTGTCAGATAGGCTAGAATGACAGGGAAAGATAATGCAGAATATTGAAGGAGATGTGAGAAAACTGGGACACTGATACATTGTTGGTGGAACAATGGTGTAAACACATCCAGCCATTCTTGAGAGCAATTTGGAACTATATTCAAAAAGTTATAAAAATGTGCATATCCTTTGATCCAGCAGTGTTACTAGTGGGCTTATATCCCAAAGAGATCTTAAAGAAGTGAAAGGGACCTGTATGTGCAAGAATGTTTGTGACACCCTTCTTTGTAGTGGCCAAAAACTGGAAACTGAGTGGATGCCCATCAATTGGAGAATGGCTGAATAAATTGTGGTATATTAATGTTATGGAATATTATTATTCTATAAGAAATGACCAGTAGGATGATTTCAGGATGAGAGACTTACATGAACTGATGCTGAGTAAAATGAGCAGGACCAGGAGATCATTATATATTTAACAACAATACTATATGATGACTATATGATGATCAATTCTGATGGATGTGGACCTCTTCAACAATGAAATGAACCAAATCAGTTCAATAGAGCAGTAATGAATTGAACCAGCTATACTCAGAGAAAAAAACTCTGGGAAATATCTATGAACCACTATATAGGATTCCCAATCCCTCTATTTTTGTCCACCTGCATTTTTTATTTCCTTCACAGGTTAATTGTACACTATTTCAAAGTCTGATTCTTTTTGTGCAGCATGTAACTATGGACATGTATACAAATATTGTAATTAAATATTCTTTAACATATTTAACATGTATTGATCTACCTGCCATCTGGGGGAGAGGATGGAGAGAAGGAGGGGAAAAATTAGAACAAAATGTTTTGCAATTGTCAATGGTGAAAAATTACCCATGCATATATCTTGTAAATAAAAAGTTATAATAAAAAAAAGAAACAGACAGAAGCAGACAGATACATACAGAGTAAAGTTAACAGCCTGTAGCAGGATCTATTACACCTCAACTGAAGTAAAAAGAAAAAAAAAAGCAGAGGTAGTAATCTTAGATCAAACAAAAGTAAAAATAGACCTAATTAAATACATAAGAAAGGAAGTGACATCTTTCTAAAGGGTACCAAAGATAACAACGTGTAATATCGATAGTAAACGTATATGCACCAAGTAGTATAGCTTCCAAATTCCTAGAGGAGAAGTTAAGAGAGATAAAAAAAGAATTTGACAGCAAAACTATAATGGTGAAGGTGAGTGTCTCAATCTCCCTATATCAGAAGCACAAAATAAACAAGAATGAAAATAAGGAGGTAAATAGTATTTTTAAAAAGTTACATATAATAGGTTGGAGAAAATTTAATTGGGATTACCTTTTTCTCAGTGATACCTTGCATCTGCACAAAAAAATTACGATGAATTTAGGACATAAAAATCTTACAATCAAAAGCAGAAATATTCATATTTATAAGAAAACAAGCCATTCTCCAATTGATAACTGGTCAAGGGATATGAACAGACAATTTTCATCTGAAGAGATTGAAACCATTTCTAATGATGTGAAAAGGTGCTCTAAATCACTATTGATCAGAGAAATTCAAATTAAGACAACTCTGAGATAATACTACACATTTCTCAGATTGGCTGAGATGACAGGAAAAGGTAATGAATGTTTGAGGGAACATGGGAAAACTGGATCACTGATAAATTTTTGGTGGAACTGTGTATGGATTCAACCATTCTGGAGAGCAATTTGGAGCTATGCTCAAAAAGTTATCAAACTGTGCATACCCTTTAACCCAAAAATGTTTCTATTGGACTTATATTTCAAAGAGATCTTACAGAAGGGAAAGGGTCCCAAGTCTCCAAGAATGTTTGTGGCAGTCCTTTTTGTAATGACAAGAAAATGGAAACTGAATAGATGCCCATCAGTTGGAGAATGACTGCACAAGTTATGGGTATGTGAATGTTTTGGAATATTATTGTTCTCTAAGAAACAATCAGCAAGATGATTTTTAGAGCCCTGGAGAGATGTGTACATCAATGTATGGACATGTATACATATATTGTATTTAACTTATACTCTAACATATTTAACATGTATTGGTCAACCTGCCATCTGAGGGAAGGGATGGGGGGAAGGAGGGGAAAAGGTGGAACAAAATGTTTTGCAATTATCAATGCTTAAACATTACCCATGCATATAACTTGTAAATCAAAAGCTATAAGAAAAAGAATAAAAACTTTTCAAACAAAAAAAAAAAGAAAGACAGAAAGAAAGACAGACAGAAAGAAAGAAAGAAAGAAAGAAAGAAAGAAAGAAGAAAAGAAAGTGCCACTACAAACATTTTTGCACATATATGTTCTTTTCACTCTTTTATAATTTTCGGAGCGATACTGACTCAGTAGAGACACTTTTGGATAAAAGAGTATTCACAGTTTTATAGTCCTTTGGGCATAGTTCCAAATTGCTCTCCAGAAGATTGGATGATTTCATAACTCCACCAACAGTGCGTTAATGTGCCAGTTTTCCTACATCCAATATTAGTCATTATCTTTTGTCACCTTAGTCAAACAGAGAGGTGTGAGGTAGTACCTCAAAGTTGTTTTAATTTGCATTTCTTTAATTGATAGGATACTAATAAATTGTTGAAATTGTAAATTGTTTCAACCATCTGCAGAGCTTGAATGCTGTAAAATTCTCTCTGTCATTAAATATCCATCTTTTACCCTGAAGGATTATACTCAGTTTTGCTGGATAGGTTATTTGTGGTTGTAGTCCTATTTCCATTGCTCTCTGGAATACCATACCCCAAACCTTCAATCCTTTAATGTAGAAGCTGCCAAATCTTGTGTTATCCTGGTTGTGGCTCCTATGCTATACTTGAATTATTTCTTTCTGGAAGCTTGCACTATTTTCTCCTTGACCTGGTAGTTTCAGAATTTGACTAAAGTATTCATTTTTTTTTTAATCTTTGACTCTTTCTGGAGGTGATCAGTAGATTCTTAAAATTTCTAATTTACTCTCTAATTCTAGAATATTAGGATAGTTTTCCTTGAAAATTTCTTGACAAATGGTGTCTAAGTTCTTTTTTATCATGGTTTTCAGTTTTACCAATACTTTTCTTTTTTTTTTTCTTTTCTTTTTTTTAATTTATTTAATGAATTAATTTATTTTTATAATATTATCCCTTGTATTCATTTTTCCAAATTATCCCCTCCCTCCCTCCACTCCCTCCCCCCGATGACAGGTAATCCCATACATTTTACATGTGTTACAATATAATCTAGATACAATATATGTGTGTAAATACCATTTTCTTGCTGCACATTAAGTATTAGCTTCTGAAGGTATAAGTAACCTGGGTAGATAGATAGTAGTGCTAACAATTTACATTCACTTCCCAGTGTTCCTTCTCTGGGTGTAGTTATTTCTGTTCATCATTGATCAACTGGAAGTGAGTTGGATCTTCTTTATGTTGAAGATATCCACTTCCATCAGAATACCTCTTCATACAGCATTGAAGTGTACAATGATCTTCTGGTTCTGCTCATTTCACTCAGCATCAGTTGATGTAAGTCTCTCCAAGCCTCTCTGTATTCCTCCTGCTGGTCATTTCTTACAGAGCAATAATATTCTATAACCTTCATATACCATAATTTACCCAACCATTCTCCAATTGATGGGCATCCTTTCAACTTCCAGTTTCTAGCTACAACAAAAAGAGCTGCAACAAACATTTTGGCACATACAGGTCCCTTTCCACTCTTTAGTATTTCTTTGGGATATAATCCCAATAACAGCAATGCTGGGTCAAAGGGTTTGCACAGTTTGATAACGTTTTGGGTATAGTTCCAAATTGTTCTCCAGAATGGCTTCACCAATACTTTTCAAATTATTTCTCCTGGATCTATTTTCCAGGTCAGTTGTTTTTGTAGTGAGATATTTCATATTGTTTTTTTATTTTTCATTCTTTTTTGGTTTTGTTTGGATGTTTTTTTTTTTTTTTTTTTTTGATTTCTCATAAAGTCATTAGCTTTCATTTGCTCAGTTCTAATTTTTAAGGAATTATTTTCCTCAGTAAGCTTTATCATTTTTTTTTTCTGATTTAACTAATTTTGCGTTTAAAGGCATTCTTCTCATCATTACCTTTTTCTATTTCTTTCTTATTAAGAATTATATACTTATATACTTTATTATATATATGTATAATATAAATAAATAAAATAAATATATATATAATGTAATTATATATATAAATAAATAAGAAAGCAGTCAAAGAAGTAAATAAAATACTCGAAAAGTTTGATATGATAGATCTTTGGTGAAAGCTAAATGGAGACAGAAAGGAGTACACTTTCTAGTCAGCAGTTCATGGAACCTATACAAAAATTGATCATATACTAGGACATAAAAACCTCAAAATCAAATGCAGTAAGGCAGAAATAGGAAATGCATCCTTTTCAGACCACAATGCAATTAAAATTACATTTAATAAAAAGCCAGGGTAAAATAGACCAAAAATAATTGGAAACTAATAATCTTATACTAAAGAATAATTGGGTAAAACAGCAAATCATAGAAATAATTAATAACTTCACCCAAGAAAATGACAATAATGAGACATCATATCAAAATGTGTGGGATACAGCCAAAGCAGTAATAAGGGGAAATTTTATATCTCTACAGGCCTAATTGCATAAAATAGAGAAAGAGAGGGCCAACAAATTGTGCTTACAACTAAATTTGTTAGAAAAGGAACAAATTAAAAAACCCCTAGACAAACACAAAACTTGAAATTCAAAAAATAAAAGGTGAGATTAATAAAATTGAAAGTAAAAAAAAAAAAAAAAAAAAACTATTTAATTAATTAATAAAACTAAGAGTTGGTTCTATGAAAAAAACAACAAACTAGAAAAACCCTTAGTAAACCTGATTAAAAAAAGGAAAGAGAAAAAGCAAATTGTTAGTCTTGAAAATGAAAAGGTAGAAGTCACCACTAATGAAGAGGAAATTAGAATAATAGGAGCTACTTTGCTCAACTTCAGGCCAATAAATTCAATAACTTAAATGAAATGGAAGAATACCTTCAAAAATATAGCTTGCCGAGATTAACAGAGGAAGAAGTAAGTAGTCTAAATGGTCCCATCTCAGAAAAAGAAATAGAACAAGCTATTAAGCGACTCCCTAAGAAAAAATCCCCAGGACCAGATGGATTTACATGTGAATTCTACCATTTAAAGAACAGCTAACTCCAATGCTATATAAACTATTTGAAAAAATAGGGATTGAAGGAGTCCTACCAAATTCCTTTTATGACACAGACATGGTACTGATACCTAAACCAGGTAGATTGAAAACTGAGAAAGAAAACTATAGACCAATCTCCTTAATGAATATTGATGCTAAAATCTTAAATAAGATATTAGCAAAAAGACTTCAGAAAATCATCTCCAAGATAATACACTATGATCAAGTAGGATTTATTCCAGGAATGCAGGGCTGGTTTAATATTAGGAAAACTATTAATATAATTGACCATATTAATAATCAAATTAATAAGAACCATATGATCATCTCAATAGATGCAGAAAAAGCATTTGACAAAATCCAACATCCATTCCTACTAAAAACTCTTGAGAGTATAGGAATAAATGGATTATTCCTTAGAATAATCAGGAGTATATATTTAAGACCGTCAGTAAGCATAATATGCAATAGAAATAAACTGCAACCTTTCCCAGTAAGATCAGGAGTGAAACAAGGTTGCCCACTATCACCATTACTATTCAATATAGTACTAGAAACGCTAGCCTCGGCAATAAGAGCCGAGAAAGAGATTCAAGGAATTAGAGTAGGAAATGAGGAAATTAAACTATCACTTTTTGCAGATGACATGATGGTATACTTATTGAACCCCAAAGACTCTGCTAAAAAGCTACTAGAAATAATTCAAAATTTCAGCAAAGTGGCAGGATACAAAATAAATCCACAGAAATCCTTGGCATTTTTATATATCACTAACAAAATGCAACAGCAAGAGATACAAAGAGAAATTCCATTCCAAACAAATGTTGAGAGTATAAAATATTTGGGAATCCATCTACCAAAGAAAAGTCAGGAATTATATGAGAAAAATTACAAAACACTTGCCACAAAAATAAAATCAGATTTAAATAATTGGAAAGACATTCAGTGCTCTTGGATAGGCCGAGCGAATATAATAAAGATGACAATACTCCCCAAACTAATCTTTTTATTTAGTGCTATACCAATCAGACTCCCAAGAAACTATTTTAATGACCTAGAAAACATAACAACAAAATTCATATGGAAGAATAAAAGGTCAAGAATTGCAAGGGAACTAATGAAAAAAAACTCAGAGGAAGGTGGTCTAAGTGTACCTGATCTAAAGCTATATTATATAGCAGCAGTCACCAAAACCATTTGGTATTGGCTACGAAATAGACCGGTAGATCAGTGGAACAGATTAGATACAAAGGAAAAAAAGGGTACATCTATAGCAATCTAATCTTTGACAAACCCAAAGATTCCAACATTAGGGATAAAAATTCATTATTCGGAAAAAACTGTTGGGAAAACTGGAAATTAGTATGGCAGAAATTAGATATGGATCCACACTTAACACCATATACCAAGATAAGATCAAAATGGGTCCATGATTTAGGCATAAAGAGGGAGATAATAAATAGATTAGAGGAACAGAGGATAATCTACCTCTCAGACTTGTGGAGGAGGAAGGAATTTATGACCAGAGGAGAACTAGAGATCATTATTGATCACAAAATAGAAGATTTTGATTACATCAAACTAAAAAGTTTCTGTACAAATAATACTAATGCAAACAAGATTAGAAGGGAAGTAACAAATTGGGAAAATATTTTTAAAAACAAAGGTTCTGACAAAGGTCTCATTTCCAAAATATATAGAGAACTGACCATAATTTATAAGAAACCGAACCATTCTCCAATTGATAAATGGTCAAAGGATATGAACAGACAATTCTCAGAGGAAGAAATTGAAACTATATCCACTCACATGAAAGAGTGTTCCAAATCACTACTGATCAGAGAAATGCAAATTAAGACCACTCTGAGATACCACTACACGCCTGTCAGATTGGCTAAGATGACAGGAACAAATAATGACAAATGTTGGAGGGGATGTGGGGAAATTGGGACACTAATACATTGCTGGTGGAGTTGTGAAAGAATCCAGCCATTCTGGAGAGCAATCTGGAATTATGCCCAAAAAGTTATCAAACTGTGCATACCCTTTGACCCAGCAGCGCTACTACTGGGATTATATCCCAAAGAAATACTGAAGAGCGGAAAGAGACATATATGTGCCAAAATGTTTGTGGCAGCTCTTTTTGTTGTAGCTAGAAACTGGAAGATGAATGGATGTCCATCAGTTGGAGAATGGTTGGGTAAATTGTGGTATATGAAGGTTATGGAATATTATTGCTCGGTAAGAAATGACCAGCAGGAGGAATATAGAGAGGCCTGGAGAGACTTAAATCAACTGATGCTGAGTGAAATGAGCAGAACCAGAAGATCACTGTACACTTCAACAACAATACTGTATGAGGATGTATTCTGATGGAAGTGGAAATCTTCAACATAAAGAAGATCCAACTCACTTCCAGTTGATCAATGATGGACAGAGGTAGCTACACCCAGAGAAGAAACACTGGGAGGGGAATGAAAATTGTTAGCACTAATATCTGTCTGCCCAGGTTGCATGTACCTTCGGATTCTAATGTTTATTGTGCAACAAGAAAATGATATTCGCACACATGTATTGTACCTAGACTATATTGTAACACATGTAAAATGTATGGTATTGCCTGTCGTCGGGGGGAGGGAATAGAGGGAGGGGGGGTAATTTGGAAAAATGAATACAAGGGATAATATTATAAAATATATATATATATATATATATATATATATATATATATAAAATAAAAAAAAAAAGAAAACTGAGAAAGAAAACTATAGACCAATTTCCTTAATGAATATTGATGCTAAAATCTTAAATAAGATATTAGCAAAAAAACTTCAGAAAATTATTCCCAGGATAATACACTATGACCAAGTGGGATTTATACCAGGAATGGAGGGCTGGTTTAATATTAGGAAAACTATTAGTATAATTGACCATATTAATAATCAAATTAATAAAAACCATATGATCATCTCAATAGATGCAGAAAAAGCATTTGATAAAATCACAACATCCATTCCTACTAAAAATGCTTGAAAGTATAGGAATAAATGGACTATTCCTTAAAATAATAACGAGCATATATTTAATACCTTCAGTAAACATCATATGTAAGTTGTATAAACTAGAACCTTTCCCTGTAAGATCAGGAGTGAAACAAGGTTGCCCACTATTACCATTACTATTCAATATAGTACTAGAAACTCTAGGCTCGGCAATAAGAGCAGAGAAAGAGATTCAAGTAATTAGAGTAGGAAATGAGGAAATCAAATTATCATTCTTTGCAGCTGACATGATGGTATACTTAGAGAATCCCAAAGACTCTGCTAAAAAGCTATTATAAATAATTTAGAACTTTAGCAAAGTTGCAGGATACAAAATAAATCCACATAAATCCTCTGCATTTTTATACATTATCAACACAATCTAACAGCAAGAGATACAAAGAGAAATTCCATTCAAAATAACGCTTGATAGTATAAAATATTTGGGAATATATCTACCAAATGAGAGTCAGGAATTATATGAGCAAAATTACAAAACACTTGCCACAAAAATAAAGTCAGATTTAAATAATTGGAAAGACATTTAGTGCTCTTGGATAGGCCAAGCGAATATAATTAAGATGATGATACTCCCTAAACTAATCTATTTATTTAGTGCTATACCAATCAGACTCCCAAGAAACTATTTTAATGACCTAGAAAAAATAACAACAGAATTCATATGGAACAACAAAAGGTTGAGAATTTCAAGGGAAGTAATGAAAAAAAAAATTAAATGAAGGTAGGTCTAGCTGTACCTGATCTAGAACTATATTATAAAGCAACAGTCACCAAAACCATTTGGTATTGGCTAAGAAATAGACTAGTTGATCAGGCATAGGTTAGGTTCACAGGGCAAGATAGTGAATAAAAATAGCAATCTAGTGTTTGACAAACCCAAAGATCCCAACTTTTGGGATAAGAATTCATTTTTTGACAAAAACTGCTGGGAAAATTGGAAATTAGTATGGCAGAAACTAGGCATGGACCCACATTTAACACCACATACTAAGATAAGATCAAAATGGGTCCAAGATTTAGGCATAAAGAACGAAATCATAAATAAATTGGAGGAACATGGGATGGTTTACCTCTCGGACTTGTGGAGGAGGAAGGAGTTTGTGTACAAGGGAGAACTAGAGACCATTATTGATTACAAAATAGAAAATTTTGATTACGCCAAATTAAAAAATTTCTGCACAAAGAAAACTAATGCAAACAAGATTAGAAGGGAAGTAACAAATTGGGAATACATTTTTACAGTTAAAGGTTCTGATATAGGCCTCACCTCCAAAATATACAGAGAATTGACTTTAATTTATAAGAAATCAAGCCATTCTCCAATTGATAAATGGTCAAAGGATATGAACAGACAATTTTCAGATGATGAAATTAAAACTATTTCCACTCATATGAAAGAGTGTTCCAAATCACTATTGATCAGAGAAATGAAAATTAAGATAACTCTGAGATATCATTAAACACCTGTCAGATTGGCTAAGATGACAGGAACAAATAACGATGAATGTTGGAGGGGCTGTGGGAAAACTGGGACACTGATGCATTGTTGGTGGAGTTGTGAAAGAATCCAACAAGTCTGGAGAGCAATCTGGAATTATGCCCAAAAAGTTATCAAAATGTGCATACCCTTTGACCCAGCAGTGCTATTACTGGGCTTATATCCCAAGGAAATACTAAAAAAGGGAAAGGGACCTGTATGTGCCAAAATGTTTGTGGCAGCCCTTTTCATAGTGGCTAGAAACTGGAAAATGAATGGATGCCCATCAACTGGAGAACGGTTGGGTAAATTATGGTATATGACTGTTATGGATTATTATTGTTCTGTAATAAATGACCAACAAGAGGAATACAGAGACGCTTGGAGAGACTTACATCAACTGATGCTGAGTGAAATGAGCAGAAATAGGGGATCATTATACATTTCAACAATGATACTGTACGAGGATGTATTCTGATGGAAGTGGATATCTTCAACATAGAGAAGAGCTAATCCAATTCCAATTGATCAATGATGTACAGAATCAGCTACATCCAGAAAATGAACACTGGGAAACGAGTATAAACTGTGAGCATTATTTTTTTTTTCTGTTTTTTTTTTGCTTTGTTTTGTTTTTTTTTTTCCCAGATTATTTTTAGCTTCCGAATACAATCCTTCCTTTGTAACAACAACAGTAAAATTTGGTTCTGCACATATATATATTGTACCTAGGATATACTATAAGATATTTAATATATATGGGTATGCCTGCCATCTAGGGGAGGGGGTGGAGGGAAGGAGGGGAAAAACTCGGAACAGAAGGCAATACAAGGGACAATGTTTAAAAAAAAATTACGTCTGCATATGTACTGTCAAAGAAAATGTTATAATTATAAAAATTAATAAAAATTAAAAAAAATAAAAATAAACTGAAAAAATAAAGGTTTGTAGATTCTAGTTTTTCTATTCTTCCCATTATTTTTGCTGCATAACAATTATATATATTTTGCTTTCACAGTTTTAATTTCTCTGTTGAACCATTCAGGAGCAGTGTTTTGTAATTCCATATTCTTATCACTTTTTACAGAGTTCTCTGTATTCAAATATTGGATCATTTCCTTTGTCTTGTAATGTTAATTCATAGATGCCTTAATTTGTTTACTAGATCTGGAGGTCATATTTCCTTCTATTGTTAAAATTTTCCTTGTTGTCTAATCTGCTTATGTAGTATTTGCCTTTATTTTTCTTAAGTTCTTTGGCAATTTTACTCTTATTTCTCTTGATTTTACCTTATTTCTTACTTTCTGATCCTGTCCTCAATGATGGTGGTTTCCTTGGAAGTTAGAATTTAAAGAGTCTCAGCCTCTTCTCAGGATGGGCAATTCACAATTCACTCTAGGTCTTCACCCCATTGGTTATTGGTGCACAAAATTGATCCCTACTATATGCAGAGCTCTTGCTTTAGGTGTACAGTGGAGTGTTACATAGCTGCTTACCTGCACACTATCTCCTCTTAGTGACCTGTTCCACTCGTTTTGTTATTTAATTATTTGACCCAGGATTGACAATTCTGTTGGCAGCAATCTTCAGCAGAGTTTAGTGCTCCAACACTCCATTCACAAACTTTGCATGCTATTCATGTTGTCCTAAAACCTGCACTTCAAAACTTTAGAACTCACATGCTACAACATTGTCTGCTGTGGTACTAACCTAGCTGTCATGACCTTCAGAAGGCTTCTACTTTTGAATGGCTACTACTCAATATGTTCTGGTTCAAGCAAATTGTGGAGGCTAGAGCCAGGGTCTCCAGAAAGAGGAAGACGGATTAAGTTTAAGGTTGTGTTCTGTTGCTAGTTATCAAATCTTTGGGGCAATTAGCGCAGCTTTGCTATTGGTAGTGTGGAAGCTGGAGTACTGCTTGATGAGCTCAATATACTCATCAGTTTATGGCTTTTTAAAAACATTCTTTTGGATTCTAGATGTCCTATATAATAGACTTATGAAATTGTGTTATTTGGCACATAGTTTCTTTTTTAGAGAAGGTTGAAAGGTCATTAGGATCAAATATAATGTTTTATCTTCAATCTTGTTGCTCATAAGACCTATGAGTATGATAAGCTCCACTGATTTTAAAATATTATATAATATTGTATTATATAAAGACAGAAAGCAGATTAGGATGACAATCATTCTCTCAAAAAAAAAGATTCAGTTGAGGAGACTTCTGACTATTCTATTCAGACTATATTTCTGACTAAGATATAACAGATTAACTAGTTCAGTGGCTCAGGTATTATGGATAACTTCTCTACTCAAATGACTTCATTTTTATATATGTTCCATCTAGGAGAAGCATTAAATGGAATTTTACTGTTTCAGTGATTTCTCTGAAGGTAGAAAAAACCTACCATCTTCTTTCTTTATATCTTATCCTATAAGATCATTTCAGTTCCTTCTTCCTTTTCAATGAGATTATGCTATGCCTTTCACAATTTAAAATGAGTTTTAAAACTTAATAAGTTAGTGTGAGTAAAAATGTTCACAATTGGGACCCTTTAAAAACAGAGTTTTTTTGTCCCTTGTAGATTTTATACAGTCATAAGACCAATGCCATTTTATGAGTTTTAATTCTTATAGAGTATGAAGACTGAAGAGGAGGTAGTAATTACTGAATGGTAAGTGATATATTAAAAGCATATAAGAAGCTTTAATGTACTTGATGTATAAAATAATGAACTAAGAAATTAGTTTTAAAAAAAGGTAAATTGTCAAAATTGTTCTAATTTAATTCCTTGAAAATAGCTATCATAGCTGAATCTATAATGCATGCTTTGTACTATTTTAGATGGATATGAGCTTTTAAAAACAACATTGATGGTTTAACAAAGGGTTTTATCTGACAAGAATGATCTATGGCAGCAACAAAACATTATGATCTTTGGTGGTAAAGTGATTCACTGAGAACTTAATTGATCCACTGATGTATAGTTTTTCACAAAGGGGCTGGGTGGCTTATGTTTATTGAATATATATACAGCTAAGAATCTCTGCATCTTTTACCAAACTAATTCTTCTCCTGGTTTTTTTTTTTTTTTTAAGGTCTTATGTCTCTCCTTCCTATGGGTTGGATAAGAATATAACAAAACCTTTTAACATTGGTTCTAGTTATCCATTCTAAACTAGATCCCCAGGCCATACATTTTTGTAATGTTAAAATATATACCATTATATGAAAGCATGAGAAGTAATATATTGAACGTACTTTATATAAAGAAAGATTTCTTATTTTCTTAAAACTGTGATTATGATATTCACATTACATCTGCCCAAGTATTCATGTCTTTACAAACAGGGAAGGAAAAGAGATTTTTAGGGGTTTTTGGGAAGATTAAAGTTTTTGATATAGCTTGGCATGATAACTATAATCAACAAGTAGTTATTAAGTTCCAATTACATGAGGTATGATATACAAAGAAAAAAAGATTACTTCTCTCTCAAAGGAGTCTAGTAGAGAAGTTCCTTGAGAACAAGTTTCATTTTAATTTTTGCTTAATTTTCCATGATTTAGCAAGGTACAGAATTGGTATTTTATATTTATTGTTTTCATTGTTTATTTGTTCAGTAGGATCCAACTCTTCATGACTCCATGACCTAATCATGTCAGGCCTTTCTATCCTCCACTATCTCTCAAAGTCTGTCCAAGTTCATTTGTTGTTTCCATGATGCCATCAATCCACCTCACCCTTTGCTTTCCCCTTTTTCTTTTGCCTTAGAACTTTCTAAATATTTAAGTCTTTTCCAGTGAGTGTTATCTTATATGTGATCAAGGTATTTAAACTTCAGCTTCAGTATTTGATCTTCTAGTGGACAGAATGCATTAATTTATTAAAGTGTTGACTTATTTGATCTCTTTGATGTCCAAGGGAATCTTGAAAGTTTTCTCTAGTACCACAATTTAAAAGCCTCAGTTCTGTGGTACTCAGCATTTTTTAATAGTCCAGCTCTCACAGCCACACATTGCTATAGATTTGACTACCTGGACCTTTGTTGTCAAGGTAATATCTCAGCTTTTTACTTTGATGCCTAGATTTACCTTAGCTTTTCTTTTAATGAGCAAACATATTTTAATTTCATAGTTGCAGTCACCTTCTACAGTGATCATTAAGCCCAAGAATATAAAATCTGGCACTGCCTTCCATATCTTGTATCTATGTGCTAGGAAGTGATGAGACCAATTATAAAGATCTTAATTTTGGTTTTTTGTTAAGTTTCAAATCAACTTCTATATTCTTCTCTTTTACCTGTTATCATCCTCTTAATATAATGTATGAAACATAGTAAGATTAATATATTTTTTGATATATTCATTCATTAATTCAGTCATTACTTTTCAAAATTTCCCTGATCTAACTCTTCCATGAAGCCTTTCCCGATTTCTCAAATTGAAAAGGATCTTTTTCTTCTCAATTTTTTTTCATAGCTCTTTGCATTTTTGCTTAATATTATAGGTATTTGATTTCATAGTTTCCCTATTAAACTATATACTTTTAAAATTCAATTCCTACATTTTTATAATGTTAAAATATATAACATTATATGAAAGCTTGGAAAGTAATGTGTTGAAAGTACTTTATATAAAGAAAGATTTCTCCATTTCTTGAAATTGTGATTATGATATTTACATCACATTTGCATGGATAGTCATGTACTTAGAAACACTTTTTTTTTAAGTGTGGCATTGTCTGAATATCTACAATTGTTGATATTTTTCCAGGCAAACTTAATTCTATCTTTTAATTAATCTATCCTGACATTAAACATGATGTGTTCTTCATAAAAGTTAAATAAATAAACTGAAAACATACAGCTTTGTCATACTCCTTTTCCAATCAATCCAATTAATCAGTTATTCAATGTTTGGGTTTAATTTTTGCTTTTGCACAGCATACAGGTTTCTTATGAGACAAGTAAAATGATCTCCTTTGCCACATTTTGTTGTCAAAAACTTTAGTATAGTCAAGGAAATAAAAATAGATTTCCCCTCCCCCCTAACTTCCTTGCTTTCTCCACAATCCAGAGAATATTGCCAATTTGGACTCTAGTTCCTTTTCCTCTTCAAAAAATGAGGTTACTCTTGTGATAATTCTAATTTCACATATTGGTGATACCTAATTTACAGAATCTGAAGCCTAACCTTGTTGTTCTATGAAATAAGTGCAATAGTTTGGTAATGTGAAAATTATTTGCTATAGATTAGAATTCTTTAGGCTTAGAACAAAAACTGATCTTTTCAAATGTAGTGGCCACTGTTGAGTTTTCTGATGTACTTTAACAGAATTATCTTTTAGAACCTTAAATGGCTCTGCTGAGATTCTGTCACCTCAACTTTTCTTGAAGATATCTCTAGCTTCTCCCATTGTGTTGTTTTCTTTTATTTCTTTGCATTGCTTATTTTATCTTTCCTTGTTATTTTATGGAATTCTGAATTCACTTGGATATTTTCTTCATATAGATTTGGTGAATGGTATTGAATTAAAGAAGTTTATAATTTAATAGAGAAATACCATATAAAATTAAATATGTAAATGTTAGATAAAATGAAAAGAGCTATGAAAAATTAAAAGTATATATTAACCTTACTATATATACTAAGATGGTGATAAAATTATAAAAATGAAGAGACTCCCTGTCCTCAAGGACCTTAGAGTTGAATAAAGGGAAATTATATATTTAGAGAGAGTAATGTTATTTTTTAGGAATATCTTGTTTTAGAAAATTAAGCGAATAAAAATAGAGGAATAGTTTGACATGCCCTTCCAGGAGCACTAACAGAATTGATTTTGTTTCATTTTAGAATATGAAAGTAGTGAACATTGGATTTTAGATATATTGGATATATTGAACAAAGGCATGGAAACGGGAGAGAAAAGACATAAAAACAAGAAATGTGAGAAATTAAAGTGGGTTAAAATGTAGAGTTCAAGATAGGCCTACTGCAGAACAAAACTGGAAAAGTAGGTCAGGCAGTAGGTATAGGCAGAGACCAACATAGACCAAATGAGATCACATTCTTTATTATAATTTAATATTAATTACCTTGATTTATTTCAGGAAATTCATTAAGAAATCTTTCTTTTATACTTCATTTTCTACCTTCCTACTTCATTCCATCACTCTCTCTCTCTCTCTCTCTCTCTCTCTCTCTCTCTCTCTCTCCCTTCCTCCCTTCCTTTCTCTCCCCTCCATTTCTGTATCTTCCCCGTCTTTCTCAACCCCTCTTCCGTATATGTAAAAACACATATAGTGGGACTTCAAATCCTTATCTTCTTAAGACAAAATTGACTTAGAATAAAACCATTTCCCAACATGTTTTAGAGTTGCCCTGGAATCTACTAAAGACACTAAAGACAAGATTTAAAAAATACTTCAAACTTCTTTATCTTAGGCCATTCAGTGCCATGCATATTATAGACATAAGGAAAGTAAGGTGTTTTCAAGCTTTAGGTGCAACACATGTTTATGTGCATTTCTGCAAAGGGCTGGAACTCTGAAAAGGTGTACTTGAATCCAGTACAGCAGAATACTTAAGGCTAAATACCTACTCCATGTGAGATAATGGTTCTATAAATACATACTTGGATGATATGGTGATATGATGGCTATTTGATTGGTGCCTCCTGAATATGGTATGTAAGGTAATCATAGGGAAGGATTGGAGGGCTCAGGGAAAGAGTCAGTCTCTGCTGCAGCATGTTCAGCTGGGAAGACTTCAGACTCCAGCCTCCAGAGTCCAGAATCCATCTTAGACAGGCCACATAGCAGCTTGCCTGCCTCCTTCATGTCTGCTGTTCTGGATTCAAGTACACATTTTCAGAGTTCCAGCCCTCTACATCTTTCCAGCCCTCTACACATTTCCTTACAATATTTTATTCATAATCCTAAATCAGTTATTTATTAATTTCCTAGAGCATTTTCATGGACTTTAACATGGACTTAGAATTATTAATTTTTTATTATTTGCCTTAAATTATTCAATATGTAGAAATTTTTACTTTAAATGTAAGTGTTCAGATCTTAAATATTCCTTGCCTAGACTACTCTAATAGACTTTTTATTATTATTATTATTATTATTATTATAGCTTTTTTATTTACAAGATATATGCATGGGTAATTTTTCAGCATTGATAATTGAAAAACCTTTTGTTCCGATTTTTCCCCTCCTTTTCCCCACCCTCTCCCCCAGATGGCAGGTAGACCAATATATGTTAAATATGTTAAAGTGTACGTTAGATACAATAGATGTATACATGTCCATACAGTTATACTTTAATAGACTTTTAACTGATCACCCTGCCTCAAATCTCTTCCCATTATAATCTATTGTTTACTCAGCTTCCAAGTGGATTTTTCTAAGACATAGATATAATACATCACCTGCCTATTAAAGGAACTCCAAATACTCCCTATCATCTCCAGAATAATGCACTTTCACTTTACTCTTTATAAACTATTCTAGTTTTGTTTAATCCCTTCCATATTCTACATTTTAGTCACATTGACCTATTTGCTGTTTCTTCATCTTGTACTTTTTCCTTCATGCACTGATTATTTTCCAGGCCTGGGATTCTCTGTCACTTCATCTCTGCCTTAGTTTTTTTGACTTCCTTAAAGGTTTATCTCTCCTTCCTTAACACCAGCCTTTCCAGACAGTTAGTGAATGCCTTTCAGAAACTTTCCTCATCTGCTCTGTATTTTTCTTGCATATTTCTATTTACACAGTCCCTTCCATTACAATTTAACTACTTGAAGAGAGGGACTGTTTTTGGCATTTTTTGTATTTTCAAATTTAGCACAGTGCCTAAATCATAGTAATGACTTCATAAGTATTTGCTTAATTTAATAATAAATGAAAGGCCAAACCCAAGAATGTGGGAGACTTGGACATGTTTCTATAAACTATAGAACACTTAGTGTCATACAGAAATTAAGAAGACAAATAATTCAAATAACTATAACACTAACAACCATATAAACAGCTACTTACATAATGTTCTTAAAGTTAAAAAAATTCTTTAAACATTTTTTATTCAATCCTTACAGCAGTCTTGGGAGATAAGTATTAAAAGATATGATTATCCCTTTTGATGAATGTGAAATCTGAGTTCCAGAGATTAAGGGATTTGTTAACTAATACAACTAGTAAATGTGATGACTCCAACACAATAAAGGACAGGAAGTGCCATGAGATATACACAGGTTGGTGTTGCCAGATAGGATTTGTATTTTGTAAAAAAAAAAGTTTTTGAATTCACATGATGACTTTTTCTGACAATGTATGCAGAATTCTGTAGCTGTAATACCTCACCTTTCTATTGAAAGGAGGGAAATAAGTTTTTTATGATGGTAGATCATGGGATCATAGATAGATAGCTAGAGAAAATGGTACTTAGGGACCATTTAACCCAAACCATTCATTTTACAGTTGAAATGACTAAACTCCATAGAGTTGGGATGAAGGCACTTGTCCTCCAGTATTCTTTCTGTTGCACCAACTTCTTTTGTTGTGACCCTTTTTCTTCTAAATCCAATAAAATAAAGTTCTTGGCACTTAAGTCTCCAGAATTATCAGAATAAGTTATGGTTTTATCTGAATGGGCATTTGTTTTTCTGAATTCTAAGGACCAACTTTAATATCTGTTGTCTCTACCATTAGAATTTAAGGTCTTTGAGAGCAGTAACAAGTTTGGTTTTCTATTTGTATCCTTGAGGCTTAGTACAGTATTTGTACATATGAAGTTTTCAAAAATGCTTTTTCATTCATTCATTCATTCATTTTTCCTCTGGAACACAATATTGTATGTTGCAATTACTCTAATTGTTACCTTTTAGGTTTATTTTTTTTTATAATGGTGTTGTTATTGTATATATTTTCCCCCTGGTTTTTACACTTTTTTCTATGATATTTCATGATGTGTTCATGATAGTGTTCCTATATTTCTCTGAATAACAAATAGTTGTAATTTTTTAAAGCTCATTACTGTTCCATTGAAATCATCAGTTGATAGGTACCCACTTTGTTTCCTCTTTTTATTTAGATACCATAAAAAGTGCTACTACAAACATTTTGTTTTATATATATATGTATATATACTCTTTTCATGCATAATCCCAGATCGAATTTCCAAACATTTGAACCAGTTCTTAACTCCACCAATAATACACCCAGGGTTTCTTCGATTGCACATTTTGTTTTTCATCTTCTCTGCCACTTTGAAGAGTATACAGTGTTTTGATTTTCAGTAAAAAACATTTTAAAAAATGAAATAGTTATCTTTAGAGTAAAACCCACCTTACATACAAAATCTGGATAAAACTGAATTTAGCAAAATAAAATGGGGATAAAGCTTTCTGGAAAATTGTAGTTTAGGGACTGTGTATTTTCCAGAAAATAGCTTTTTAAAATTTGAATTTTGCTCTTCTCTTGTCAATGTATATGTTTTACAGTTGCCTTTCTCATCTATAAATCTCACTGGCAATTCATTTTTTTTTTTACTAGTACTTTAGTTTTTTTTTTTTTTAAATTCATTTATTTCCAAGCATTTTAGTCCAAAAGAGGCTCATAGCTGAAGAAAAAACAGGGCTTTTTTGAAGGCCAATATAATACATAAAACCACCATCTTGGAATACAATGACTGAACATGATGAAGACTTTGGAAACAGGGAAATATTTAAACAGTATGAATTTCACAGAAACCACTGCTTGATTGGTACCATGATTTTACTTATGACCCTACTTATTACCCAGATGGAATCAATCAATAATAATGCTTTTAATAAAGAAGTGGTTAAAAAGAAAACTCAAACCCATGAATTAAGTATGTTGTGTCTCTCTGGTCTTAAAAAAGAAAAAAACTATAGTAGAAAAATAAATAAATACTTTTTATAAGTATTTTATTTTTCCCTTTTATGTCATAATACTCTTTTTTCAAAAATCTTCTTTTAAACATTTGATGTCTTTTTTTTTCATTTTTAAGTTGTCTTTTTAAACACTAGACTTTCTTTTAATTTACTTTTAGTTTGTTTTTTTTTTACTTTCTTTTTCTTGCTTTAAAACTGCCCCATATAAATCAATGTTATCCTTTTCTAAACTATTTTCTTCTTGTACTTTTTCCTCCTACTGAGTTTTTCTTGAACTTTGATTCTTTTCATATTTTTAATTCTCTGATATCTTATAATATTTTCTACCAATGACTGTGATTTTTTGCTGAGAATGAAACTAGTTTGTTTTTACTGTTTCCTATGTATTATGTACCAGTTTTTTAAAAAGACTCAATAATTGAATTGTCTCAAACACATACTATTATCTGATAAGACTAAAATTAATATTATCACCATAAAATTTGGGTGCTGCCAACCACAGTTAGAGCATTATAATAAGAAAAGAATGCAAACATTTTTAAATGGAATCAAACCAATTTGTTTTTACCAAATTCATCCACTTTTAAGAAATCCCTAAGGATTTTGTCTCATGGAGGAGACCACTACTCTTCTCATGTTTCTTCCAGGCCTTCTTCTTTCTCTGTTTTTCTCTGTTTTTTTTTTTTTTTTTTTTCTCTATTACTGTCTCTCTTTGCTTTTGACTCTTTGTCTCTCCCTGTTTTTGTTTGTCCCCTTCTCTTTCTCCCTTCCACCCTATTCAATCTTTTCCTCTCCTTTTCTTCCTCCCTCTCCCATTCTCCCTCTACTTGATTTCCTAACCCCCTCTCTTTCACAGATATAATTTTTCAAATATATTACTGTTAACTTTTAGTTTATTGGAAATGTGGTTATATTAAAAAGGAAACTAGTCTTGTTTATTGTTTTTCTTTCTTTTATACTACTGACTAGATTGCCATGCTTGTGCAAATGAGATACTTAGCAGCAGCAAATATTAGAAAGGGACTGAAGATGGTTCCCTTTTTCACTCTGGCTATGACTCTTGCTCTGCCCAAGTACTTCCATCTTGATGGCCTCTGTTCCCGCTCTTTCAGCCTTGTGCCTCTCCTGTGCAGAAAATTGGAGCAAAGTCTGAGGAAGTCTATGAGGAAGACAACTGTCCACCAGAGACCAAACAGAGATCTGTAAACCAATTTTCACTTGTGACCAATGCCAGAATTAAACCCATCTGTCTCCTGTGGTGAAACACTGGAGTGGCTCATTAACCCACTGTGCCACTTAGCAGCTTCCCTTCACTTGCTGCTTTGTGAATTAACATCCCTGCTGCCACCTTGCCAGACCCCTGTTTTATTTCTTCTCAGAGAGCAGCTCACTGAATAGTGGTTTTCTGTAGTCTGCTATCAGAGTACACACAAGATTTTAAATTTCACCTGAAATCCACAGCAATTTCCTATTCCAGGTCTATCTTATCATCATCCTTATTGTTGTGAAGTCCCAAGATGAAGGACCCACATAGTGTTGTCAGCCTGATCTCTCAGTGTTTTAATATGTCTGTGACTAGTAATTAATGTCTTTAACTCTGTAGGTGGTATTGCAGGGAAGAACCTCAAATGAATTTTTTCTCAAAAACCTCTCAGAGCTCACATGCTTTTTGAGACTTCAAAACTCAGTGACTATCCCCTATGATCAGCCCCTTTGCCTTCTCATTTAAATGTTCTGCCATACAATGTGATTTGGATCAAAAGCTCAGTGCTTAAAAAAAAATACCCACACTCACACACACAAAAAAAGCTGCTTCAGGGCCAAGAGTTTGGATCGAAATCAAAACGTTTCTGTATTGTAGCCATTAGTACACCCATATAACTGCTGGGAAAGACTGATATTCAATAGATAGAGGGGGGAAAGCACCTGCTTTCTCACGCTGGTTTATTTTGTCTTGATAAAAATGCAAGGCAGCATATGCAGAAATGGTGTAGAAACACCATTCACATGGTAATTCCTTTGTATCTGAATAATTTCTTTTCAGGTGCTGAACTGAATGCCAGACTATGGGAGGATTTGAGCATCCCCCTTGTCTTAAGTGGCTCCAAGGCCACGTTTTAGCATCTGGCTTGTTTTTTAGATCAAAGAAGTCCACTTTGTCTGAGTCTTCACAAGGGAAAGGTGGATTTGTTGGTTCACAGCCAACATACATCCATCTGAATGAGCCTGGTTTGAATAACATGACCACAGAAGAAGCTTTGGTAAAACCTTGAATTTTTCTTTGGAGGGAGGGGGGACAGGAGGAGAAATCACAGGAAATGATATGGTAAGGATTTTCTAAAATTATGTATCTCATGACCTGCTATAGATATGTCATGCTCTGCTTTCTAAGCCATCCCTGCCAATTCATAGCTAAATCCTTGGTTTCAATGACATTTAGATACTGGAATGACTTTGAGATGATATTTTTAGCTACAACAATGACAGAAGATGAAAACTTTGGAAGCTCACCTCACTGGTAAACTCTGATTTCTCTAACTAAACCAGTCATTTGCCCTCCAACCCTTCAAAATTCAATTTAATTCAATTTCCACAAACATGTATTAAATTTCTCTGTATCTGGCAGATTTCTAGGCTCATAAGTTTGCAAAAAACAAAACAAAACAACCAGTCTGTGTCCTCAAGAAACTTAGATTCTAATGAGAGTCTGAATTCTAATAGGAAAATAATACCTGCACATTTACACACCTTCCCATAAATATTTTTATCCTCTTCACAAAAATGTAAATTTAAAGTAAATTTACTAAAGATAGTAAATTTAAAGCTAGAATAGAACTTAAGGGGACATTTAGGCAAGTACCTTGAATTCATGAAAAAGAGAGGGCTAGAGGAATTGTCATTTACCCAAAATCACACAACTAGTAAGTGTCAAAGGTAGGATTTGTACTCCAGTCCTCAGACAGAAAAGTCATTTTGGTTTTTGACCCATTCATTCTTTAGGATTATATGCTTTAGTCTATTCAAGTTTGAATCCTTCCCCCACCAAATTCTCTTTAATGAGCATAATTTGAGGGATAACTTTTAGCCAGTAATGGTTATGTTATTTCTATTTTACAGCCTTTGTAAGTTTTTATGCCATTCAAAACTAAGAATATCTTTAGCCTTTTTTATTCCTAGTTATTAATCAATCTAACTTTTCTAAAATTTTATTTAAATTCTTAACATCTTTCTTATCTTTTTCATAATTTTTTTTTACTAGAACAGACACTTTGAGTCCCTCAATTATTTTAATTCTGTTATGTATTTTTAAATTTTAATTTTGCTTTTTCTTTCTTGTTCTTTGATGCTCTGGCATTTGGTATTTTATATATGTATATATATATATATATATATATATATTTTTTTTTTTTTTTTTTTTTTTTTTTTTTTTGCTGAGGCAATTGGGATTAAGTGATTTGCCTAGGGTCACACAGCTAGGAAGTATTAAGTATATGAGTCCAATTTGAACTCAGGTCCTCCTCACTTCAGGGCTGGTGCTCTATCCTAGTTGCCCCTATTTTTTATCTTTGATTTGATGCCTTTAAGCATAATATGATTTTCTTGTACATCTCTTTTTACCTTCCATATTTTGGGCTGTTATCATCTCCAAAAATTAGAATTGAGCAAATGGAAGCTAATGTATGAGAAATCAAACTATAATAAAAACAAACCCAAAGGAATGAAAAATAGAAAAAAATGTGAAATATATCATGATAAAGCAAGTGACCTGGAAAATCAATCAAGGAGAGATAATTTTAAAATTCTTGATCTACATAAAAGCCATGATAAAAAAAAAAAAAGCCTGGACATCATCTTTCAACAAATTTTTAAGGGAAATTGTCTTGATATTGTAGAACCAGAGGGTAAAAAAGAAATTGAAAGAGCCTACTGAACATCTCCTGAAAGAGAGCCTACGGTGAAAATCTCCAGAAATATTATAGCCAAATCCTGGAATTCCCAGGTCAAGGGTATGTTGGGGAAGGGGTGATCAGAAACAAAACACTTTTGTAGAAGGACAGGGTAAAAGGAGAGATAAAATAAAATAAACAGGTGAGGAATGTAGTTACCAGTAAAATTGTGAAAAAAATTTGGAGAACATTTCTCTGATGATTTGTTCATTTCTCAAATGTATAGGGAACTGAGTCAAATTTATTAATATATAATTTATATATAAATGTATATATATTATATATATAAAATTTATTATTATATATTATATATTATTTTATTACTATTTTTATATTTATTGATATTATTAACATTAATTATAATTAATAATATATTATGGTAATTATAATATATTGTAATATTACATATTTATTATTATATATATTTATATATTATTTATTATATATAATTTTACATTATATATATGCATATATATAGGACTATAAAATTATGCATACATTTTAAACTAATAATACCACAATACTACTATGTATCCCAAAAAAGTTTTTTTTTTTTAAAAGGGGATGCAGGGAAGGGATCTCCCTTATGTTAATTATTGTGAGCTTTTATCAGGCTTTTTTGCAAAATCCAAGTTCTTAACACAATCAAGACAGATAAATACCATATATATCTTGTCACTGGACATTGATGGCTCTGGAGGAAAAAGTGAGATTGTTGTACAGTCCTCCTTCACTTAAATTCAATTCATTTGTATATGATGGCATCACTTTCCTAATGTCATGGTCCTTTTTGATAAGGAAAGACAAATGAATATAAAATAAACTCATAAAATTTTCAGCATTTCTATATATTACAGACAAAGTTCATCAGCAAGAGATAGAAAGAGAAATTTCAACTTAAAATAACTGTAGACAAAATAAAATATTTGGGGAGTCTTCATGCCAAGAAAAATTCAAGAGCTATATGAACACAATTACAACACAGTTCTCATATAAATAAAGTCAGATCTAAACAATTGGAAGAATTTCAATTGCTCATGGGTAGGCAGAGGTAATATAATAAAAATAACAATTCTCCTTAAATTGTTCTACTTGTTTAGTGCCATACCAATCAAACTGTCAAAACATTATTTTATAAAACTAGAAAAAAATAACAAAATTCATCTGGAAGAACAAAAGATCAAGCATGTCAAGGGAAATAATGAAAAAAAAATACAAAGTATGGTAGCTTAGTAGTACTAAACCTAAAACTATATTATAAAGCAGCAGTCATCAAACTATTTGGTACAGGCTAAGAAACAGAGTGGTAGATCTATAAAATAGATATGGCACAATACGACACAATAATCAAGGCCTATAGTAATCCAGCATTTGATAAAACCTCAAATTCTAGCTTCTGCAAGAAGAACTCATTTTTGACAAAAATTGATGGGAAAAACTGGAAAATAATATATCAGAAACTCAGTATAGACCTACATCACATCCCATACCCATAAGGTCAAAATGGGTACATGATGATTTGGGCATAAAGGGTGATGTCATAGGAGAGAAATGGATAATTTTCATTTCAGATTTTTGGAGAAGAGGGATATTTATGATCAAAGAAGAGCTAAAGAACATTATGAAAGACAAAATGGACAACTTTGATTACATTAAATGAAAAAAGTTTTTGCATAAACAAAACCAAGAGAAACAAGATTAAAAGGGAAGTACAAAGCTGGGGGAAAATCCTTATAGCTACTGTTTCTGATAAATATCTCAGTCTTAAAATATATAAATAATTGTGTCAAATTTATTAAATACAAATCATTCCTTAATTGATAAATGATCAAAAGATATGAATAGGCAATTTCTAGATGATGAAATTAAAGCCATCTATAGTCATATGAAAAAATGCTCTAAATCACCATTGATTAGAGAAATACAAATTAAAACAACTCTGAGGTATTACCTCACACCATTCAGATTGGCTAAAATGACATGTTGGATATATGTTGGAGTGGATATGAGAAAAGTGGGCCCTAGTGCATTGTTGGTGGAATTATGAAATCATCCAACCATTGAGGAGAGCAATCCGTAACTATGCCCAAAGGGCTATAAAACTGTGCATACTCTTTGACTCAGCAGTGCCACTATTTATAAATTCCCAAGGAAATCATAATGGGAAAAGGATCTACATATGCAAATGTTGCAACTCTTTTTGTGGGAGCAAAGAAATGGAAAATGAGAAGTTGCCCATCAATTGGGTATTGGCTGAACAGTTGTGGTATATGAAGAATATGAAATATTATTATTCTAAAACAATGAAAACAAGCCCATTTTAGAAAGGCCTGGAAAGATTTATATAAACTGATGCTGAGCAAAGCAAGCAGAACCAGGAATACATTGTATATAATAACAATAAGAATGTGTGAAGATCAACTATGAAAGACTTGGTTCTTCTCAATGGTTCATGGATTCAAATAAATCTTTAAAGGCTTTAGACAGAAAATGCCATCTGCATCCTAAAAAGGAACTATGGAAATTTAATTTAAATCAACACATCCTATGATCATTTTTTTTCTGTTTTTTTGTTTTGTTTTGTTTTGTTTTGTTTTCCCTCTTGGGAGAGATTTTGCTTTGTTCTGATTCTGATTTTAAAGCAATGTGTATTAATTATCTTTTCCTATTATCTTAGACAATCTTAGAGGTATGAAATCATACCTCAGAATTGTCTTAATGTTCATTTCTCTGATCAATAGTGATTTAGAGCATCTTTTCATATGAATAAAAATGACTTTAATTTCTTCATCTGAAAATTGTCTGTTGTCCTTTGACCATTTATCAATTGGGGAATGACTTGTATTCTTCTAAGTTTGAATCAATCTATATTTTAGAATGAGGCCTTTATCAGAAAGATTAGATGTAAATCCTGCCCCCCCCCCCAACCACCAGTTTTCTGCTTCTCTTCTAATTTTGACTGCATTGGTTTTGTTTGAATAAAATCTTTTTTTAATTTAGTGTAATCACAATTAATCATTTTGTATTTCATAAGATTGTTGATTTCTTCTTTGGTGTTAAATTCCTCCCTTCTCCACAGATCTGAGAAGTAGATTCCCTTCTTTTCCCAATTTGCTTATACTATCATCTTACATGTCTAAATCATAAACCAATTTTGATCTTATCCTGGTATAGTGTGTTAGCTGTTGGTTAATGCCTAGTTTCTGCTATACTATTTTGTAGTTTTCCCAGAAATTTTTGTCAAATAGTAAATTCTTATCCCAGAAGCTAATATCAAATAGAGTTTATCAAACACTAGATTACTGTAGTCATTGATTATTGTGTTATGTGAACCTAATCCATTCCACTGATCCACTATTCTATTTCTTAGCCAGTAGCAAATCATTTTGATGACAACTGCTTTATAATATTGTTTTAGATCCTGTATAGTTATGGCTATTTTCCCCATTAATTTCCTTGAAATTCTTGGCCTTCTTTTTCTTCCAGATGAATTTTTTCTAGTTCTATAAAGTAATTTCTTGTTAATTTGATTGGCATGACACTGAATAAATAGATTGTTTAGGTAGAATTGTCATTTTTATTATCTTTTTTGTATTTTTAAATTATGTGACAAGGCCCTTGTTTTGTCTCCTTTGTAATTTTGATGTCATTTCCATTCCTCTGCCATATTTTGGGATCTGATAGCAGATTTTCAGTCTTTCTCTTAATATCTTCTATCATTTCTCATCTGGGAATGGAATCTGAGTTCCAAATCTGTCATGTGCTTTAATCCCTGTCTTTTATCTCTGGCTCTTGGTGATCCAATATGAGCTTTGGTCTTGACCTTTCTGAATCACCATTACCTTCTCCTTGGATCATTACCTATCAGAAATTTTCTTGTCTTCTCCTATCATTCTAATAGGACCTTATTAAATATCAAAGAATTGACTAGTTTCAGTGTAATATTCTCTTCTCTAAAATTTAATGTTCTCTGGGAGCAGATTTTTTCGGGGACTTCTGGAGGCAGCCTTAGTTTCAGTTCAGTGTAATCACCCCAAATGCAGCCAGGGATTAAAGTCCAAATCCTTTATTGTCTCCTTCAAAATCTTATCTCCTTTTCTTAGGGCTTGGCTAGTTTCCTGGAGGCCTTCTGGATCTTGGTTTCAGTGTTTTTCAGTGTTATCCACAGGACAGCCTGCCACCACTTCCCTATCTTCCTTCCTTCTGCTGGACTGCCTTCTCTGGCTTGTGAATCTCCTGGACTGAATCTTGGCTCTGAATCTCCCGGAGTGAATCCTGGTTGAGGTTCCTAGCTTATATATTGCACTCTTAAAGGTGTGAATCTTGTAGAACTCTAGTAAATACTAAGTACATATACTGAACTAGAGAACTGTTAAGTACCATGCTAAATTAGATAACTGACTTAGCACCTTGTAAGAATCCTAACATTTCATGACTCTTGAAGGACTCTAAGATACCTCTAGCCTTATATCTGTCACTTTAATTACCTGTAGTGATCACCAAATATTTCTGATACCATTGTTTTGTATATCTTAGGGGCTACCTAGACATAGTTCCCTCTATCCATGTCTTTAAAGAGTTCCTCATCAAGAGCTAGATTTTGTTTTTCTTATAGGAGATTTTAAATCAATCTGGCTTGAAACCACTTGGAAAGTAGTGAGGCATAAATATACTGCCTAGGCCCCTCCAAATGTCTGTTTTCCATTCAGTGACCAACCCAGAATTAACATTGTCATCTGTTGGAACCATACAGATGTCTACAACTAGCTTTAATGTCCAGTTCTCTTTACATTTTCCTATGAAGTTATGGATGAGATGGAGGTTCTTCCTAGTACAGGAGTTTCTCTTATTTCTTTACTTTACCTGTCATACTTTTTCAAATATTTTGGGGAATTTCTCATAGAACATGGGGTCAGTTGAAACTATTTGCATTATCATCTTTATTAAAAGTCACTCCAAGGACATTTTGCAATTTTTATAAGCCTATTTTGATCATGGATTCTAGTCTGGTCCAGACAAGACTCTATCTCTTGAGTGCTGCCCTCTTTTATCCTCCCAGAAAATGGGCGTGGGATAACACAAGGGCTTTTGGGAAAAAATTGCTTCAACCAATGAACTTGCTCCTTCTAAGCATGCAAGCTCTTCCCAGAAGTTCACAGACATAAAACTCCCAGTAAAGGCCAGAACAAGAGAATTGTTAAGTACCGACTTAGCACTTAGTAAGAACCTAATATCTCATTATCTCATTAGCACTTAGTAAGAACCTTACATCTTCCCCTTTCTTTTGATTTAGAATATAGGGTGGTCATGACCTTGAAACATAAATCCATCAATATGAGAGGCATTACACATAATTACATAGATTACATAAACACATAGTAACATAGTGTAACATAGTAACATAGTACATACTAGAAGTATGTAACAAATAACATGATCAAATAATCATAAATTGAGAATTTATAAATGTCCATAAGTCCATTGTCCATTAGTCTCATCTTGTGTTAGGAAATCCAATGATTCCTCCTGGTTTTAAAGTTCTTTAACAGTCTTCTTATTAGCCATGCTCTTTCAGGGTCAGATGTTTCTTAGATTTTCTCCTTTGTTTTAAGGTCTTTCTCTTTTTCTGTCTCTCTCCGATGGACAAGGTGAATACGACTCATTGGCACCCATCTGATTCCTTCTCCCTCTGAAGAAATACAAGCAAACCCTCTCCCCCAGGCAGTTAACCTATCTGGTCCCTTCCATTCACCACTTTCTGGGTCTCTCTGTATCACCTGGCAATTATCTAAGGACAGTGGAGCTGCTCTCACTGGACAGTGCCCTTCTGGTGGGTTATGAAACCTGTATGCTGGAGCCAGTACATCTTTGTCAAAATTAGAAAATTAATGGTATAGAGAACTAAATTTAGAAGTTCTATAGGGCTACCTGTGGCTCCCCCTTTCTTTTGTTTTTGGAGGAGTGTCTTAATGTCTCTGTTTCTTCTCTCTACTATTGCCTGATTTTGGGGATTAAAAGGTATTCCAGTAGTGTGTAACTGAAACCAAGATCCAGAAGGCCTCCAGGAAACTAGCCAAGCCCTAAGAAAAGGAGATAAGATTTTGAAGGAGACAATAAAGGATTTGGACTTTAATCCCTGGCTGCATTTGGGGTGATTACACTGAACTGAAATTAGAAAATTAATGGTATAGAGAACTAAATTTAGAAGTTCTATAGGGCTACCTGTGGCTCCCCCTTTCTTTTGTTTTTGGAGGAGTGTCTTAATGTCTCTGTTTCTTCTCTCTACTATTGCCTGATCTTGGGGATTAAAAGGTATTCCAGTAGTGTGTAATATCTTATACTGTGCATAGAAGTGTGCAAAATGTTTAGTACTATATGCAGGTCCATTATCTGTTTTTATTTCTTGTGGCATAATTGCAAATGCTTGGATAAGGAATTCAGTGACCACTCAGGCTGTCTCTTTTGCTGTTGGCACTGCAAAAGTGAATCCTGAAAAGGTATCTACTGGCACATGGATGAAAGACAGACGACCAAAAGACTTATAGTGGGTCACATCCATTTGCCAGATTTCATTGGGTCTCAAACCACAAGGATTCTTCCCTGGAGGGAGTGTAGGAGCGTGGAAAGGAAGGCAAGCTGTACAGCTTTTTACTATGCTCCTAACTCCCTCTCTTGTTATTCCAAATTGCAAACGTAAAGCTCGAGCAGCCTGATGATATTTAGAATGAGATTCTTGTGCTTCCTGAAATAAAGGTGTACTGGCTAACATGGTTAGAAGGCTATTTGTCTTTGAATTTCCATCAGAAATTGGACCTGGAAGTCCACTATGTGAGTGGACATGCAAGATATAAATCTTGCCTGGATGCTTTCTCATTTGCTCTTGGAGTTCCTTAAAGAGCTGATAAATATTAGAGGCTGCAAATTTTATTTGGACTGTGGCAATTCTTTGTACTATACCTACTGAATAGGCTGAATCAGTAATTATATTTATGTCTCCTGGGTAATAAGTAACAGCTAGCATGATAGCAAATAATTCATTCTGTTGAGTGGACTGAAAAGGAGTCCTGACTACTCTCTTTATTGTTAAATCATGAGAGTATACAGCACAAATATTTTCTTTGGAGGCATCTGTAATGATTGTTGGTCCTTTAAAAGGAACCTTAGAAACCTTTTCTTCAAAAATCCATTGCCAATTATGTAGTAGCTGGGTTATCTTTAATGGAGACCCATGTGCAAAATTTGGAGCTGTGGCCAATAAAATTTGCCATTCTGGGATGGTCTCACAGCATACATTAATTTGTGCGTTAGTATAGAATGTGTATATTTTTTCAGGACTTATTCCAGATAATTGTGCTACTTTCTTAATAGCCTTTAATAAAATCCTAGCCACAAGCACTGGGTAAGGAGTAAGGTGTTAGGATTACTAAGTGAGAACTGAGGTTGTCTGGATAGTGACAAGGTGAGAATTCAGGTTTTCTGGACAATTACAAGGTGAGAACTCAGGTTGACTTGATAGAGGGGGCAAGCTCATTGGCTGGGGTGGTTCTTCCCAGAAGCCCTTGCATTATCCCACGCCCATTCTCTGGGAGGATAAAAGAGACAGCACTGGGCGCAGAGAGCAGATCGGCCTGGAGAAGGATAAGAGCTGGAGGAGATTCAGAGCCAGGATTCAAGAGAAAGACTCTGCATTGCATCAGGCTTGACAGGGCTCTCTGCAGGAAGGGAAGTCTCTTCTAAGGACAAGAGTTAACAGCAACTGCCTGGAGACAACGGTTCACTACAGGAAGAAGAATCTTTATGAAAGATTTGAGTAGACACAGCAGATCTCTTCCCAGAGAGTGATCCGGCAGCTTCTAGAGACTACAGCTCACTACAATTGGCGCCCAACGTGGGGCAAGGACTTTTGCTTATCCTGACAAGAGGAGCTAGACCAGACCTTCACAATTTGGTGCCCGGACACGGTCCTGATTCCAGTGGAAAAGCCTCCCATCCAGATCTCAGTCTCTCTGACCCAGAACCGTGAGTAACGAGGAAACTTTGTTAAAGATTAAGTGAGCGTGCTAATAGATAAATAAGGAACTTAACTTGTTAAGGGCTAAACCAGGAATCTCTTATAGCTGAAATGGGGCAGATGTTAGCTATATTCAATCCCTGGACCTCAGCAGACTCATCCCCAGCCCCAGAAGCAACCTCAGCCCCACCCCCATTCAGGAGTGGTACTATAGAGAGTATAATCAACATAATTGAGGAGCAGAGTTTACTTGTAACGTGGGTACAGATTGCTAAACTCTTGGCTGCATTAAGACGCACATCCCCTTGGTTCTTAGAGGAAGAAAAGATAGATGTAGATAAATGGAAGCTAGTGGGATATGAAATGAAAGAATTTCAAGCAAAAAATGGGCCTCGTTCAATTTCTGCAGAAGTATTTTATATCTACAACATAGTTCAATTAGCCTTAAACTATCAAGCAAGTTGTAGGAGAAGGAAAAGTTCTAAAAATGAACAGAGGAGGAAGTGTGAGGAAAAAAGGAAAGATCAAGATCTTTCCCTAGAGCAAGAGGATTTAAATGAGGAATTATGGTATGATTCTCTTGAAGAAGCTTCAACCCTGCCTAGAGAACAGATTATTTGACAGGCCCACATCAACCCCACCTTCAGAGATAGAGGAAGAAAGAGGGGAAGAGGCAGAAACACAAACAGAATTGCCTGTGAAGAAGCCTAAGCCTATGACAAGATTAGAAAAAGCATTGGTTAAAGCTAAGAGAGAAGGACAGGATATAAGTGATTTTATACATGCATATCCTGTGATTGAAAATACTGACTCTGTAGGTAAAAAAAGGAGAAGATATGCACCTTTAGATTTGAATAAAATTAAGGATTTGAAAAAAGGTTGTACCCTTTATGGGGCTACATCAGCTTATGTCAAAATGTTACTAGATGGTTTGTCTTATGAAGTCCTAACCCCGAATGATTGGAAATCCATAGCAAGGACATGTCTGGAACCTGGAGAAAATTTATTATGGCTTGCGGAATTTCATGAAAAAATTCAAGTCAGATGCAATTTGGAAATAGGAGTTAACACACAATTCACTTTTGAGCACTTAGCTGGTGAAGGTCAGTATGGCGAGAATTCGGAACAGATTAATTATACCATGACAATATATGAGCAAATTGCTAAGGCTGCAATAAAAGCTTGGGGTGTCCTTCCTGGACAGAAAGATCGTGGAGAGGCTTTCACTAAAATACAGCAAGGTCCCAATGAACCTTTTGCAGATTTTGTGGGACGTTTGCAAACTGCTGTCAAAAGAACTATTGGAGAAAATTCAGCTACAGAAATAATGACCAGACATCTGGCTAAGGAAAATGCCAACGAGATTTGCAAAAGAATTATATGGGGATTAGACAAAGATGCTCCTTTAGAGGAGATCATAAGACGCTGTGCTACAGTAGGAACAAATGCTTTTTACACCCGGACAATGATGAATGTGGAAAGACAGGGTCCCTCCTGGCAAGAGACTTCTAGAGAAACTCGGAGATGTTTTCAATGTGGAAAAATTGGACATCTAAGAGCTCAGTGTAGGTATGGAGATACAGTGAGAAGACAGGATGAGAGAAGACCTAAAATCCCATGTCCAAAATGCAACAGAGGACTCCATTGGGCATCAGAGTGTAGAATAATTCAGGGAAATGGGATGAGGGGCCCAGGTCCAGGACCCCAGGCAAAAAAGACTTGGGGCATGATGGCAGCTGATGTTACACCCAAAGAACCTTTAGAAGGCCAGGACTCTGATTTAATCAATCAGCAGAGAAGCAATCACATGGCAGAAAGGGATTACCTGATAAGTGAGCCAAAAGGCAATCAGATTGCAAAAATGGATTACACTTGGGGAGAATACAGGTCTTTTAAACCAACAGGGCTGTGCCCAGTGCAAACAACTCCAATGTAATTGTCAGATGATGAGAAGAGATTTAGAAAGTGGTAAATAGAAGGAAATTAGATAGGTTAACTGCCTGGGAGAGAGGGTTTGCTTGTATTTCTTCAGCAGGAGAAGGAATCAGATGGCTGCCAACGAGTCATATTCGCCTTGTCCATCAGAGAGAGACAGAAAAAGAGAAAAACCTCAAAATAAAGGAGAAGATCTAAGAAACATCTGACACTGAAAGAGCATGGATAATAAGAAGACTGTTAAAGAACTTTAAAAACCAGCAGGAATCATTGGACTTCCTCACACAAGATGAGACTAATGGACAATGGACTTATGGACATTTATAAATTTTCAATTTATGATTATTTGATTATGATTATGTTATATACTTCTAGCATGTGTTATGTTACTATGTTACTATGTGCTTATGTAATTTATGTAATTATCTGTAATACTTCCCATATTGATGGATTTATGTTTCAAGGTCATGACTGTCCTATGTTCTAAATCAAAAGAAAGGGGGAGATGTTAGGATTACTAAGTGAGAACTGAGGTTGTCTGGATAGTGACAAGGTGAGAATTCAGGTTTTCTGGACAATTACAAGGTGAGAACTCAGGTTGACTTGATAGAGGGGGCAAGCTCATTGGCTGGGGTGGTTCTTCCCAGAAGCCCTTGCATTATCCCACGCCCATTCTCTGGGAGGATAAAAGAGACAGCACTGGGCGCAGAGAGCAGATTGGCCTGGAGAAGGATAAGAGCTGGAGGAGATTCAGAGCCAGGATTCAAGAGAAAGACTCTGCATTGCATCAGGCTTGACGGGGCTCTCTGCAGGAAGGGAAGTCTCTTCTAAGGACAAGAGTTAACAGCAACTGCCTGGAGACAACGGTTCACTACAGGAAGAAGAATCTTTATGAAAGATTTGAGTAGACACAGCAGATCTCTTCCCAGAGAGTGATCCGGCAGCTTCTAGAGACGACAGCTCACTACAGTAAGGCTTTGTTCTGGTTGTGCTGGGAGGTTCACGCACTCAATCACACTGTCTCCTTGATGAAGGAGTGCTGTGGGTGCCTCTTTTGTAGCAAAAACTAATATTTCCAAGGATTTTTGAGTGACTCTTTTAATCACTTTGGATAAAGCCAGTTCAACTTCTCTCAAAGCCTCTTGTGCTTCTTTTGTAAGCTGGCATGGTGAATTTAAAGCACTGTCTCCCCTTAAAATGTCATATAGAGGTTGCAGTTGATTGATAGTTAGGCCTAACACTGGACTCATCCATTGGATATCTCCTATTAATTTTTGGATATCATTTAAATTGTTCAACTTCTCTGTCCTTAAAGAAAGCTTTTGTACTGTGAGTGTCTTAGGGTATACTTCATATCCTAAATATTGAAAAGGAGCATGTCTTTGAATTTTTTCTGTAGCTATATGTAGTTTGTAGTACTTTAGTGTTTCCATGGTCTTTTGTAGACACACTTCTAACATTTGTTTGCACATCCCAAAATATCATCCATATAATGTAACAATATTACTTTTGGAAAGGCTTTCCTTATTGGAGCAAGAGCAGCAGCAACATACATTTGACACATAGTAGGGCTGTTTTTCATTCCCTGTGGCAAAACTGTCCATTCATATCTTTTATAAGGCTCAGCCAAATTAACACTAGGCACTGAAAAAGCAAATCTTTTCATATCCTCCTTATCTAGAGGGATAGAATAGAAACAATCTTTAATGGCTATAACCCATAGAGGCTATTCTCTTGGCAACTGAGTAGGAGATGGAAGTCCAGGCTGAAGAGTTCTCATAGTTTCCATCTGTTCATTTACTCTTCTTAGATCAGTTAACATCCTCCATTTTCCAGATTTCTTTTTCACCAAATATTGGGGAATTCCAAGGACTTAGAGAAGGCCGCAAGTGTCCTTGGTCAAGTTGTTCTTCACTATGTCTAATAAGGCCTGAATTTTATTACTTCTTAAGGGCCACTGTTCTACCCACACTGGTGAATCAGTCTTCCACTGAAAATAGGAACCAGTGAAAGTGCAGGTAGGCCTTCAACAGTAGCCCTGCCTAAAAAACTGAAGTGCTTATTTGCAATCCTATTTGCTGTAAAATGTCTCTTCCTCACAGATTGATGGGGATTTTTTCAACCACAAAAAGAGTAAAAGCTCCTGTTTCACCTTCAAATATCCACCTCAAAGGCCTAGCACTAACTTCTGCTGCTATTGATCCTCCTACACCAGACATGTAGGTGTCTGCCTTAATCTTTGGCCACTGACCGGGCCAATTGGCACCTCTAATTACTGTACGATCTGCACCTGTGTCTACCAATCCTTCAAATGGTATTCCATTTATATAAATAATAAGCATAGGTCAGTCAGCTGTCACAGCTGCTGTCCAGTATATTCCTGGATTTTGTTCATTGGAGTCAGAATCTGGGAGACTATCACCAGGTTGCTTATTAGGGATATGTAACAATAAGCCTGATGCTACTCCTTCTCCTGGTTGATAAATCACACATTGTCTATCTGTGTTAGTGACTGGGATATTAGCTATAAGTTCGCCAATTTCCCACATCAGTATATTGATGGACACTGTTTTGTAAGCACTCTCAGAAGGTGAAATGGTCAAGCCTACTGTGCTGGAGGCAAAGGATCATAGGCTCAACAGGAACAGATTTCACTTCTCCAGGGAGTATCACAGTAGTCTCTACTGCACACAACTCTATTTTTCCTAATTTCAATCCCTTTCTTAGATCTGATTGCCTTTTGGCTAATTGATCATGTCTTAAAATTCTCTAGATGTAACCTCGGTTGCCATCATGCCCCACTTGGGGGGCTGAAGCTGGGCCCTGCCTCTCATTTCCCTGGGTCAATCTACATTCGGAGGCCCAGTGGAGACCCTTGTGACATTTTGGACATTCAGTTTTATATCTTCTCTCACCCTGTCTTCTCACTGTATCTCCATATCTACACTTAGCTCTTAGATGTCCAATTTTTCCACATTGAAAACATCGCCGAGTTTCTCTAGAAGTCCCTTGCCAGGAGAGACCCTGTCTTTCCACGTTCATCATAGTCCTGGTGTAAAAAGCATTTGTTCCCACTGTAGTACAGTGTCTTATGATCTCCTCTAAAGGAGCATCTTCAACCAATGAACTTGCTCCTCCTAAGCATGCAAGCTCTTCCCCAGGAGTTCACAGACATAAAACTCCCAGTAAAGGCCAGAACAAGAGAATTGTTAAGTACTGACTTAGCACTTAATAAGAACCTAATATCTCATTATCTCATTAGCACTTAGTAAGAACCTAACAGCCTAGGGTCACACAGCCAAGAAATATTAAATTTCTGAGGTCAAATTTGAAGCCAGGTCCTCCTGACTTGAGTGATGTTTTCTTGATCTGACACAACGTTTAGTCTGATACCTAATGCACCCCACCTTCTAACTTCCCTGGCTTTTTAGCTTTATTTCATACTACTTAAGACAAACTCTACATTCTAGCCAAACTAGGATACTAGCAGTTTCTCATACTCAATATTCCATCTCTCACCTTTGTTAATTTACAGAAATCCTTTCCCTTTTCTTGTTTTTTTTTAAATATTATTTATTTATAATTTTTTTCACAGTACATATGCATGAGTAATTTTTTATACTATTACCCCTTGTATTCATTTTTTCAAATAATCCCCTCCCTCCCTCTACTCCCTCCCCGTGATGAGAGGCAATCCCATACATTTTTACATATGTTACAATATAACCTAGATAAAATATATGTGTGTAAATACCATTTTCTTGTTGCACATTAAGTATTAGATTCCGAAGGTATAAGTAACCTGGGTAGATAGACAGTAGTGCTAACAATTTACATTCACTTCACAGTGTTCCTCTCTCGGTGTGGTTGTTTCTATCCATCATTGATCAACTAGAAGTGAGTTGGATCTTCTTTATGTTGAAGATATCCATTTCCATCAGAATACATCTTCGTACAACATTGAAGTGTACAGTGATCTTCTAGTTCTATTTATTTCACTCAGCATCAGTTGATGTAAGTCTCTCCAAGCCTCTCTGTATTCCTCCTGCTGGTCATTTCTTTCAGAGCAATAATAGTCCACAACCTTCATATACTATAATTTACCCAACCATTCTCCAATTGATGGACATCCATTCATCTTCAGTTTCTAGCCACTATGAAAAGAGCTGCCACAAACATTTTGGTACATACAGGTCCCTTTCCCCTCCTCAGTATTTCTTTGGGATGTAAGCCCAATAGCAGCAATGCTGGATCAAAGGGTATGCACAGTTTGATAACTTTTTGGGCATAGTTCCAAATTGCTCTCCAGAATGGCTGGATTCTTTCCCAACTCCACCAACAAAGTATTAGTGTCCCAGTTTTTCCACATCCCCTCCAACATTCATCATTATTTGTTCCTGTCATCTTAGCCAATCTGACAGGTGTGTACTGTTATCTCAGAGTTGTCTTAATTTGCATTTCTCTGGTCAGTAGTGATTTGGAACACTCTTCATATGAGTGGATATAATTTCAATTTCATCATCTGAGAATTGTCTGTTCATATCCTTTGACCATTTATCAATTGGAGAATGGCTTGATTTCTTATAAATTAGGGTAAGTTCTCTATATATTTTGGAAATGAGGCCTTTATCAGAACCTTTAACTTTAAAAATATTTTCCCAATTTGTTACTTCCCTTCTAATCTTGTTTGCATTAGTATTGTTTGTACAGAAACTTTTTAGTTTGATGTAATCAAAATCTTCTATATTCTGATCGATAATGATCTCTAGTTCTCCTCTGGTCATAAATTTCTTCCTCCTCCACAGGTCTGAGAGGTAGATTATTCTCTGTTTCTCTAATCTATTTTATTATCTCATTCTTTATGCCTAAATCATGGACCCATTTTGATCTTATCTTGGTATATGGTGTTAAGTGTGGATCCATATCTAATTTCTGCCATACTAATTTCCAGTTTTCCCAACAGTTTTTTCCAAATAATGAATTTTTATCCCTAATGTTAGTATCTTTGGGTTTGTCAAAGAATAGATTGTTATAGATGTACCCTTTTTTGTCCTTTGTATCTAATCTGTTCCACATTGACCAGTCTATTTCTTAGCCAATACCAAATGGTTTTGGTGACTGCTGCTATATAATATAGCTTTAGATCAGGTACACCTAGACCACCTTCATCTGACTTTTTTTTTTCATTAGTTCCCTTGCAATTCTCGACCATTTATTCTTCCATATGAATTTTGTTGTTATTTTTTCTAGGTCATTAAAATAGTTTCTTGGGAGTTTGATTGGTATAGCACTAAATAAATAGATTAGTTTGGGGAGTATTGTCATCTTTATTATATTCGCTCAGCCTATCCAAGAGCACTTAATGTCTTTCCAATTCTTTAAATCTGACTTTATTTTTGTGGCAAGTGTTTTGTAATTTTGCTCATATAATTCCTGACTATTCTTTGGTAGATGGATTCCCAAATACTTTATATTCTCAACATTTGTTTGGAATGGAATTTCTCTTTGTATCTTGCTGTTGCATTTTGTTGTTGATATATAAAAATGCTGAGGATTTATGTGGATTTATTTTGTATACTGCAACTTTGCTAAAATTCTGAATTATTTCTAATAGCTTTTTAGCAGAGTCTTTGGGTACTCTAAGTATACCATCATGTCACCTGCAAAAAGTGATAGTTTGATTTCCTCATTTCCTACTCTAATTCCTTGAATCTCTTTCTCAGCTCTTATTGCCGAGGCTAGCATTTTTAGTACTATATTGAATAGTAATGGTGATAGTGGGCAACCTTGTTTCACTCCTGATCTTACTGAGAAAGGTTGCAGTTTATTTCTATTGCATATTATGCTTGCTGACGGTTGTAAATATATGCTCCTGATTAATCTAAGGAATAGTCCATTTATTTATATACTCTCAACTGTTTTTAGTAGGAATGGATGTTGGATTTTATCAAATGCTTTTTCTGCATCTATTGAGATGATCATATTTTTTTTATTAATTTGATTATTAATATGGTCAATTATACTAATAGTTTTCCTAATATTAAACCAGCCCTGCATTCCTGGTATAAATCCCACTTGGTCATAGTGCATTATCCTGGGGATGATTTTCTGAAGTCTATTTGCTAATATCTTATTTAAGATTTTAGCATCAATATTCATTAAGGAAATTGGTCTATAATTTTCTTTCTCAGTTTTTGATCTATCTGGTTTAGGTATCAGTACCATGTCTGTGTCATAAAAGGAGTTTGGTAGGATTCCTTCATCCCCTATTTTTTCAAATAGTTTATATAGCATTGGGGCTAATTGTTCTTTAAATGTTTGGTAGAATTCACATGTGAATCCATCTGGTCCTGGGGATTTTTTCCTGGGGAGTTGATTAATAGCTTGTTCTATTTCTTTTTCTGAAATGGGACTATTTAAGCAATTTATTTCCTCCTCTGTTAATCTAGGAAGCTTATATTTTTGAAGAAAGTCATCCATTTCACTTAAGTTATCAAATTTATTGGCATAAAGTTGGACAAAGTAACTCCTTATTATTTCTCTAATTTCCTTTTCATTGGTGGAAAGATCCCCCATTTCATTTGTAAGACTAATGATTTGATTTTCCTCTTTCCTTTTTCTGATCAGATTTACCAAAATTTATCTATTTTATTGGCTTTTTCATAAAACCAACTCTTGGTTTTCTTTATTAATTTAATAGTTTTTTTTTACTTTCAATATTATTGATTTATCCTTTTAATTTTTGTATTTCAAGTTTGATTTTTGGTTGGGGGTTTTTAATTTGGTCTTTTTTCTAGCTTTTTAAGTTGCAGGCCCAATTCGTTAATCTTCTTTTTTCTCTATTTTCTCCAAATAAGACTCTAAAGATATAAAATTTCCCCTTATTACTGCTTTAGCTGTATCCCACAGATTTTGGTATGATGTCTCATCATTGTCATTATTTTGGGTGAAATTATTAATTGTTTCTATAATTTGCTCATTCTTTAAAATGATATTATTCAGTTTCCAATTAATTTTTGGTCTATTTACCCCTAACTTCTTCTTGAATGTAGTTTTATTGTATTATGATCTGAGAAAAAGGCATTTATTATTTCTGCCCTCCTACATTTAATTTTGAGATCTTTATGTCCTAATATATGGTCAATTTTTGCATAGGATCCATGAACTGCTGAGAAGAAAATATATTCCTTTCTAATGTCATTCAGTTTTTTTCCAAAGTTTTATTATACCTAGTTTTTCTAATGCCCTATTTACTTTTTAAATTTCTTTCTTATTAGTTTTGTTGTTTGATTTTTCTAAATCTGAGAGTGCAAGGTTGAGATCTCCCACTATTATAGTTTTACTGTCTATTTCTTCTTGCAATTCTCTTAACTTTTCCTTTAGAAAGTTATATGCTATGCCACTTGGTGCATATATATTTAGTATTGATATGGCTTCATTGTCTATGTTACCTTTTAGCAGGATATAATTTCCTTCCTTATCTCTTTTAATTAGATCAACTTCTGCTTTTGCTTGATCTGAGATAAGAATGGCCACCCCTGCTTTTTTGGCTTTACCTGAAGCATAATAGATTCTTCTCCAACCTTTTACTTTTACTCTATATGTATCTCCCTGCTTTAAGTGTGTTTCCTGTAAACAACATATTGTTGGTATCTGTCTCCTTTAATGCGAAAGTTCATCCCATTCACATTTACAGTTAAAATTACTAATTCTGCATTTCCTGCCATTATATTATCCCCAGAATATGCTTTTTCCCTTGACCCCCCCTGAACCCCTTCCCCGATATTTAATTTATAGACCCCACTTGTGACACCCAGCCCTCCCTTTTTTTAGTATCCCTCCCCCCTCCTTCCAAGTCCCTTCCCTTATTCCCCTTTTCCTTTTCCCTTTTCCTCTCCCCCCCTTTTAATGAGGTGAGAGAGAATTCTCTGAAAAACAAATATGTCAATTATTTACTCCTTGGGTCTCTTCTGAGGAGAGTAAGATTCACACAATGTTTCTCCCCCTCTCTAAATTCCCTCAGATACGGCATATTTTCTATGCCTCCTCCTGGGATGTAGTTTCCCTCTTTTTATCACTTCTTCCCCTTTTTCTGATACTACCCCCTTCCCTTTACTACTCCCCCCTTTTTATATCAGTAAAATCAAATTATCCATGCGTACTTTCTATATATCCACAACAGAGATACAGTTCTCAAGGGTTCTGTTTACCTTTTTCTATTTCTCTTCAGTCTTGTGGATGTAGATCAAATTTTTTCTTTAAGTCTGGTTTTTTTCTTAGAAACATATGGAATTCCTCTGTTTCATTGAAGGACCATCTTCTTCCATGGAAAAAAATGCTAAACTTAGCTGGGTAATTTATTCTTGGTTGCAATCCTTGATCTTTTGCCTTTCAGAATATCAGGTTCCAGGTCCTTCAATCTTTTAATGTGGAGGCAGCCAGATCTTGTGTGACCCTTATTGTGGCCCCTTGATATTTGAATTGCTATTTCCTAGCTGCTTGCAATATTCTTTCTTTTGTGCGGTAATTCTGCAGCTTAGCCACAATATTCCCTGGAGTTTTTTTTTGTTTTTTTTTTTTAGGGTCTTTTTCAGAAGGTGTTCAATGAATTCTTTCCACGCTTATTTTCCCTTCTGTTTCTATTATCTCTGGACAGTTCTCTTTGATGATTTCCTGTAAAATAGAATCTAGGCTCTTTTTTTGGTCATAGTTTTCGGGAAGTCCAAAGATCCTCAGATTATCTCTCCTAGATCTATTTTCCAGGTCTATAAATTTTCCCAGTAAGTAAGTATTTATTCTCCAGCTTTTCATTTTTTTTGTTGTTGTTGTTTTGTTTGACTGATTCTTGGGTTCTCAATGAATCATTCATTTCTATTTGTTCTGTCCTGATTTTTAAGGAGTTATTTTCTTCATTCACATTTTTAGTTCTTTTTGTATATACCCAATTCAGTTTTTAAATGAATTGTTTTGCTCTATTGAATTTTTTTCCATTTCCCTAAATTTTTTTAGAGAATTATTTTCTTTTTCCAATTCAGAAATCCTATTTTCTTGAGACTTTTTTATCTTTTCCAATTCAGATATCCTACTTTCCTGTGATTTTTTAACCTTTTCTAATTCACAAATTTTGTTTCCCTGAATCTCCTATGAATTCTTTGTTTTTTCCAACTCAAATTTCAGAACGTTGTTATTCTCTATCATAGCTTCTCTTTCCTTTCCCCATTTTTCTTCAAACTCTCTTAATTTTTTAATAGTCTATTCTAGGAGAGTGTTATGTGATGGAGGCCAGGTATTGTTCCCCTTTAGGCTGTTATCTTCTGACTCTCTGCTATTAACTTCCTTGAGGTTGGATACCCTCTCTTTCTCTGTGTAGAAAGAATCAATGGTTCTTTTTTGCTTTTTACTCATATTTAAAAAAAATATTTTGGGGTCAGTTCTTGGGGTAATAAATTATTTATTTATTTCTTTACTAGCTTCCTCCCAGACTGGATGGATGCAGTGGCTCCTGTGCCTGAGCTAAGAGAGAGGTCTGGGAGAGAGTTCCTCTCCCCCTCCCTGGAAGTGTCTCAGAGGTGATTAGTACAGCTGCGGCTGCGCTATGAGGGTTGCCCAGTGAAGGACCCCCGCTGTGTGTCCTAGAGACTTCCCTGAGGTTTAAGACTGAACAGTAAAGGCGACACAAAGCCCAGATAATGCGTCCCGTGGGGCATGGATATCAGCAGCTGAGGTGAAAAGCCCCTGCGCTCAAACTGGAAGTGTCTGCCCAGAAACCGCGGCCCCTATTTCAAAGATTCTGCTTCTCTGGGACTTTTGTGGCTGAGTTCCACAGCCTCCAGTCAAGCCAGGCACTATGTGAATTATATGTTGCCTTGGGCTATCCTTGCTTTTCAAGCTCTTAACTACCCCAAGGTGAAGTCCTGGAGAGCAGATAGAGGCTTCACTGCAGTGCCGAGATCTGTTAGGTCACTTCCAGATGGGGTGGTTCTAGTATCTGGCTTTATATTTTAAAGTGGCTTGATTTCTCTTCTGAACTGCTGTTTTATAAGCAGAGAAGAGCTAACAGCCTGTGCCAGATTCTTCTATCTCAGTGGCTTCTCTGATTCCAGAGTTCTCCCCAGTGTGATCGGCGCAGTGTGCCAACACCTAACCCTGTCTGTGCTGGCCTTTTTTTTTTTCCTCCCCTGGGAATCGACCTTTTCTGTTGAAACTCCAGATTCTCTTCAGCTGGTAAGTCATGCTTCCAGTCCTTGTGGTTTCTATCAGTCCAGCATTATTTTTGAGGCTGATTTAACTAATTGGTATTGATGGAAGAAAGGAGCTCACAAAATCGCGTGTATCTTCTCTGCCATCTTGGCTCCACCCCCCCTCATCCTTTCTCATTTCAAAGAAGATGCTCCCCTTCATTTTGGCTTTATGAGAATTCTTGTCTTCCTCAAGATCAGCTCAGTTGTTATCTCTTCTGAAAAGCCTTTCTTGACTCACTTCTCTCAACAGTTAATATCTTTCCATTATTCAATTTTCCTTATGTTCTACATTGTTTATTTGCAGCCAGGTTCTGACTTCTGATTGGCCTACCACAATAAAGGAGCAAAAGAAAGAATGGTTAACACCCAATGACTCACCATTAAAGGAAAGTTTCATTGGTGTATCAAGTACAACAAATTTCATTCCTCTAATGGACCGTAGCTTGGCCAATTAAACCAAGTTCTCTGGCCTTTTTGACATAGTCTCATCCTTAATACCTTGTATCTTCCTAGTCCTGTTCTTTTATTTCTGTTCACTACTTTTAGCTAGCACTTGTGTATAATAACCTGCAGTTGAATCTCTTGTGATGTATCTCTCCATGAATCTTGATTTTTAATAATTCACACTTTTGTTGTTCTGATCTCTTCTGACTATCACCTCTACTCCTAGTACATTTCTCCCCAAGGGACAATGATTGTGAATGACTGAGGGTAACTTACTCCTTTTTGCTAACACTGGATATTTAGTGTCAGGATGTGATAATATATTTTAATAAAGCAAGATTTATGAGTTAGGAAGGATGGTGGCAGGCCATGGAATAAATAGCAAAATGATATCTCTGTCTATAAGAAATATGGTGATTTCTTGTTCCTTCCAATGAAAGGATGATTTTTTTTTCTCCATAACTTTTTTTCTGAGCAAGTAACCAAAGGCTGATTTCTTAAATGTTTTATTAATTTTCTCCCTTCCTTTCTGATTGGTTTAATTTTACTGGATATTGTAAGAAATGACTTTAAAACTTCACCATCTTTTTAGTACTTTTACTATCATTAAAAAATTCTTAGTTAAAAATATTAATACCAACCAGAATGATTAATTCAAAAATAACATTTAAATAGGAAGTTAGATCTTTTCAATAATGACATCACAGATTTTAGGTCATTCTTTATCACTTTTGATCTATTAATTTTAGTATATTAAAAAAATCAAAGATCATTTTGTGAAACATTTCAAACTTAATTAAAGTATAATTTAAACTATGTCAAAATAGAGTAAAGCCACATGTGTGCCAGTGTGCAGTTATAAAAATGATCATTTCCCATTTTCTTAATAAACCATAATATTAGCATTTATATAACATGTTATGGTTTGCAAAACACTTTAATATGTTAATCTTTCATCTGATAATTTTATAAAGTATGTGATATTATTACCTATTTTACAGTTTAGGAAACTAAGTCTCTCTCACTCTCTCTCTCTCTCTCTCTCTCTCTCTCTCTCTCTCTCTCTCTCTCTCTCACACACACACACACACACACACACACACACACACACACACACACACCTTCTTCTCTCTCTCTTCCCCCCCACCAAGACTCCATTCATTATTCCCTCTCATTATCTAAACCAAAGTTCTTCTTCTTCTTCTTCTTCTTCTTCTTCTTCTTCTTCTTCTTCTTCTTCTTCTTCTTCTTCTTCTTCTTCTTCTTCTTCTTCTTCTTCTTCTTCTTCTTCTTCTTCTTCTTCTTCTTCTTCTTCTTCTTCTTCTTCTTCTTCTTCTTCTTCGCTGGTCATAACTTCCCTAGTATTTATTGTAATGTACAATTAGAATGTAAAGGTATGGAGGGCAGGTACTATCTTATTTTTGTATCTGTATCCATAGCAAATATCACTGTGCTGAGCACAGATCAAGAACTTGATATGTGACCACTGATTGACACAGATAACTGAGAAATGATAGTCTGTATAGAGGACTTTATGATCCCTCTCAATACAACCAATTTTGGAGTTGAATTAGAGAAAGAATAATCAGAAAGAATAACCCCAAAGGCATGCTGTTCCATGACACATGAGAAGGAGAGAAAGAATAAACATTTATTAAGTATACACTGTATTCCAGGAACCATGCTGCACCATATTAACACTTTACATATATATTATTTCATTTGACCCTCAAAACAACTCTGGGAGATAAGTGCTATTATTCTCTCCATTTCATAGTTGAGGAAACTGAGGCAAATGGAATTCAAGTGACTTGCCTTGGGGGAAATAGCCAATTCCTAACTTCAGGTTCATTACTCTGCGCATTAAACAATCTAGCTGCCTCATCTATCTTTCCATATCAAGCTAGAGTCTTACTTATTCATTTTCTTACACAGAAATCATAGAATAGGAAAGAACAGAATACAGTGACCAATTTTGTTTAATCCATAAAAAAGGACTAAAACTTCTTTAAAACCTGTTTTGGACCTCCAATAGGACATCATTCAATGGAAGAGCCAGACATATTTCTTACTTTAAATGAAGAAGTGTTGAAGAAGTAGAAGTTTCTAACATAACCAATTATAAATGGTGTCTCTAATTTTTAAAATAATTTTTATTATATATTTTTATAATATTATCCCTTGTATTCATTTTTCCAAATTACCCCCCCCCCCCTCTACTCCCTTCCCCCGATGACAGGCAATCCCATACATTTTACTTGTGTTACAATATGACCTAGGTACAATACATGTGTATAAATACCATTTTCTTGTTGCACAATAAGCATTAGATTCCGAAGGTACATGTAACCTGGGCAGACAGATATTAGTGCTAACAATTTACATTCACTTCCCAGTGTTCCTTCTCTGGGTGTAGTTGCTTCTGTCCATCATTGATCAACTGGAAGTGAGTTGGCTCTTCTTTATGTTGAAGATTTCCACTTCCATCAGAATACATCCTCATACAGTATTGTTGTTGAAGTGTACAGTGATCTTCTGGTTCTGCTCATTTCACTCAGCAACAGTTGATGTAAGTCTCTCCAAGCCTCTCTGTATTCCTCCTGCTGGTCATTTCTTACACAGCAATAATATTCCATAACCTTCATATACCATAATTTACCCAACCATTCTCCAACTGATGGACATCCATTCATCTTCCAGTTTCTAGCTACAACAAAAAGAGCTGCCACAAACATTTTGGCACATATATGTCTCTTTCCGCTCTTTAGTATTTCTTTGGGATATAAGCCCAGTAGTAGCACTGCTGGGTCAAAGGGTATGCACAGTTTGATAACTTTTTGGGCATAGTTCCAAATTGCTCTCCAGAATGGCTAGATTCTTTCACAACTCCACCAGCAATGTATTAGTGTCCCAGTTTTCCCACATCCTCTCCAACATTCATCATTATTTGTTCCTGTCATCTTAGCCAATCTGACAGGTGTGTAGTGGTATCTCAGAGTTGTCTTAATTTGCATTTCTCTAATCAGTAGTGATTTGGAACACTCTTTCATGTGAGTGGATATAGTTTCAATTTCTTCCTCTGAGAATTGTCTGTTCATATCCTTTGACCATTTATCAATTGGAGAATGGTTCGGTTTCTTATAAATTAGGGTCAGTTCTCTATATATTTTGGAAATGAGACCTTTGTCAGAATCTTTGCTTTTAAAAATATTTTCCCAATTTGTTACTTCCCTTCTAATCTTGTTTGCATTAGTATTATTTGTACAGAAACTTTTTAGTTTGATGTAATCGAAATCTTCTATTTTGTGATCAATAATGATCTCTAGTTCTCCTCTGGTCATAAATTCCTTCCTCCTCCACAGGTCTGAGAGGTAGACTATCCTCTGTTCCTCTAATCTATTTATTATCTCCCTCTTTATGCCTAAATCATGGACCCATTTTGATCTTATCTTGGTATATGGTGTTAAGTGTGGATCCATATCTAATTTCTGCCATATTAATTTCCAGTTTTCCCAACAGTTTTTTCCAAATAATGAATTTTTATCCCTAATGTTGGTATCTTTGGGTTTGTCAAAGATTAGATTGCTATAGATGTACCCTTTTTTGTCCTTTGTATCTAATCTGTTCCACTGATCTACCCGTCTATTTCTTAGCCAATACCAAATGGTTTTGGTGACTGCTGCTATATAATATAGCATTAGATCAGGTACACTTAGACCACCTTCCTCTGACTTTTTTTTTTCATTAGTTCCCTTGCAATTCTTGACCTTTTATTCTTCCATATGAATTTTGTTGTTATTTTTTCTAGGTCATTGAAATAGTTTCTTGGGAGTCTGATTGGTATAGCACTAAATAAATAGATTAGTTTGGGGAGTATTGTCATCTTTATTATATTCGCTCGGCCTATCCAAGAGCACTGAATGTCTTTCCAATTATTTAAATCTGACTTTATTTTTGAGGCAAGTGTTTTGTAATTTTGCTCATATAATTCCTGACTTTTCTTTGGTAGATGGATTCCCAAATACTTTATACTCTCAACATTTGTTTGGAATGGAATTTCTCTTTGTATCTCTTGCTGTTGCATTTTGTTAGTGATATATAAAAAATGCTGAGGATTTATGTGGATTTATTTTGTATCCTGCCACTTTGCTGAAATTTTGAATTATTTCTAGTAGCTTTTTAGCAGAGTCTTTGGGGTTCTCTAAGTATACCATCATGTCATCTGCAAAAAGTGATAGTTTGATTTCCTCATTTCCTACTCTAATCCCTTGAATTTCTTTCTCGGCTCTTATTGCCGAGGCTAGCATTTCTAGTACTATATTGAATAGTAATGGTGATAGTGGGCAACCTTGTTTCACTCCTGATCTTACTGGGAAAGGTTGTAGTTTATTTCTATTGCATATTATGCTTACTGACGGTCTTAAATATATGCTCCTGATTATTCTAAGTAATAGTCCATTTATTCCTATACTCTCAAGAGTTTTTATTAGGAATGGATGTTGGATTTTGTCAAATGCTTTTTCTGCATCTATTGAGATGATCATATGGTTCTTATTTGATTATTAATATGGTCAATTATATTAATAGTTTTCCTAATATTAAACCAGCCCGGCATTCCTGGTATGAATCCTACTTGATCATAGTGTATTATCCTGGAGATGATTTTCTGAAGTCTTTTTGCTAATATCTTATTTAAGATTTTAGCATCAATATTCATTAAGGAAATTGGTCTATAATTTTCTTTCTCAGTTTTCGATTGACCTGGTTTAGGTATCAGTACTATGTCTGTGTCATAAAAGGAGTTTGGTAGGACTCCTTCATCCCCTATTTTTATAAATAATTTATATAGCATTGGGGCTAATTGTTCTTTAAATGTTTGGTAGAATTCACATGTGAATCCATCTGGTCCTGGGGATTTTTTCCTGGGTAGTTGATTAATAGCTTGTTCTATTTCTTTTTCTGAAATGGGACTATTTAAGCAATTTATTTCCTCCTCTGTTAATCTAGGGAGCCTATATTTTTGGAGGAAGTCATCCATTTCACTTAAGTTATCAAATTTATTGGCATAAAGTTGGGCAAAGTAACTCCTTATTATTTCTCTAATTTCCTCTTCAGTGGTGGAAAGATCCCCCTTTTCATTTGTAAGACTAACAATTTGATTTTCCTCTTTTTTTTTTCTGATCAGATTTACCAAAGGTTTATCTATTTTATTGGCTTTTTCATAAAACCAACTCTTGGTTTTATTTATTAATTCAATAGTTTTTTTACTTTCAATATTATTGATTTCTCCTTTTAATTTTTGCATTTCAAGTTTAATATTTGGTTGGGGGTTTTTAATTTGGTCTTTTTCTAGCCTTTTACGTTGCAAGCCCAATTCGTTAATCTTCTCTTTCTCTATTTTCTTCAAATAAGCCTCTAAAGATATAAAATTTCCCCTTATTACTGCTTTAGCTGTATCCCACAGATTTTGATATGATGTCTCATCATTTTCATTATCTTGGGTGAAATTATTAATTGTTTCTATAATTTGCTGTTTCACCCAGTCATTCTTTAAGATGAGATCATTCAGTTTCCAATTACTTTTTGGTCTATTTATCCCTAACTTTTTACTGAATGTAGCTTTTATTGCATTGTGGTGTGAGAAGAAGGCATTTATTATTTCTGCCTTCCTACACTTAATTTTGAGATCTTTATGTCCTAATATATGGTCAATTTTTGTATAGGATCCATGAACTGCTGAGAAGAAAGTATATTCCTTTCTATTGCCATTCAGTTTTCTCCAAAGGTCTATCATACCTAGTTTTTCTAATGTTCTATTTACTTTTTAAATTTCTTTCTTGTTTGTTTTGTGGTTTGATTTGTCTAAATCTGAGAGTGTAAGGTTGAGATCTCCCACTATTATAGTTTTACTGTCTATTTCTTCTTGCAACTCTCTTAACTTTTCCTTTAGAAAGTTAGATGCTATACCACTTGGTGCATATATGTTTAGTATTGATATGGCTTCATTATTTATGCTACCTTTCACCAGGATATAGTTTCCTTCCTTATCTCTTTTAATTAGATCAACTTCTGCTTTTGCTTGATCTGAGATAAGGATAGCTACCCCTGCTTTTTTGGCTTTACCTGAAGCATAATATATTCTGCTCCAACCTTTTACCTTTACTCTGTATGTATCTCCCTGCTTTAAGTGTGTTTCCTGCAGACAATATATTGTAGGATTCTGATTTTTGATCCAATCTGCTATCCATCTCCGTTTGATGGGATCGTTCACCCCCTTCACATTTACAGTTAAAATTACTAATTCTGTATTTCCTGCCATCATATTATCCCCAGATTATGCTTTTACCCTTGACCCCCCTGATCCCCCTCCCCGATATTTAATTTACAGACCCCCCTTGTGACACGCAACCCTCCCTTTTTTTTAGTATCCCTCCCCCCTCCCTCCAAGTCCCTTCACTTATTCTCCTTTTCCTTTTCCCTTTTTCTCTCCCCCCTTTTAATGAGGTGAGAGAAAATTCTCTGAAAAACAAATATGTTAATTATTTACTCTTTGAGCCTCTCCTGATGAAAGTAAGATTCACACAATGATTCTCCCCCTTACTAAATTCCCTCAGATATGGTGTATTTTCTATGCCTCTTCCTGGGATGTAGTTTCCCTCTTTTTATCATTCCTTCCCCTTTTTCTGAAACGACCTTCTTCCCTTTACTACACCCCCTTTTTTCTTTTATATCAGTAAAATCAAATTATCCTTGAGTACTTTTTATATACCCACAACAGAGTTACAGTTCTCAAGGGTTCTGTGTACCTTTTTCTGTTTCTCTTCAGTCTTGTGGATGTAGATCAAATTTTTTGTTTAAGTCTGGTTTTTTTCTTAGAAACATATAGAATTCCTCTATTTCATTGAATGACCATCTTCTTCCATGGAAAAAGATGCTAAACTTAGCTGGGTAGTTCATTCTTGGTTGCAGTCCTTGATCTTTTGCCTTACGGAATATCAGGTTCCAGGCCCTTCTATCTTTTAAATGTGGAGGCAGCCAGATTTTGAGTGACCCTTATTGTGGCACCTTGGTATTTAAATTGTTTTTTTCTAGCTGCTTGCAGGATTTTCTCCTTTGTGTGGTAATTCTGCAGCTTAGCCACTATATTCCGTGGTGTTCTTTTTTTAGGGTCTATTTGAGAAGGAGTTCGATGAATTCTTTCCACATCTACTTTCCCTTCTGTTTCTATTATCTCTGGACAGTTCTCTTTGATAATTTCCTGTAAAATAGAATCTAGGCTTTTTTTGGTCATAGTTTTCTGGAAGTCCAATGATCCGCAGATTATCTCTCCTAGATCTATTTTCCAGGTCTATAGATTTTCCCTGTAAGTATTTGACGTTGTTCTCCAGCTTCTCTTTTTTTTTTTTTTTTTTTTTTTTGTTTTGTTTGATTGATTCTTGTGTTCTCTGTGAATCATTCATTTCTATTTGTTCCATCCTGACTTTTAAGGAGTTATTTTCTTCTTTCACAGTTTTTAGTTCTTTTTGTAAATGCCCAATTTCGTTTTTAAATGAATTATTTTGCTCTATTGAATTTTTTCCATTTCCCTAATTTTTTTTTGAGAATTATTTTCTTTTTCCAATTCAGAAATTCTATTTTCTTGAGGGTGTCTCTAATTTGACACATTCATTGTAATAAAAATCCCTGTGTTGGCTTCCTTAAAAAGATATTTTCTTTCATCTTTCTGTCAAAATTTTGGATTTTAATTCATTAATTTTTTCTACATTTTTGGGCTATTTTTGTCATCTGAGCCTTAAGAGGGATAGCCACATTTGGCCATAGAGAATAAAATTTTTCATATCTTTTTCAAAGTTTTATTGGATATCAGAGCAGTTAGCAATAACCAAGCTAACTATATGAATTATAAATGAGGATATGGTTAGTAATCACTCAAGTATTGTCAGAGATAATTATTCTGTCTTTGGCTTTCTGTTCCTATGTGCAAAAAGTAGATGGTATTAAATTAAAAGATTATAGTTATTTCTCTGTTATAAATTGAAGTTTTATATTTTGAATTTTAATAATTTCTGGCATACTATTTGCTTATCCATTTTTAGTGTTATTTTGAAAACATATTGTTTTAATATTGGCTAGGTAGACTTCTTAAATTACAATTAAGTAGGAGGGAAGCATAACAAATAGGTCTTTAAAAATTTTTAAATCCCACTATAGTTAATCACTTTGAACAAGACATTTAGTTTATAAATAGCACCTAAAAGTAAACAGAATTTTACACAAAGTGACAGCTAGTATTACATTGTTTTTTTGCTTCTGAGTGTGAGAAAAATTAATGTACCAAAAAGTGACTACTATCTAAAGGCATCTTGCTCCAGACACTTTTAACAATTGAGATTTGCAGTGGGTAGACCACTGAAGTGTCTCGTCATTAAATTATGCATTGTACATTAGAAACATATGGACTCTGGAAGATTTGCAAGACAGCTTAGTTTTGTAATTCCCCAATTAAAACATTGCTAAAACTGAAAACAGTACTTACTGAATGAACAGGTTTCCCAGGTTACCTTGGTGATAGAAGGAAAGCAGTGGGGCAGATTTTTATTCCTTTGAAAAAGTAATCCTTTATTATTCACTTTGCTCCTTCTTTTGAACTATGGAGGCACCAAAGTTTGAAAAAAAATATATAGAGAGAATGTTGATGAGAGAGAGAAAGAGAAAGAGAGAGAGAGAGAGAGAGAGAGAGAGAGAGAGAGAGAGAGAGAGAGAGAGAGAGAGAGAGAGAGAATAAACAATTATTTTTTTCTACTCAGTGAAAAAATCTCATGAAACCCTTTGGAATTTTATATCAGAATCCCTAACCTAAACACGTTGTGAAAAGAGGAAATTGTTGTGTAGATACATACTTATGCAGAGAGAAGCCTAAGTAGGGAAGGGGAATGAATGAAAGGAAAAAAAAAAATTATGTGCTTACTATGTGCCAAGTACTATAGGAAGCATAGGGGATACAAATAAAACAAAGTGAAATAAAAGAAGGATTTCTGAGAACCACTATGGTGTAGTAAGCTGTAAATTGTGAAAAATCTCCCATATTCACTTCCAAATAAAATAATACTCCCAAACAAATTCTGGAACAGAAGAACCAACAAAAGGATGAAATTAAACAATCTTATAGCCCAAGAAACTTAGAATATCAGCAATAAAGGTCTTCTCACAGAGATAGAAATAGAGCACAGTCCAGGACAGGAAGTGTCCCACCAAGTAAGTAGCAAGTCCTACCTCCAGAAATTAGTGGTAGATCCTGAGCCCTAGTGTGTTGGAGCAGGCATAATATCAGGACCTTTTTTTGGGGCACAGCATACCTAGAGGAACTGACAGATTCCAGCACCAAGAACCACCATGTTCTTCATTGTTGTCCTGGGCAAACAGACAACTTCTAATGGTCAGACAAGTGCTTCAGTATAGTCCTGAGGAATGTGAAAATACCTCCCCATCACGACCACCAGCTTCAGCACTTATCAGCCATTACTCAGCACCAATTATGTTGACAGACTCAACTCCAATCTCCAGCAGTACCAGAGACCCCTAACTTGCCCTCTCAGTAGAGCAGCAAAATGAGGGTCCCCTATGGGTTTTAGGGCAACATCAGTACAGCACCAGATAAACAGCCAGGTTCTATAGCCACTGAAATAAGAAGCCTGAGAGAGCTCCCCTTCCAGAACTCAAATTGAAAAGAAAGGGAAAAGGTTAAAAAGAAAAAAAAATCTACCAAAAAAAATAATAATAAGGACAAAAAATGTCAAACTTACTATGGGCAAAATTCCAAAGAAAAGTGGAAAGTGGTCTCAAGCCAAGAAAAAATTCATAGAAGAGCTAAAAGAAGCTATCTCATATAATGGAGATAGTAAAAATTTTGGGGAAAGAAATGAGAGGAATTGAAGGGAATTATGAAAAAAAGAGTCAACAATCTGGGGAGAGCAAACAAATGCTTTCAAAAGGAGAATTGACCAAATGGAAAAGGAAGTATAAAAGTTAAATTGGGAAAACAATTCATTAAAAATTAGAATTGGGAGACAATGTTTTAATCATTGGGCTAACTGAAAACCATAATCAACAGAACGACCTGGACAGCATCTTCCAAGAAATGACCTAGAAAAACTGGCATGATATCCTGCAACTAAGGGCAAAACAGGAATTAAAAGAAGCCACCAATCACCTCAGAAAAGAGATCCCAAAAATATTTTTAAAAACAAAGGTTCTGACAAAGGTCTCATTTCCAAAATATATAGAGAACTGACCATAATTTATAAGAAACCGAACCATTCTCCAATTGATAAATGGTCAAAGGATATGAACAGACAATTCTCAGAGGAAGAAATTGAAACTATATCCACTCACATGAAAGAGTGTTCCAAATCACTACTGATCAGAGAAATGCAAATTAAGACCACTCTGAGATACCACTACACACCTGTCAGATTGACTAAGATGACAGGAACAAATAATGATAAATGTTGGAGGGGATGTGGGGAAATTGGGACACTAATACATTGCTGGTGGAGTTGCGAAAGAATCCAGCCATTCTGGAGAGCAATCTGGAATTATGCCCAAAAAGTTATCAAACTGTGCATACCCTTTGACCCAGCAGCGCTACTACTGGGATTATATCCCAAAGAAATACTAAAGAGCGGAAAGAGTCATATATGTGCCAAAATGTTTGTGGCAGCTCTTTTTGTTGTAGCTAGAAACTGGAAGATGAATGGATGTCCATCAGTTGGAGAATGGTTGGGTAAATTGTGGTATATGAAGGTTATGGAATATTATTGCTGTGTAAGAAATGACCAGCAGGAGGAATACAGAGAGGCCTGGAGAGACTTAAATCAACTGATGCTGAGTGAAATGAGCAGAACCAGAAGATCACTGTACACTTCAACAACAATACTGTATGAGGATATATTCTGATGGAAGTGGAAATCTTCAACATAAAGAAGATCCAACTCACTTCCAGTTGATCAATGATGGACAGAGGTAGCTACACCCAGAGAAGAAACACTGGGAAGTGAATGTAAATTGTTAGCACTAATATCTGTCTGCCCAGGTTGCATGTACCTTCGGATTCTAATGTTTATTGTGTAACAAGAAAATTGTATTCACACACATGTATTGTACCTAGACTATATTGTAACACATGTAAAATGTATGGGATTGCCTGTCATCGGGGGGAGGGAATAGAGGGAGGGGGGGTAATTTGGAAAAATGAATACAAGGGATAGTATTATAAATATATATATATATATATAATAAAAAAAAAAAAAAGAAAAGAGATCCCAAAATAAACATACCAAGAAATGATATAGCCAAATTATGAAACTATCAGGTCAAAAAAATTACTGCAAGTGGCCAGAAAGAAACAATTCAAATATTGGAGATCCACAATCAGGATTACATAGGATGTAGCAGCTGCAACATTAAAGGATCAGAGTCATGGGTCAAAAGGCAAAGGAACAAGGACTACAACCAAGAATTACCTACCAGGTGAAATTAGGCACAATACTTAAAAGGGGGAAACGTATTTTAATTACAAAGAAGGTTTTGAAGATTTTATAAGGAGAAAACCAGAATTAAGCCAACAATTTGATTTTCAGTATCAAGATCTAAGAGAAGTCTAAAAAGGGAAAAGGGGAAAAGAAAACATAAGGAGTTCAGTAAAGTTGAACTGTTTATATTGCTATATGGGAAAACAATACTTATAAATCTTAAAAATTGTATCACTAATAGTACAACAAGAAGGAATATAGAGAGAGCATTTGGATATAAGATGAATTTGAAAGAATAACAAAAATAATTAAGGGATGAGAAAGAGGAATACACTGGGTTCAGGAAGAAAGGAGAAGTAGAATGAGGTAAATTACTTCAAATGAAATGACTTGAAAGACCTATAATAGTGGAGGTGAAGATGGAAGGGTAGCTGCAGGGTGTTGCTTAAACTTCACTCTTTAAGATTGACTCAAAGAGGGAATGATATCCCCAAACAATTCAGTATAGAGAAATCCATCTTACTAGACAGGAAAATAGGAAGAGAAGAGATTAAGCAAAGGTGTGGAGTGGAGGAGAGTGAGAGGACTAACAGAAGAGAGAGGACTGGGGAACATGGTAGACAGAAACAAGAAAATCTTGAAGAGGGGGAAATTGAAAGAAGAGAGAGGACAAATAGGAGGAAAAATGGGACAGAGGGAAATACATAGTTACTAATCATAACTGTGAATACAAATGGAATAAAATCTCCCATAAAAATGAATATCAGAATGGATAAAAACCAGAATCCCAAAATATAGTGTTAACAAGAAACTCACTTGAAGAAGAGAGATACACACAGAGTAAAGGTTTGTTTCAGTAGAAGAAGAAAAAAAATCCAGGGTAACAATTCTGATCTCAAACAAAGCAAAAATAAAAGTAGACAATAAAAAGAGATAAGGAAGAAAACTATATTCTGTTAAAACTATGATAGACAATAATCTCTCAAATAATAATCTCAAATATCTCAATACTAAATATGTATACAGCAAATGGTATAGCATCTTAATTATTTTTAAGCTTTAAATATTTTCATTTTCTCCATTTACATGTGAAACTAATTTTTACATATTTATAAAATTTTGAGTTCTGCATTCTCCATCCCTATCATCCCTGAGAAAGCCCATTTGAATTTGTGCAGAATATGTACATAAATCATATTGCAAAAGAAAACAGATTTCCCCCTCCCCCCAAAAAAAACCTTCAAAAAAAGAAAGTTTAAAAAAATGCTTTATTTAGACACAATCAGTTCTTTCTTTGAATGTGAATGGCATTTTCCATCATAAATCCTTCAGTTTTGTCTTGGATCATTGTATTGCTGATAATAGCAAAGTTATTCACAGCTGATCATGCCACAAATTTACTATCTACAAAATGCATTTCACTTTGAGCTCAGGGAGGACTTTCCGGGTATTTCTAATAGTATCTTGCTCATCATTTCTTATACAGCAATAATATTCCTTCATAATTCCACACCACAATTTATTAAGTGATTTCTCAATTGATGGTCATTGCCTAAATTTCCTTTTTTTTCCCTAAGAAAAGGGTTGCTATAAATATATATAGGTACTTTTTCTTTTCTTTTAAAAAAATCTCTTTTGGGATCATGCTTAGTAATGGTATTGTTAGGCCAAAGGATATGCATAATTTTATAGCCCTTTGGGCATAGATCATATATCTTGATAATTTATCAATTGAGGAATGTCTTTTTCTTTTTCTTTTTTATAAATTTGACTCAGTTCCCTATACATTGAAACTTGCTTCAAAATTCTTTTCATAATCACTATCGCCAACTCTACTGCCCTTCCTCATTTATTCTATTCTCTTTTATCTTTTACCCTTTTCATTCTCAAAAGTATTTTGCTTCCGAACAGCCCCCTCCCTCAATGTACCCATTTTCCCCATCATTTCCCCCCCTTCTATTATCTTTATCCCCTCCTGCTTTCCTGCAGGGTAAGATAATTTTCTATGCTCCTATGAAATGAATATGTTATTTCTTCTTTTAATCATTTCTGATGAGGGTAAGGTTCATTCACTCCCTCTTCCTTCTCTCTTTTCCCCTCCACTGTAAAAGATAATGAAGCAAGAGGTTCTTGCAATCACTTCCATTTATACAATTCTAATTTTTAGTGAATTATTTTCTTCAGCTAACTTTTTAACCTTCTTTTGCATTTAAAGGACTTAATTTCTTCATTAGATTTTTTCCCATATCACTAATTCTATTTTTAAGTTGTTCTCTTTTTCTATTTCAGCAATTCTATTTTTTAAAAGAAATTGTTTTCCACTTCCATTTCACCAATTATTTTTTTCAAGGAATTGTTTTCTTTTTCCATTTTTCCAAAACTATCTTTAAGAAGTGTTTTTCTTCAATATATATATTTTTTCATTTCACCAAATTTATTTTAAGGAGTTGTTTAGACAATTTCTGTGTTTCCTTTTCCAAACTTTCCTACAAAAGCTCTCATTTTCTCTACCCATTTTTTCTAACTTTCTTTTAAATATCCTTTTTGAATTCTTCCAAGAGAGCTTTTTGAGTTGGAGACCAGTTCATATCCCCCTTTGAGGTGTTTTGCCTTCAGTGTCCCCAGTGTTTGAGATCTGTTCTTCCCTATCTCCATAATAGGTTTCTATGCTCAATTTTAAAGGTTGAGGTCTGCTCCTAGGGCACAAGAAATTGTGCTAAGTTTCCTCTATAGGGTTCTACTGATTCTCTGGGGTCAGTGCTACCACAAACTTCTTCTCATGCTGGTTGGAGCTGCGCAAGTCTTGCCTCTTATGCTGCAGTTCAGGGGCTCACTATTTGCCTTCAGTAGTTGCATTGAAGGTCTCAGATAGTCTGCTGATCCACTAATTGTGGATTCACCACTGCTATATTTTGGTTAAGAGCCTCCCACAATGCACTGACCCAAGACAAGTAAAAAGAACTCATCATGGAAAATATTATCTGCATATGGATAAAGAACTGATGGACACTGACAGCAAGTTGAAGCACACTTTTTCACTTACTTTATTCTTTTTTGTATTCTTTTCCCTTTTGGTCCATTTCTTCTTTCACAACTATGACTAATATGGAAATATGTTTTTCATGATACAACATGTATAACCTACATCAAATTGCTTACTATTTTAGGGAGAGGGAAAGAGAAAAATTTGGAATTCAAAATCTTATAAAATTAAACGATAATAATTGTTGACATATTCATTGGAGGAAAATTAAAATGCTATTAGAAAAAGAAAAAAAAACAAGTTAGATGTTCTTTGTCCTCAAGGATTAGCTGATAGACAGAGAAGATAGGAGAATATTGAGTTTTGGCACATGAAATATATATATATATATATATATATATATATATATATATATATATATATATATATATATATATATATATGCTTAAATAAGTTTGCAATTACTCAGTCCTCAATGAATATCAATCATGCCCAAGAATGAAGTTCCAAAGTTGTATACTTTAAGTTTCATTCTCACAGAGGCATAGATTTTGGTCATCTAATGCCAAAGGTTCTGGTACAATTGGGGAAAGTAAGACAGCTGTGAAAGATGGGATATACTATGGCCCAGGTGGAATATGGTTTGAATAACATAACAGATTTTAAGCTGGAAGATAAATTAAATGTCATTCATTCTAAAATCTTCAATTTTATAGGTTAAATCAGTCATGCAAGTTCATATAGCTAATAAATGTGGGAGCAGACTTTCAGTATTGTTTCTACTTTGTTAAAATATTGCTTCCAAAAATGAGCTGTATGATATTTCATTGATTTTATTGTTACATTATGATAATCTTTTTTTTATAACTTAGAAGAATAATATTTTTGTCTATTTGACACCAAATAACTAAAAGTGACTATTCTAGTCTGTTGTTGAGAAATTTAATCTCAGTAGTGTCTATACATGCCATGCCAAGTATATTCAGGAACAGCTGGCTAATTGTATTGTTCACATCTTCATAAGAATAGTGATTGCCATACAAACCCAACCCCCCAAAAAAACCATAGAAAACTTCAGTGACCAACTGGTAAAGTGATTCAGTGGGGAAACTCAGAAATAAGTCCTCAAAAGCCTTGTTTTCAATAGTCATATGGCTCTTTCATAAAGAAAGCAACCTAAGTGAGATTTATCTGCTATTTTTCTGCTATTTTATCAGAAACTTGTCTCCAAGGAATGAAAATAAGGGAAGGGCTTTAAACTGTTGACTTTTAAATCCCTTAATTTATTTTTCTCTATCTGACATCTTTTTTCCATGGAAACCATAGTGGGAAGGAAGGATGCTGGAAGCCAAACAGAGTAAGAGAATTCTTATTTTATGGCTGCTATCCATATTCCCTTTTAATACTTGAAAATTGATAGGGACACACATACACATGCACACACTCACAATTTTTTCCTGGCCTAGATCATATAGGTTTATTACATTTTGCTAGGTATTCTCCACTAACCAATTGTATTGTTTTGTTATTATTGTTACTGTCATCATTGTTGAGTGGAATCAAATGAATACAGGATTCAGAGTAGGAAATGAACTTGAAGATCATCTGTTTCAAATATTTCATTTTACAGATTGGGGACTGAAAACAAGAAATGTTAACTGCTTTGCCAAAGGTCATGCTAGTTATAAGTGTCAGAAATGTGATTCAAATTCAGGAATATTTACTCCAACTCCAGAGCATTTTGCTCTATGTATACAGATTGCACTATATATTAAGAAGAAGGAAAGAGAGACAGAAAGACAGAGACACAGACATAGAGAAGGAGGAAGGGATGGAGGGAAGGAGACAGAAAAGAAGGAAGGAATGGAGGAAGGGAGGGAGAGAAGGACGGAAAGAGGAAGGAAGAGAGAAAGGGAGAGAAGAAGAAGAGAAGGAGGAAGGGAAGTTTTCTTGGCTCCATGTATTACAACTTGAACTGCAATTAAAAATAGCCTAGATGAAAATGCAAAATAAAACACTATCAAAACATTTCCCCCAAATTACAAAGATTTTTGGGGGGTGGTCCTGAGGAAAGGGAAAAGAAATGGAAAGGAGAGCTAAGCACCATGCCATTTTTTCTCTTTCTCATCTAGGACTGTCATTCTTGAATCTAAAACAAGAATAATGGTTTTGTATGAGTGTTCATGTGTATATGTGTGTGTGAATGCATATGTGTTTTAACCATAGACCAGATGTTCTTTTGCCCTCCCATCTGTTTATTTTCATAAGATTTTCTTCACCATGAATTTTCCATTTCAAGGAAAAATATTAAAATTGTTTTACACTCAAAATTAGACTTCACAGGACTGGATTCATGCACATGGATCCCAAACAGAGATAAACAACTTATGACATCACTCTATACTCCAAGACTGATGAGGTTACAAGTGGCCCCAGGTGTCTCTTTATAGCTATATCCTAATGGAGAAGCTGCCTGGGGTAAAGGAGAGAAAAAGAGAAGAGTGTTTTGTCATTCAGTCCTCACCTCCTACTATTCTCTTTGTAAATAATTGAAGATGTAGACTGGTTAAAGATAGTAGTTTCAGGTTAGCTCTCTGCTAATCTTGTTGCTGGAATGGTGACAAATGAAATAATTCATCCATTTAGTTTACAGTTGCCATAAATTCATTGGGTGACTGCAATTTCATTAGTTAAAAATACTGTTATTCATGTATTGGGTTTTCTGGGGGTTGGAGAAGGCATTTGTAACATTATGAAAGACAGAGACTTTGCATCTCAACTATTTGCTTTATGTGAATTAAGGAAGGCTGGCATGATCATGTTTTGATCTCATCTGTCGTCTCGAATTATTTTACAAAAGCTTTGGTCATTATAAAACCTCAAATGTGTTTTTTTTTTGGGGGGGAACTTTCCCCCCCCTCATTTTTCAAGTCTGTGTGTATATAAAGGGAAATTGAATCCATATCCTTCTTATTCATTTACACTTTAGTCATCAAAAGCGTTTTGTAAGGGCTCTTGGTCCACAAAAGCCTTTTGAGCCTTTTCATGGAACTCATTTAGGCTACCTTTCTTAGAAACAGGAAATTGTGCTTGGCTAAGAGTAAACAATCTCAAACACCCAAACATCTGAGTCTGCATCAAAATCCCAAATCCACAAGGCTTGAGAAGGTTCTAAAGCTGGCAAAACATGCCCCTACCTTCTGAAACATGGATCTTGGAAGGGTCCAACAAGTAGCTTTAGGATTTCAGCCAGGGATTTATTTATGAACAGGGCCCACTCTGTCTTTAAATTACACCTAATCTAGGAGGTACTGGCATGTTTCCAAGCCTAATTCAAGTTTGATGCAGTCATTGCCTGCCTGTGATTAACATTCTGCAGTAAGCCCACCTAGGATGAGCCATTGCATATTTGTGGTCATAGTATGGTAAACTATGGCCAGTGCCATGAAAATCATATTATCGTGGTTGGACCTTGGCTAACCATATTGAGCTCTTTCTCTCCCCATAATTACATAATTAGATTCATTTCATTTTAAAGCACATTTTAAAGAGTTTTCTGTATGCTATATTATTAAAAAATCATGCACTCATAAGGCTATTTTTGTAAGCCAAGAAAGCCACATGTTATGCATTATAAAGAAAGGTTTCCATGAGTAGACTTCTGTCAAGCTATGAGCCAAGATCCAGGAACATTATTTCAGACAGCCAGTGATACTTAGGGAGCATAGGGAATACAGTTGCAAAGCAAAAAATACCAATAGAGTTGATGAGAAAAGATAGAGAATGTTAGAAAAAAATGTAGTTATTACTCTCAATGCCAAGTCTGTCTCCCCAGTGGAAAGAAGAATTAGGCTTTGGGGAGAATATAAAAAAAATTCTCTCCAGGAATTCTATCTGCTATGGAAGGGTGGGGATAGGAGGTAGAGGTGGCAGATTTGTAATAAGTCTATTCCATCTCTCTCCCTCATGTTATGAATACACTGGTCATCTGTCTTTTTTATGTCTCAATACTAATCAGAAGGCAGAATAGCTCAGTGGTTAAGTTCCCAAACAGAAATCTAGGGATTCTCAGCAACAATGGTAAAATTGAGGCTGACTTAGATCATTTTAGATGTAGGATTGGAAAGGATCTCCAAGGCTATCTAGCCCAAACCCTTGCTTTGTCACCTTAGGAAGATCATTTATCTGGTTAGGGTGAGGGGGAGTGTAGAAAATACTAAATACAAGAGCAAATTTAATTGTTAAATATATGGTCATTCAACAACCAATTCCTTGTAGTTAACACACCTGATATGTAAAAAAATATTCTATTTATTTAAGTTGTTAAATTCTATTTATTTAAGTTGTTCATAGAACAGAACAGGATAAGTTTAGCATCAATTTGGAAGGTAGATTTTTTATTCTAAAAATTAACAGGTTAGATGTCTACATTGTCAGAACTCCAAAAAAAATCCATCTTCCTTTATCAACTAATGTTGCTTTAGATTTAACCATTCATATGTAATAATGAAATATTGAAGATACATACACTTAAAACTTATTTCTTTACTGATTTTACTGGGGAAAATGATGTTATAAATCTTTATTCTCATTTAGGAGACAAATAATTACAAAATTTATTTCTTATTTTGAAACATGTATTTGAAAACATGTAAAATTATAATGTAGAAGCAGATGCAATCATTAACATATTAGGCAATATATGGCAGTGGAAGGATCACTGACTCTTGCATAAGAGAATCTAGGTTCACAAACTGTCACAGATGATTGTGTGACCTTGGAAAAATGTCTAAACCCTGAAAAAATGCAGATGTCTATTTATAAAAAAGAAGTCATTGGATTAGACCACCCTTCAAATTCTTTTCAGCTCTAATTCTATAGTCCCCAATGAAAAAAAAATAGAGATTTACAAAAAATGTTAAATCCACCCATATTTCATTAATTTCCATTTTAATTGTTAGTGTAGTTGAAATGGTATAATTAAGATCCAAGTATCAGCTATTTTGATTTAGAAGGGATGTGAGAGATCATCCAGTTTAATCCCATCATTTTATAGATCAGGAAACTGAAGTTCTGAAAAATCAAATCACAGTTAAAAAGTGAAAGAATCAGGGTTTAAGTTCAGACTCCACATCAAATGTTTTTTATTGCACTATATGCTTGTTTGCTAATTGGCTGGTGTTTGAAAGTGATGAGTAAAAATGGCCCATACAAATGCAATTAGCATATGAACTCCAACAAAAAAGCTGTTTGAAAATGAATTTGATAGCTTTCTAAATATAGATCTTTTTATGAGTTGAAGGATTTTCATGGAATTCTATATAGTTCCATACCTTAAACCATAGAGTAAAAGTTATGCAATTTAACCCACAGGCCAAGAATCCAATGGCTATTTTTCTATTTCTGCAATATGTTTAAAAGTTTACCCATAAAACATTTCATTTGTTCCATAAAACGTGTGAAGAATATGCCATATAGATGAACCTTAAAAAATAACTAACTAGAATTTTTGTTATAGTGACTCTACTTCAAAATCACATGAAGAATTTGTCCCCCAGTTTTTTATTTTGAAAAACAGCAATATTAACACAATTCTCATTATCATACTCATCTGAGAGGGAGCTTATTATAGTGGGGGAAGGACAGCCTTAGAGTTAAGAGGACCTGCGATCATTTCATCTTTCAGTAATAATCTAAAACTAAAATTATAAGTTGTAGATACATTGCTGGTCTGGGTTAGATGATTCTATACCATAAGTTCCCTATACCTAGACCAATTCAATCACAGATCCAGTTCATCTCCTTTTTCCATACACATTCATATACATTCAGTTACATATACAGATATATATGCATACAATCATATACATTCAGTTAAATCAGTGAATTTTATTCAGTCGATTTGTCTATTTAATTTGACTGTAATCTGCTCCTTTGAAAATGTGCTTTACGTTCTTCTATTTTTGTTTTCTTTGCTATCTCAAGGCTTCTTCTTAAAGTAGAAACTTCATCTACCTCACCCTAAACAGTATTTTTAAGAAATTCAAGACATAGGACCTGAGACAAATCTTGCAAACAAAGGACAAGTAAATTTAATTTAGTTCTTGTCACTCAGATTTGTCTTACTGTTTTCTGCATCTTAAGATTGTTGTTATTTGTTGATATTTCTGAGATAGAAGGAAGAATATTACTTGTGCATAAGCATACATAGATTTATATTCTGTGGATAATTAAGAAAATGAAAAAGTGTAAAAATGTATTTCTTTTAACCATCATTAATCCATTATGATGCTAAGGTAATTTCAATAAGTTGGAATTTCAATAAGTAATATAAAGAAGAGGCAAAATTTCTGAATACTTCATGGAGCATTAATTTCCTGGTCTTTTAGTCAAATGATTTACCTGTAAAAATCCTTTACCAAGCTTTGTCTCCCCCATTTGCCCCATTCTCTTGAACCTCTTCAAGATACATGTCCTTGGATGGTAATCAAATCAGCTCTGTAGTTAGCTCAAAGCCTGGCATTGTGTCTGACAGCCATTTTAACTGAACCTAGCCCAGATATGTTAAGACAACTGAAGGAAATTAATCAGGTTGTCTATTTCAATAAAAGAGCTAAGGCAGCAAACCCAATGTAAACAGCCTATAATAGTAATAGCCAATTTAAAGGTTCATTAACAAATACCAGTAGTAGACCTGTAGCTCTCAACCTTTCATCACCCAGATGTTAAACAACAGAAGCTAAATACTAAAAGAAGAAGATGCTTATAGCATGGAACTAAGATGTAAGTGGCTAAAAGGTGAATTGAAAGATATTCTTTTAATGAAGTTATCTGATCTGGAAGAAAGTACAAGCTATCAAGAATATTTATAAGTGTAATATTGCCCCTGAAGAAATTTAGGCTTGTGCCATACATTTTTGATTTTTATCTCTTCTCTATATCTTGTATTTCTTCCCTTCTCCACCATATGTATATGAATGCATGTAATAGAACAATCACTGTGTTTATTACATGGCAAAACCCTGTACTACCATCAGGATACAAATATAAAAGAGAATAATCCTAGCCCTCAAAGACCTTACATCCTAATAGGGGAAAACAAGACATATAGAAGACAAGCAACTAGGAAAGAATATTGTGTTATTGAAAGTCACAGAAATTATGGCATTTTGAGTGGAGTGTGTGTGTGTGCATGTGTGCGTGTGTGTGTGTGTGTGTGTGTGTGTGTGTGTGTGTGTGTGGACAGGAAAGGAAGAGTAGGTAAAATGAATAGGAGTAAAATCTATGCGATAGCATGGATATATGGAGATATAGTATCTACAGACTTATCCTATGACCTTTCCTGTAGGAACTCACTCTTTCTTCTATACCTTGTTTTTAATTTTATACATATATGTATATACGTACATATATATATATATTTACTATTCTATGCATGTACATATCTATTTGTCCATTTTTAATTTTTTTGTACTAGCATCACAACCCTATTTTCTAGTTGATCAGATTATAAATCTAGAAGCAAATTCAGAGGTTTTATGTCAAATTTTCTAGACCTAAGGAGATTAAGTGGCTTGTCCAAAATCACTTAAGTGCCCTTAAAGGTATGAAATGATTTTTTTTGTTGTTCTAGTTGGCAAAAATATATTTCTTTATTTGAAAGAAGACACAAAGGGAGTACACAAAAGTAGACATAAAATAACAAATCTTTTGTAAATAAGTAAATTGCATAGTGTTTATTAAAGACATTCTAGCAGATTCATTATGAGTTAATAATATTGCTTCATAAGTGTAAAAGTAAACTCCATTTTAGGCTACCTCAGTAAAAGCACATTGGACAAAACCAAGTGGGGATAGTAACATGATGCTTTGTCCTTGATCAAAGCACATCTGTAATATTAGATTCTGCTGTGAACAACACATTTTAGAATAAATATTGGTAAGGTGAAATATTTACATCAAGAGGAATTTTAATTTAGAAAAGAGGAGATTGGGGTGGGAAAGGCATGGTTATTGTCTTCAAATGCTTAGGAAGGAAGCCTTGAAAAAATTATTAGACAAATTAGCTGGCACAAACAACAAGAGACATAAGGTACAGGATGGTAGAGTTGAAGTCAGGGACTTTATAGAAAGCTCTAGAAGAGTTCAAAAAATCTGTCTCACAGATTAGTTATGTCATTAGAAGTATTAAAAAAAAGCCTAAAATAACCAATTATCATAAAGAATATAGAAGGAATTAATATATTTGATGGATGGGTTTTGGATCACTTCCAACTCCATGGTTTTATGATTTTATGGAAAAGAGGAGTATAGAACCCACCACACCCCCAATTTTTAATTCAGAGTGTTAGATATAATCCACCAGTCTATGGTGCATCTAAATAATTATATGCCTTGTAAAATACCTTAGAAGAAAACTCACAGTAGTGAAAGACCATAGCTTTTGCCTTGCATTAATTAATCAAGTGTGAGAGTGTTAATGAGAAAGCAGTGCCAACCAGAGGAAACACACAGAGAAAAGAGTGAGACTGCCAGGGATTAGAAGAACTTCTTAAAGCTATATGGCCCCTGTGGGGGGAAAAACCTTAAAAATCAAAACAAAACAACAAACAGAAATAGCACCACTATCATCAATGACAACAAAACTGTTGAATGACTGCTTTTAATCATAGCCTATAGGATAAAACCTGTTCTCCTTTATGCCAGAAACTTGTATAACATCTTCTGATATCTTTTCCAGCTCATTTTATAGATGAGCAAACAGGGTTAAGTGACTTGCCACAAAGCTAGAAAGTGTCTCAGGCTGGATTTGAGTTGAAGAGTTGTCTTCCTGACTCCAGACTGAATATTCTATGCACTGTACCACCTAACTGCCTTGTGATAGATAAGGAAGCTAAATAAATATGGAATTATGGTATTCTGATCTCAGCCACTGATAAAACCTGACTCTTTCTTGATCTTCCTGAATTTCTCTGGTCATATGGTCTAATTAAGTTGGTTCTTTACAGAAGTAGACATGCTTAGAAATTACATTAAATTCTTTTTACTCTTGGCATATAATCTATAAGCAAATGAATAATAATCATAAATGAATGCATGAAAAAGCTATATACAGAACTACTATGCACACTCCCACTCAACTAAACCCAGGAATTTCCCTTTAGCTTATATTATGGGTGGGCAAAGGAAGGTAAATCAATCATTTCTCACAGCTTTTAATTCACAAGTTCTTCAAACTAGTCATCACATGAAGAAACTCTGGTTTTATGATCTTGGATCAGGCTCTGGTAGGGAATTTCAGATCTGTTGCAAACTGGAACTCACACAGTTTCATTTTTTATTTTGTGATGGATTCCCAGTTGTTGGTAGGAGTCTCTGTTCACTATTGGTCTCAGCTGCGTGGATCCAAAAGCTAATACCAGAAAGGAGTTGAGCCATCATCTTTCTCATGTCTCCTTGATTAAACTTGAGAGCAGTAACTTCTCAGTTCTTGCAACTGTATCTCTCTTCACATGCTGTTGCTGCCTATCAGGCAAATCACATGTAATAAGGTAGCAGAAGAGCTAAGTAACTGATGGATGGGAAGGCATCTAGGAGTCACAATGGTAGGATCCTAGGCCCTAAGTCAGGAAAATTGTTTGAATCCAGCCTCAGATACTTAGTAGCTGTGTGACCCTGAGCAAATTACTTAACCTAGTTTCCTCATTTGTAAAATGAGCTGGAGAAGGACATGGCAAATCATTTCAATATTTTTGCCCAAAACTAGTCCTGAAGATATTACTTAAATGATTGAGCAATAAACAAAAGGAGAATCATTACATCAGAATTATATAGTAAAGCAATTCCTTCCTGTTCTAATCTGGAGAAAGGCTGGGTTAAACCCTTTTTTAGGCTAAGACAAGCAATGAAAAAATAAAGCACTGAGAGGAGGGAGATCATATTTATCCCAGGCATTGACAGAAATCTTTGTTTCTGCAGGGAGTTAAGTCTGAGTTTTCCACTTCTATTCCAACACACACACACACATACACACACTCACACATACACACACACAGACACAGAGTTTTTTTGTCCTTCAAACTTGAATGACATGATGATGAATGACATTAAAGTGCAGTGTATGGACTCTGAAGGTTAGACAGATTAGACAAAAATAGTCTGAATATTTGGGATGGAGACCTCTTCAGATTTATGTATATGTGTATGTATATATAAATATATGTGTGTGTGTTTACACATATATATGCGCATTCAGTTTAGGAAGTCAGACAAAAAGAAACACAGTGGTCAGACTTGAAGAGGAAAAAATATCAATACATAACCAGAAAAAAAAAGAAGGACAATGGTACATACCTTTTTATGGTTTATGTATAAAGGATTAAGGTCTTTTTTGTTTTAGCTAGATTCTAGAGCTAGGAGACAACCAGAATAAGATTTCATTTTGTTTTGCGAATTTGGGTGTTTTTAATTTTTTGTAGGTAATGACTTTTTTTTAATTTAAGTTCTATTAGCATATTACCTTAGAAAGCAGATTCTCATAATTCTTTTCTTTTCTTCTCTGTCCTGTGATTTTTTAAATTTGGTAATTTTTTTTATTTTTATTTTATTATAATTTTTTTTAATTCATTTTTTCAAATTATCCCCTCCCTCCCTCCACTCCCTCCCCCGGATGGCAGGTAATCCCATACATTTTACATGTGTTACAATATAACCTAGATACAATATATGTGTGTAAATACCATTTTCTTGTTGCACATTAATTATTAGCTTCCGAAGGTATAAGTAACCTGGGTAGATAGACAGTAGTGATAACAATTTACATTCGTTTCCCAGTGTTCCTTCTTTGGGTGTAGTTATTTCTGTCCATCATTGATCAACTGGAAGTGAGTTGGATCTTCTTTATGTTGAAGATTTCCACTTCCATCAGAATACATCCTCATACAGTATTGTTGTTGAAGGGTATAGTGATCTTCTGGTTCTGCAAATTTCACTCAGCATCAGTTCATTTAAGTCTCTCCAAGCCTCTCTGTATTCTTCCTGTTGGTCATTTCTTACAGAGCAATAATATTCCATAACCTTCATATACCACAATTTACCAAACCATTCTCCAATTGATGGACATCCATTCAACTTCCAGTTTCTAGCTACAACAAAAAGAGCTGCCACAAACATTTTGGCACATACAGGTCCCTTTCCACTCTTTAGTATTTCTTTGGGATATAATCCCAATAAGAGCAATGCTGGGTCAAAGGGTATGCACAGTTTGATAACTTTTTGGGCATAGTTCCAAATTGCTCTCCAGAATGGCTGGATTCTTTCACAACTCCACCAACAATGTATCAGTGTCCCAGTTTTCCCACATCCCCTCCAACATTCATCATCATTTGTTCCTGTCATTTTAGCAAATCTGACAGGTGTGTAGTGGTATCTCAGAGTTGTCTTAATTTGCATTTCTCTGATCAGTAGTGATTTGGAACAGTCTTTCATATGAGTGGAAATAGTTTCAATTTCATCATCTGAGAATTGTCTGTTCATATGCCTTAACCATTTATCAATTGGAGAATGGTTTGGTTTCCTATAAATCAGGGTCAGTTCTCTATATATTTTGGAGATGAGACCTTTGTCAGAACCTTTACTTTTAAAAATATTTTCCCAATTTGTTACTTCCCTTCTAATCTTGTTTGCATTAGTATTGTTTGTACAGAAACTTTTTAGTTTGATGTAATCAAAATCTTCTATTTTGTGATCAATAATGATCTCTAGTTCTCCTCTGGTCATAAATTCCTTCCTCCTCCACAGGTCTGAGAGGTAGATTATCCTCTGTTCCTCTAATCTATTTATTATCTCCCTCTTTATGCCTAAATCATGGACCCATTTTGATCTTATCTTGGTATATGGTGTTAAGTGTGGATCCATATCTAATTTCTGCCATACTAATTTCCAGTTTTCCCAACAGTTTCTTCCGAATAATGAATTTTTGTCCCTAATGTTGGTATCTTTGGGTTTGTCAAAGATTAGATTGCTATAGATGTACCCTTTTTTGTCCTTTGTATCTAATCTGTTCCACTGATCTACCGGTCTATTTCTTAGCCAATACCAAATGGTTTTGGTGACTGCTGCTATATAATATAGCATTAGATCAGGTACACTTAGACCACCTTCCTCTGACTTTTTTTTCATTAGTTCCCTTACAGTTCTTGACCTTTTATTCTTCCATATGAATTTTGTTGTTATTTTTTCTAGGTCATTAAAGTAGTTTCTTGGGAGTCTGATTGGTATAGCACTAAATAAATAGATTAGTTTGGGGAGTATTGTCATCTTTATTATATTCGCTCGGCCTATCCAAGAGCACTGAATGTATTTAAATCTGACTTTATTTTTGTGGCAAGTGTTTTGTAATTTTGCTCATATAATTCCTGACTATTTTTGGTAGATGGATTCCCAAATACTTTATACTCTTAACATTTGTTTGGAATGGAATTTCTCTTTGTATCTCTTGCTGTTGCATTTTGTTGGTGATATATAAGAATTCTGAGGATTTATGTGGATTTATTTTGTATCCTGCCACTTTGCTAAAATTCTGAATTATTTCTAATAGCTTTTTAGCAGAGACTTTGGGGTGCTCTAAATATACCATCATGGCATCTGCAAAAAGTGATAGTTTGATTTCCTCATTTCCTACTCTAATTCCTTGAATCTCTTTCTCGGGTCTTATTGCCGAGGCTAACGTTTCTAGTACAATACTGAATAATAATGGGGATAGTGGGCAACCTTGTTTCACTCCTGATCTTACTGAGAAAGGTTGCAGTTTATTTCTATTGCATATTATGCTTACTGATGGTCTTAAATATATTCTCCTGATTATTCTAAGGAATAGTCCATTTATTCCTATACTCTTAAGAGTTTTTAGTAGGATATGTTGGATTTTGTCAAATGCTTTTTCTGCATCTATTGAGATGATCATATGGTTTTTATTAATTTGATTATTAAGATGGTCAATTATACTAATAGTTTTCCTAATATTAAACCAGCCATGCATTCCTGGTATGAATCTTACTTGATCATAGTGTATTATCCTGGGGATGATTTTCTGAAGTCTTTTTGCTAATATCTTATTTAAGATTTTAGCATCAATATTCATTAAGGAAATTGGTCTATAATTTTCTTTCTCAGTTTTCGATTGACCTGGTTTAGGTATCAGTACCATGTCTGTGTCATAAAAGGAGTTTGGTAGGACTCCTTCATTCCCTATATTTTCAAATAGTTTATACAGCATTGGGGCTAATTGTTCTTTAAATGTTTGGTAGATTTCACATGTAAATCCATCTGGTCCAGGGGATTTTTTCCTGGGGAGTTGATTAATAGCTTGTTCTATTTCTTTTACTGAAATGGGACTATTTAAGCAATTTGTCTCCTCCTCTGTTAATCTAGGAAGCTTATATTTTTGGAGGAAGTCATCCATTTCACTTAAGTTATCAAATTTATTGGCATAAAGTTGGGCAAAGTAACTCCTTATTATTTCTCTAATTTCCTCTTCATTGGTGGAAAGATCCCCCTTTTCATTTGTAAGACTAACAATTTGATTTTCCTCTTTCTTTTTTCTGATCAGATTTACCAAAGGGTTATCTATTTCATTGGCTTTTTCATAAAACCAACTCTTGGTTTTATTTATTAATTCAATAGTTTTTTTACTTTCAATATTATTGATTTCTCCTTTTAATTTTTGTAGTTCAAGTTTAATTTTTGGTTGGGGGTTTTTAATTTGGTCTTTTTCTAGCCTTTTAAGTTGCAAGCCCAATTCGTTAATCTTCTCTTTCTCTATTTTCTTCAAATAAGCCTCTAAAGATATAAAATTTCCCCTTATTACTGCTTTAGCTGCATCCCACAGATTTTGGTATGATGTCTCATCATTGTCATTATCTTGGGTGAAATTATTAATTGTTTCTATAATTTGCTGTTTCACCCAGTCATTCTTTAAGATGAGATTATTCAGTTTCCAATTACTTTTTGGTCTATTTGTCCCTAACTTTTTACTGAATGTAGCTTTTATTGCATTGTGGTGTGAGAAGAAGGCATTTATTATTTCTGCCTTTCTACATTTAATTTTGAGATCTTTATGTCCTAATATATGGTCAATTTTTGTATAGGATCCCTGAACTGCTGAGAAGAAAGTATATTCCTTTCTATTGCCATTCAGTTTTCTCCAAAGGTCTATCATACCTAGTTTTTCTAATGTTCTATTTACTTTTTAAATTTCTTTCTTATTTGTTTTGTGGTTTGATTCTGAGAGTGCAAGGTTGAGATCTCCCACTATTATAGTTTTACTGTCTATTTCTTCTTGCAACTCTCTTAACTTTTCCTTTAGAAAGTTAGATGCTATACCACTTGGTGGATATATGTTTAGTATCGACATGGCTTCATTATTTATGCTACCTTTCAGCAGGATATAGTTTCCTTCCTTATCTCTTTTAATTAGATCAACTTCTGCTTTTGCTTGATCTGAGATAAGGATAGCTACCCCTGCTTTTTTGGCTTTACCTGAAGATAATAGATTCTGCTCCAACCTTTTACCTTTACTCTGTATGTGTCTCCCTGCTTTAAGTGTGTTTCCTGCATACAACATATTGTAGGGTTCTGATTTTTGATCCAATCTGCTATCTGTCTCCATTTGATGGGATCGTTCATCCCATTCACATTTACAGTTAAAATTACTAATTCTGTATTTCCTGCCATCATATTATCCCCAGATTATGCTTTTTCCCTTTACCCCCCTGAACCCCTTCCCCAATATTTAATTTATAGACCCCCCTTGTGACACGCAGCCCTCCCCCCCCTTTTTTTAGTATCCCTCCTCCCTCCCTCCACGTCCCTTCCCTTATTCTCCTATTCCTTTTCCCTTTTCCTCTTCCCCCTTTTAATGAGGTGAGAGAGAATTCTCTGAAAAACAATTATTACAATCATTTACTCTTTGATCCTCTTCTGATGAGAGTAAGATTTACACAATGATTCTCCCCCTTACTAAATTCCCTCAGATATGGTGTATTTTTTATGCCTCTTCCTGGGATGTAGTTTCCCTCTTTTTATCACTCCCTCCCCTTTTTCTGATACTACCCCCTTCCCTTTACTACACCCCCTCCTTTTTTTTTTTATATCAGTAAAATCAAATTATCCATGCGAACTTTCTATATACCCACAACAGAGATATAGTTCTCAAGGGTTCTGTGTACCTTTTTCTGTTTCTCTTCAGTCTTATGGATGAAGATCAAATTTTTTGTTTAAGTCGGTTTTTTTTCTTTTTTTTTTTATTATATATATATATATATATATATATATATATATATATTTTATAATATTATCCCTTGTATTCATTTTTTCCAAATTACCCCCCCTCCCTCTATTCCCTCCCCCTGACGACAGGCAATACCATACATTTTACATGTGTTACAATATAGTCTAGGTACAATACATGTGTGTGAATATCATTTTCTTGTTGAGCAATAAACATTAGAATCCGAAGGTACATGCAACCTGGGCAGACAGATATTAGTGCTAACAATTTTCATTCCCCTCCCAGTGTTTCTTCTCTGGGTGTAGCTACCTCTGTCCATCATTGATCAACTGGAAGTGAGTTGGATCTTCTTTATGTTGAAGATTTCCACTTCCATCAGAATACATCCTCATACAGTATTGTTGTTGAAGTGTACAGTGATCTTCTGGTTCTGCTCATTTCACTCAGCATCAGTTGATTTAAGTCTCTCCAGGCCTCTCTATATTCCTCCTGCTGGTCATTTCTTACCGAGCAATAATATTCCATAACCTTCATATACCACAATTTACCCAACCATTCTCCAACTGATGGACATCCATTCATCTTCCAGTTTCTAGCTACAACAAAAAGAGCTGCCACAAACATTTTGGCACATATATGTCTCTTTCCGCTCTTTAGTATTTCTTTGGGATATAAGCCCAATAACAGCAATGCTGGGTCAAAGGGTATGCACAGTTTGATAACTTTTTGGGCATAATTCCAGATTGCTCTCCAGAATGGCTGGATTCTTTCACAACTCCACCAGCAATGTATTAGTGTCCCAATTTCCCCACATCCCCTCCAACATTTGTCATTATTTGTTCCTGTCATCTTAGCCAATCTGACAGGTGTGTAGTGGTATCTCAGAGTGGTCTTAATTTGCATTTCTCTGATCAGTAGTGATTTGGAACACTCTTTCATGTGAGTGGATATAGTTTCAATTTCTTCCTCTGAGAATTGTCTGTTCATATCCTTTGACCATTTATCAATAGGAGAATGGTTCGGTTTCTTATAAATTATGGTCAGTTCTCTATATATTTTGGAAATGAGACCTTTGTCAGAACCTTTGTTTTTAAAAATATTTTCCCAATTTGTTACTTCCCTTCTAATCTTGTTTGCATTAGTATTATTTGTACAGAAACTTTTTAGTTTGATGTAATCAAAATCTTCTATTTTGTGATCAATAATGATCTCTAGTTCTCCTCTGGTCATAAATTCCTTCCTCCTCCACAAGTCTGAGAGGTAGATTATCCTCTGTTCCTCTAATCTATTTATTATCTCCCTCTTTATGCCTAAATCATGGTCCCATTTTGATCTTATCTTGGTATATGGTGTTAAGTGTGGATCCATATCTAATTTCTGCCATACTAATTTCCAGTTTTCCCAACAGTTTTTTCCGAATAATGAATTATTATCCCTAATGTTGGAATCTTTGGGTTTCTCAAAGATTAGATTGCAATAGATGTACCCTTTTTTGTCCTTTGTATCTAATCTGTTCCACTGATCTACCGGTCTATTTCGTAGCCAATACCAAATGGTTTTGGTGACTGTTGCTATATAATATAGCTTTAGATCAGGTACACTAAGACCACCTTCCTCTGAGTTTTTTTTCATTAGTTCCCTTGCAATTCTTGACCTTTTATTCTTCCATATGAATTTTGTTGTTATTTTTTCTAGGTCATTAAAATAGTTTCTTGGGAGTTTGATTGGTATAGCACTAAATAAATAGATTAGTTTGGGGAGTATTGTCATCTTTATTATATTCGCTCGGCCTATCCAAGAGCACTGAATGTCTTTCCAATTATTTAAATCTGATTTTATTTTTGTGGCAAGTGTTTTGTAATTTTTCTCATATAATTCCTGACTTTTCTTTGGTAGATGGATTCCCAAATATTTTATACTCTCAACATTTGTTTGGAATGGAATTTCTCTTTGTATCTCTTGCTGTTGCATTTTGTTAGTGATATATAAAAATGCCGAGGATTTATGTGGATTTATTTTGTATCCTGCCACTTTGCTGAAATTTTGAATTATTTCTAGTAGCTTTTTAGCAGAGTCTTTGGGGTTCTCTAAGTATACCATCATGTCATCTGCAAAAAGTGATAGTTTGATTTCCTCATTTCCTACTCTAATTCCTTGAATCTCTTTCTCGGCTCTTATTGCCGAGGCTAGCGTTTCTAGTACTATATTGAATAGTAATGGTGATAGTGGGCAACCTTGTTTCACTCCTGATCTTACTGGGAAAGGTTGCAGTTTATTTCTATTGCATATTATGCTTACTGACGGTCTTAAATATATACTCCTGATTATTCTAAGGAATAATCCATTTATTCCTATACTCTCAAGAGTTTTTAGTAGGAATGGATGTTGGATTTTGTCAAATGCTTTTTCTGCATCTATTGAGATGATCATATGGTTCTTATTAATTTGATTATTAATATGGTCAATTATATTAATAGTTTTCCTAATATTAAACCAGCCCTGCATTCCTGGAATAAATCCTACTTGATCATAGTGTATTATCTTGGAGATGATTTTCTGAAGTCTTTTTGCTAATATCTTATTTAAGATTTTAGCATCAATATTCATTAAGGAGATTGGTCTATAATTTTCTTTCTCAGTTTTCGATCTACCAGGTTTAGGTATCAGTACCATGTCTGTGTCATAAAAGGAGTTTGGTAGGACTCCTTCATCCCCTATTTTTTCAAATAATTTATATAACATTGGGGCTAATTGTTCTTTAAATGTTTGGTAGAATTCACATGTGAATCCATCTGGCCCTGGGGATTTCTTCCTGGGGAGTTGATTAATAGCTTGTTCTATTTCTTTTTCTGAAATGGGACTATTTAAGCAATTTATCTCCTCCTCTGTTAATCTAGGGAGCCTATATTTTTGGAGAAAGTCATCCATTTCACTTAAGTTATCAAATTTATTGGCATAAAGTTGGGCAAAGTAACTCCTTATTATTTCTCTAATTTCCTCTTCATTGGTGGAAAGATCCCCCTTTTCATTTGTAAGACTATCAATTTGATTTTCCTCTTTCTTTTTTTTGATCAAATTTACCAAAGGTTTATCTATTTTATTGGCTTTTTCATAAAACCAACTCTTGGTTTTATTTATTAATTCAATAGTTTTTTTACTTTCAATTTTATTGATTTCTCCTTTTAATTTTTGTATTTCGAGTTTAATTTTTGGTTGGGGGTTTATAATTTGGTCTTTTTCTAGCCTTTTAAGTTGTAAGCCCAATTCGTTAATCTTCTCTTTCTCAATTTTCTTCAAATAAGCCTCTAAAGATATAAAATTTCCCCTTATTACCGCTTTAGCTGCATCCCAAAGATTTTGATATGATGTCTCATCATTATCATTATCTTGGGTGAAATTGTTAATTGTTTCTATAATTTGCTCTTTCACCCAGTCATTCTTTAAGATGAGATTATTCAGTTTCCAATTACTTTTTGGTCTATTTACCCCTAACTTTTTACTGAATGTAGCTTTTATTGCATTGTGATCTGAGAAGAAGGCATTTATTATTTCTGCCTTCCTACATTTAATTTTGAGATCTTTATGTCCTAATATATGGTCAATTTTTGTATAGGATCCATGAACTGCTGAGAAGAAAGTATATTCCTTCCTATTGCCATTCAGTTTTCTCCAAAGGTCTATCATACCTAGTTTTTCTAATGTTCTATTTACTTTTTTAATTTCTTTCTTGTTTGTTTTGTGGTTTGATTTGTCTAAATCTGAGAGTGCAAGGTTGAGATCTCCCACTATTATAGTTTTACTGTCTATTTCTTCTTGCAATTCTCTTAACTTTTCCTTTAGAAAGTTAGATGCTATACCACTTGGTGCATATATGTTTAGTATTGATATGGCTTCATTATTTATGCTACCTTTCAGCAGGATATAGTTTCCTTCCTTATCTTTTTTAACGAGATCTACTTCTGCTTTTGCTTGATCTGAGATAAGGATAGCTACCCCTGCTTTTTTGGCTTTACCTGAAGCATAATAGGCTCTGTTCCAACCTTTTACCTTTACTCTGTATGTATCTCCCTGCTTTAAGTGTGTTTCCTGTAGGCAACATATTGTAGGGTTCTGCTTTTTGATCCAATCTGCTATCCGTCTCCGTTTGATGGGATTGTTCATCCCATTTACATTTACAGTTAAAATTACTAATTCTGTGTTTCCTGCCATCGTATTATCCCCAGATTATACTTTTTTCCCTTGACCCCCCTGATCCCCCTCCCCGATATTTAATTTACAGACCCCCCTTGTGACGCGCAACCCTCCCTCTTTTTTTTTTTTTTTTTTAGGATCCCTCCCCCCTCCCTCCAAGTCCCTTCACTTATTCTCCTTTTCCTTTCCCCTTTTCCTCTCCCCCCTTTTAATGAGGTGAGAGAAAATTCTCTGAAAAACAAATATGTTAATTATTTACTCTTTGAGCCTCTTCTGATGAGAGTAAGATTCACACAATGATTCTCCCCCTCACTAAGTTCCCTCAGATATGGTGTATTTTCTATGTCTCTTCCTTTAGATGTAGTTTCCCTCTTTTTATCACTCCTTCCCCTTTTTCTGAACCGACCTCCTTCCCTTTACCACACCCCCCTTTTTTTCTTTTATATCAGTAAAATCAAATTATCCTTGAGTATTTTTTATATACCCACAACAGAGTTACAGTTCTCAAGGGTTCTGTGTACCTTTTTCTGTTTCTCTTCAGTCTTGTGGATGTAGATCAATTTTTTTGTTTAAGTCTGGTTTTTTTCTTAGAAACATATAGAATTCCTCTGTTTCAATGAATGACCATCTTCTTCCATGGAAAAAGATGCTAAACTTAGCTGGGTAGTTCATTCTTGGTTGCAGTCCTTGATCTTTTGCCTTACGGAATATCAGGTTCCAGGCCCTTCTATCTTTTAATGTGGAGGCAGCCAGATCTTGGGTGACCCTTATTGTGGCACCTTGGTATTTAAATTGTTTTTTTCTAGCTGCTTGCAGGATTTTCTCCTTTGTGTGGTAATTCTGCAGCTTAGCCACAATATTCCGTGGTGTTCTTTTTTTAGGGTCTATTTCAGAAGGAGTTCGATGAATTCTTTCCACATCTACTTTCCCTTCTGTTTCTATTATCTCTGGACAGTTCTCTTTGATAATTTCCTGTAAAATAGAATCTAGGCTCTTTTTTTGGTCATAGTTTTCTGGAAGTCCAATAATCCGCAGATTATCTCTCCTAGATCTATTTTCCAGGTCTATAGATTTTCCCAGTAAGTATTTGACGTTGTTCTCCAGCTTCTCATTTTTTTTTTTTTGTTTTGTTTGACTGATTCTTGGGTTCTCTGTGAATCATTCATTTCTATTTGTTCCATCCTGACTTTTAAGGAGTTATTTTCTTCTTTCACAGTTTTTAGTTCTTTTTGTAAATGCCCAATTTCGTTTTTAAATGAATTATTTTGCTCTATTGAGTTTTTTCCATTTCCCTAATTTTTTTCTTTTGAGAATTATTTTCTTTTTCCAATTCAGAAATTCTATTTTCTTGAGACTTTTTTATCTTTTCCAATTCAGAAATCCTACTTTCCTGTGTTTTTTTAACCTTTTCTAATTCACTAATTTTGTTTCCCTGCATCTCCTGTGAATTCTTTATTTTTTCCAACTCCAATTTCAGGACGTTGTTATTCTCTATCATAACTTCCCTTTCTTTTCCCCATTTTTCTTCGATCTCTCTCAATTTTTTAAGAGCTTCTTCTAGGAGAGAGTTATGTGATGGGGGGCAGGAATCGTTCCCCTTTAGGTTGTTGTCTGTTGATTCTCTGCTATCAACTTCCTCGGGGTTAGATACCCGCTCTTTCTCTGTATAGAAGGAATCTATGGTTTTTCTAGCTTTTTTGCTCATACTTAAAAAAATCTTTTGGGGTCTGTCTCTGGGGTAGGAAATTATTTACTTCTTTACCAGCTTCCTCCCAGACCGGATGGATGCAGCGGCCCCTGCGCCGGGAGCTAAGAGAGAGCTCTGGGAGAGAGTTCCCCACCCCCTCCCTGGAAGTGCCTCAGAGGTGATTAGCACTACTGTGCTTAGAGGGCGTAGAATAGTGAAGACAGCACGAAGCCCAGCCTATGTGTCCGGGTGAGGCGTGGATGTCTGCAGCAGGTGACGTGAGAAGCCCCTGCGCTCAAACTGGAAGTGTCTGCCAGAAACCGCGGTCCCTAGTTCAAAGGTTCCGCTTCTCTGGGACTTCCTGGAGCTGAGTTCCACTCCCTCCAGCTAAGCTAGGCAGTGTGTGTTGCCTTGGGCCGTATCCACCCACTTGTCAATCTCTTAACTATTCTCAGGTGGTAGCTGAGGCCACACCCCCTGGTGTCACGTCTGCTGAGTCACCCCCCAGGGTCGGGGAAAATCTAATTTGAGTTTTAAAATATTTTGTCTTTCTCCTCTGAACTGCTAAATAATTAGCAGAGAAGAGCTAACAGCCTGTGCCAGATTCCTTTACCTCAGTGGCTTCTCTGATCCCAGAGCCCCTCCCAGCGCAATGGGAGCAGTGTGCCCCTACCCCACCGTCTGTGCTGGTCTTTCTTATTCCTCCCCTGAGAACTGACCTTTCCTGTTGAAACTCCAGATTCTCTTCAGCTGGTAAGTCGTGCTTCCAGTCCTTGTGGTATCTATCAGTCCTGAGCTAATTTTGAGACTTAATTTATCTAATTGGTTGTGAGGGAGTGAGGACGTTCACTGAGTCGTGTGTTTCTTCTCCGCCATCTTCAAGTCTGTTTTTTTTCTTAGAAACATATGGAATTCCTCTATTTCATTGAATGACCATCTTCTTCCATGGAAAAAGATGCTAAACTTAGCTGGGTAGTTTATTCTTGGTTGCAATCCTTGATCTTTTGCCTTTTGGAATATCAGTTTCCAGGCACTTCTATCTTTTAATGTGGAGGCAGCCAGATCTTGTGTAACCCTTATTGTGGCACCTTGGTAATTAAATTGTTTGTTTCTAGCTGCTTGCAAGATTTTCTCCTTTGCGTGGTAATTCTGCAGCTTAGCCACAATATTCTGTGGTATTCTTTTTTTAGGGTCTATTTCAGAAGTAGTTCGATGAATTCTTTCAACATCTACTTTCCCCTCTGTTTCTATTATCTCTGGACAGTTCTCTTTAATGATTTCCTGTAAAATAGAATCTAGGCTCTTTTTTTGGTCATAGTTTTCGGGAAGTCCAATGATCCGCAGATTATCTCTCCTAGATCTATTTTCCAGGTCTATAGATTTTCCCAGTAAGTATTTGACGTTATTCTCCAGCTTTTCATTTTTTTTTTTTTTTGTTTGACTGATTCTTGGGTTCGCAATGAATCATTCATTTCTATTTGTTCCATCCTGACTTTTAAGGAGTTATTTTCTTCTTTCACAGTTTTTAGTTCTTTTTGTAAATGCCCAATTTCATTTTTAAATGAGTTATTTTGCTCTATTGAATTTTTTCCCATTTCCCTAATTTTTTTTGAGAATTATTTTCTTTTTCCAATTCAGAAATCCTATTTTCTTGGGACTTTTTTATTTTCTCCAATTCAGAAATCCTATTTTCTTGAGACTTTTTTATCTTCTCCAATTCAGAAATCCTACTTTCCTGTGATTTTTTTCCCTTTTCTAATTCACAAATTTTGTTTCCCTGCATCTCCTGTGAATTCTTTATTTTTTCCAACTCCAATTTCATAACGTTGTTATTCTCTATCATAGCTTCTCTTTCCTTTCCCCATTTTTCTTCAAACTCTCTTAACTTTTTAATAGTCTCTTCAAGGAGAGAGTTATGTGATGAGGGGCAGGAATCGTTCCCCTTTAGATTGTTATCTGCTGACTCTCTGCTGTTAACTTCCTCGGGGTTGGATACCCGCTCTTTCTCTGTGTAGAAGGAATCTATGTTTTTTTTGGGCTTTTTGCTCATACTTAAAAAATCTTTTGGGGTCTGTCCCTGGGGTAGGAAATTATTTATTTATTTCTTTAACAGCTTCCTCCCAGACGGGATGGATGCAGCGGCCCCTGCACCTGAGCTAAGAGAGAGCTCTGGGAGAGAGTTCCCCACCCCCCTCCCTGGAAGTGCCTCAGAGGTGATCAGCACTGCTGTCTTTTGAGGGCGCTGTGTTTTAGCGGCTTCCCTGAGGTTGAGACTGAACAGTAAAGGCGACTCAAAGCCTAGCCAATGTGTCCCGGTGGGGCTTGGATGTCTGCAGCAGGTGATGTGAAAAGCCCCTGAGCTCAAACTGGAAGTGTCTGCCAGAAACCGCGGTCCCTAGTTCCAAGGTTACGCTTCTCTGGGACTTCTGTTCCACAGCCTCCAGCCGAGCCAGGCACTATGAGTTACTGCCCCTCCCACTCTTCAATCTCTTAACTACCCCGAGGTGAAAGGCCACACCCCCAGTGCCAAGATCTGCTGAGTCACCCCTGGGATCTTGGAAGATCCAATCTGGTTTTAAATTTTAAAGTTGCTTAGATTTCTCTTCTGAACTGCTGTATTATAAGCAGGTAGAGCTAACAGCCTGTGCCCGATTCTTTTATCTCAGTGGATTCTCTGATCCCAGAGCCCTCCCCAGCGCGACTGGCGCAGTGTGCCACTACCCCACCGTCTGCAGTGGTCGCTCCTAGGGGAGGAACTGACCTTTCCTGTTGAAACTCCAGATTCTATTCAGCTGGTAAGTTGAGCTTCCAGTCCTTGTGGATTCTATCAGTCCAATTCTATTTCTGAGGCTGATTAAATCTAGTTGGTTGTGAGGGAAGAAAGGAGCTTACACAGTGGCGTGTATCTTCTCTGCCATCTTGGCTCCGCCCCCAAAGTACCTAAAATTTGGTAATTTGACTTTACTTCCTCTTTGTTTTGATCAAGATGCCTAAAATTTTATTAATGTTAGTTTTTTTTTATGAAGAAACAGCTTTTAGATTTATTGATCAAGTTTATATTTTTAAGTTCTATATTTTTTCTTCAGTATCTTCTCAGAGTTTTCTATTTTGTGCTTATTTTAGCTTTTATTTATTGATTTTCTAGTTTATTATAATTGGATATTCAGCATCTTATCTTCTTTTTTCTATCTTCTTAGTGTTTGTTTAAAAAGATATTTTTTTCTGAGTTGTACCTCTTAATTGTACTTCTGAGAATTCTGAGTATGTTTCTTTAATTATACTCCAAAAATGTTAGCATGTTGTCTTTTGCTTATCATTTTATTTTCACAAATTTTTATGTATTTGGTTCTTAATTCATTGTCATTTAATGTCTCCCTTGCCTACATTGCCTGTTCTACTGTAATTATTACATTATGATTTGTATAAGATGTATTTAGTAATTCTTTAAATGAATTTATAATTTCTCTGTGATCTTCCACATGCCCTGCTTTTTATAAAAAAAAAAAAGAAAGAAAGAAAAAAGAAAAAGAAACAAAGAAAAGAAATATGTAGAAATGAATATATTTTCCTTAATGTTCTCATTTGAAAGGCCTCTTAAGTCTTTTATCTCTAACTTCTTGAATAGTTCATTCCAAAGTACATTTATTTACATTTTTACATCTTTACATTAGTTTGTCCAGTTATGAATTAGGGACATTATAGTTTCATATTATTATTGGATTACTAACCATCTCTATTTGACACCCATGATATTTTTTCTTCTATAAATCTATATGTTATATAATGAGGCATATATATATATATATATATATATATATATATATATATATATATATATATAGTTTAATCATTTTATTGACTTTTTGCTTATAGTTTCTTGATTATAACATAGTTTTGCAGGTTATTAGATTTCATATTGAAAATTTTTATTTTTTGCTTTTTCCCTTAACATAATTGCAACTCTTGCTCTTTAGAAATTACTTCATGCATCATAAATGTTTCTTTTAGGCTCTCATTTTCAATATTTATTTATCATGATGTGTATCAAACTGCATATCTTGTATATAATAAATTGCTTTTAAGTTCATTTTGTTATACTTTTATTTCGTTTGCTTACTTCATTTATATTTATAAAGATGAGTGCTGAGATTGTATTTGATCTATTAATTTCTTTCATATCAATTTCCATTTCCATTCTCTTTTGCATCAATACTTAATTTCTGTTATTAATTTTACTTAGGCAACTTTGATGGTTGTTTATTTCAATAGTCTTTTGCCTGCTCTTGTTATGCCACAGTTCTCTTTTATTGTCCTGACTCAGTTTCCTTAATTATCCTGATTCATTCCTGCCTAGGTTTCCCTGCTTCTCAGTTTTGCAAAACCTTCCCTCCCTCTTTATCAGAATACTTGATAAGAATAAAAGATCTTATGTTTTAGAATATCAGAATACCTCTCCCCATCCCAAGCTATTGGAATGTCAAATACCATCTTATCAAGATGCCTCTCCTCAAGTTAGAGGTGCCTCCTCCTGATTATGTCATCCCCATCTCTAGTGGTTCACCCCACCCTGTCACAACCCTGTTCCTGCTCTTGGTACCCTGACTCCACCAATGCCTCAATCTACCCTCTGCTTCTGAGCCATGTCATTTAGAACTCTGATTGTTTGCTGGATTCTTGGAGACAATATTGTCCTGGAGACAATAGTCTCATTTAGCCCTGGTACCAAACATGGATCCATTGGTCCCAGTATATCTCTCCATATCTCTATATCTTGCTCAGTTTTTCTGTCATTACACTCCTACTTTCCTAACATTTCCTTTGATTTTGATTAAATTTCATATTCTCCTTCTTTACTTCATCCTTTGTTCTTTCTTTTTCTTTCTTCTTTTCTTTCATTTCTTTCTATTCCAAACTATTTTTCTTTTTTTTCTTTTGGCAAAACAAAGGCTGGGTTATAAAAACAAAAGGTGGTAATTAAACATATTTACCAATTAATATATTAACAGAAATGGAATTGTATGGAGATTTTTGTTTAATATGCATTGATTTGAATCTTTCTGTATGTGTATACATACATATATAGGTGTATAAAGTTTATATGCCATCATCCAGTGTCATTTATTTATTTTCATACCTATCCATTTATAGAATGTGGTCTCCTTTAATCCCCATGTCACAGCTCCGACTTAGAATAATAAAAATAATGAAAATCAACAATGCTTATACCTCATGAGGCATTTGATTTTCTCTACATCTAAACAACAACAACAAAAAGATGTATTTCCTTATATATTTCCCAGGACCAAGATAGTTCATTTTAATTGCTCAAAATACAGCTTCATTTTGATATTCTTTTCATTTTTATTAATATAGTCATACCAAATAGCATTATTTATCAATTTAGGTATCACATATTTTTTCTAAGTACCTTAGCTCTGTCACTTGTTATGGTAAAACAAACAAACAAACAAACAAACAAACAAACCAAAAAAAAAACCTGTTCCATTATATTAACATTATAAATTTTGTTAATCTATTCCCCAACTGATGGATTTCTCCTTTGTTTCCAGTTTTTTGTTATCACAAAAATGATACTATGATTGTTTTGTTACAAATAGAGCCTTTTTTCCCTCTCTTTCATCTTCATGGAGTATATATATTCCAAAGTAGGGAGGGTCCAGAGAGTTTGAACAGAATTTTCTTCTATAATTAAAAATTACCTATTGGAATGGTTAGATTAACAAAATATTAATATATCAGTGTCTTCCTGTATTTCCTTCAAAGTTAATATTTTTATATTTTACCTATGTCTGACATTTTGTAGAATGGAAAGTAAAAACCGGTAGTTATTATTTAAATTGAATTTTCATTATTGTTTGTGATTTGGAGCTATCTTTCATATGGCTGTTTATAGATTGTGATTTTTAAAAATATTATTCACATCTTTTGATGACTTGTTTGGAAATTTTTTAAAATAAATTTTTATTTTTCCCATTACATGTAAAAGCAATTTTAGCATTCACTTTTAAAAAATGAGTTAACCTTTCCTGAGATAGTAGGGATATATGCCATAAATATTTTTTGAACAAATAGGTCCATTCTCTCCCCACCCCCATACCCCACTTAAAAATCTATTTGAGACATAAATCTAGTGATATTGCTGAAGGGCATGCCCAATTTGATTGTACTTTGTGCATAATTTGGAATTGCTCTCCAGAGTAGTTGAATTAGTTTACAACCCTACTGACAAAGCATTAATATACAAATTTCCCTGCACCCCCTCCAACATTTGGCATTATTCTTTTCTGTAATTTTAGCCAATCTGATAGGTGTGAGTTGGTACCTCAGAGTTGTTTTAGTTTTTTAAATTTGTGCTTATTTAATCAATGATCTAGAGCATTTTTATATTATTATAAACTGTATTGTGTATCAAATCTATTCCAGTGATCCATCACTCTGTATCTTAACCAATATATCAGGTTGTTATGATGTTTACCACTTTCTAATACAGTTTGAAAATCTGGTATGGTTAAAACATTTTCCTTCATTATTTTCCCCCATTAATTTCTTTGATATTATTTAAATTCAGTACTTCTAGATGAATTTTGTTATTTTTTTCTAGCTCCATAAAATACTTTTGACAAGTTGATTGAAACAAAATTAGTAAATTAACTTAAATAGAATTGTAATTTTATTTTATATACTTATATATATATTATATACCTATATATATATATATACATATATATATATATATATTATAGATATTAGCACTTCACAGTATACAAATTTAGGCATTCTGATCAAAACAAAGAGGAAGTAAAATTATATTACCAAACTAAAAAAGCACATGAAAAGGAAGAAATAAAAGGAACTATCAGAATCTATTAAATAAGATTATGTGCTAATAAAACTTGAATTTTTTTTAAAAGCATTATTCCATCAAAATTAAAACACCCAAATTCACAAATCATAAAAAAATGGAATCTTAATCAATCCAGTTGCCTCTAAGCTATATTTTCTAACTAAAATTAGCCAAAAAAGGACTTAATCTTTATATGGTCACATAGATCATAAATATAGTCTGATTGTCTAGAGATTTTTTTCCTCTAGTGATTTTCTAACCTTTGCATTTTTTCTGTCTGACATATATGTATGCATGCACATGTGGGCATGCATTTGTTTATGTGTATGTATATATACACTATGTATACATGCATGTATATATGTGTATATACACATACACAAAGAGAAAAGAGAGAGATATAGACAGAGAGAGGAAAATCTAGAGACAGCTCCACTTCAAATGTTCAAATGGACTATTTGTGCACAACTTGTGCTAGAGTCTTCTGTGGTCATATTGGACTGATTAGTCACAGGAGAATACACTTTACATTGACTCTACCATCATGATGTCATTGGTAGTCTTGCTTTAATGAGAACCTGGCTTCCTCTGGGAAGGAGATGATTTGAACATTCTATTTAAACTTTACAAGATTAGCCTCTGTGACTAGGGGTTTGGGAATGAGTTCAGTGGGACAGATTGGAATCTTCTGGTACTGGAATTTAACTGATAAAAGATCTCTGCTATATTGCAAAGTTAACATCTCTCAGAGTTTGAAATAGAATTTGTAACTCAATTGATTTAATGTGTGCTTCCAGATGTCCTTCTGCTTATTGGTTGAATAATAAGGACTATAAAACCATAGACTTTTAGCTTCTTAACCCCAAATCCAATAAAACTGACTTTTCTGAGTTGGGGGTAAAAGTTGCAAATAGAGGAAATTAATAAATTAGCTAGGCTTTTGCTGCTTGTACTTCATATCAGGTATATTAAAAACACTTCCCAAGCCCTGAATCAAGTGCAAATACAGTGCAAATTGTGGAGACATGGTATGTTAACAACAGAAGAACTTTAATGGATCTGGGGAAAGGGTGTAAATTATAGAAAGATGTACTTTGAGCATGTAAATAACCATTCTTACTAAACACGGTAAAAAGCAGTAGAAACAGCAAATAAAAATCTGTTTCCATGAGCTGAAAATAGGGCTAATGTACTTTCATCCTTTATAGGAAATAATAAAGGGTTTTGTGATTATTCAGGAAAAAATGGAAAAGTAAAAACCAGGAGAACTTTTTGAGTCCTTATATATGGTGAAAGATAACATCTCTCTTTTAGGTGTTTGCAAAGTCAAAAGTCATTGATGTTATCAGGGAAAGACTGAACAAGAATATGAAAAAGTAATAATTAAATTTCCCTATTTTTTGAAAAACTGGCACAAAGTGAAAATAAATTTGAATTTTGAATATTCTGAGTTTTTCAAGCAGTATTCAAACATTAGTTATAAGTTTGTCTTGAGTTATTTGCTTAAAAATATGACATGTTTCAAATAAGTTGAGTTTAAATGAATTAAAAAACCCAGCTATATCCTCCTTCATCTTTACATATCAGCTTTCAAAAAATCCCATTTTTCAATCAGTGAATGAATCAAACCATATGGATTAAATCTACCTCATAATATATAAGGATATAAAAATAAGTAGGAAGAATGTTGGCAAAAACCCTCCCCCATTTTTTTAAAAGAATTTTCTTCACTTTGGAAACATATTTGATATGTTACTGGACTGAAAATGTCACCAAGTTTTATTCTCTTTCATTCATGTTTATTAGCATACACATTCTATTTCTGCTTGGAATCCCAATCACTTTAGTAGTTAAGAATTTTCTCTGAAAGTATTGTCATTTGCACTTCCCCCACCAAAACCACTCCAAAACAAAAGAAAAAAAAAAAAAAACAAGAGAGAAAAATTGTTTAAAAAACTGGATTCTCAATGTGGTGTTATAATTTAATGTCTGTTTTTTTTTAAATGTACTTTAAAAAAAAGATTTAGATTTGCATGAGAATTTACAGGACTACTAGTAGTAACCACTCACTTGTGTATTAAAATAATGCTTTTTAAATACTCGCAACAATTTTGTGAATTAAGAATTATAAAAAATATGTCTTTATATAAATTATGTATATATCTTTATATAAATTAATTAAATCTTTATATAAATTATTTAAATTATTTCTTTTTTTTTTTAAATGAAGAAACTAAGGCCAAAGGAATTTAAGTCACTTGTTCAAGATGTTGGAATGTTGGAGCATTGTCTTCCTGCCTTTCAAGGGTATTCTGCAATGTAAATTGCCCTCTATGTTACAAGAAAGAGAAGATTTTCAGGTCACTACTCTTTTATCTTGCACAGTTTTGTCACTCATATGTGAAATAATAAAAGTGAGGATATGGATTTAATATGTATATGCTGAAGGAAGACTCAAATAGAAATAATATAGCAAATCTTTTTTATTTGTTTATTTTAATACACGTTGCTTTATGAATCATGCTGAGAGAGAAAAATCAGAACAAAAAGGGGGGAAAAACTATGGGGAGATTAAAAAAAAAAAGAAGTGAATATAGCATGTGCTAATTTACATTCAATCTCATTAGTTCTTTTTCTGAATGCAGATGCCATTTTCTGTCCAAAGTCTATTGGGACTGCTTTAAATCACTGAACCGCTGAGAAGAATCAAGTCTTTCCTAGTTGATCATGACACATTCTTGCTGTATTGAGTACAATGTATTCCTGGTTCTGCTTGTTTCAATCAGCATCAGTTCATGTAAATCTTTCCAGGCCTTTATAAAATCAAATAGTTTATCATTTTTTATAGAACAATTATGTTCTAATACCCTCATATACCACAACTTATTAAACTATTCCTGAATTGATAGGCATCTGCTCATTTTCCAACTCTTTGCTACCACAAAAAGAGCTGCTACATTTTTGCACATGTGGGTCCTTTTCCCTCCTTTGTGATTTCCTTGGGATACCAGCCCAGTAATGGCATTGCTGGTTCAAAGGGTATGTATGCACAGTTTTAAAGCCCTTTGGGAATAATTCTAGATTGCTCTCCAGAATGGTTGGATCATTTCACAACTTCACTAACAATGCATCAGTGTCCCAGTTTTCTCACATGTCCTCTAACATTTATCCAACATGTCATTTTAGTCAATCTGAATGATGTGAGATGGTATCTCAGAGTTGTTTTAGTTTTCATTTCTCTAATCAATGGCAATTTAAAGCATTTTTTTTCATATGACTATGGATAGCTTTCATTTCATCCTGTGAAAATTTTCTGTTCATATCCTTTGACCATTTATCAATTGGGAAATGACTTGCATTCTTATAAATTTATCACAGTTCTTTATATATTTTAGAAATGAGATCTTTCTCAGAAATACTGGCTGCAAAGATTTCCCCCCCCCAGCTTTGTATTTCTCTTTTAATTTTGTTTCTGTTGGTTTTGTTTATACAAAATCTTTTTAATTTGATATAATTGAAATTGTCCATTTTGCCTTTCATAATTTTCTCTAGTTTTTCTTTAGTCACAAATTCCCCCCCCTTCTCCAAAGATCTGAAATGTAAATTATCTCTTGTTCTCCTAATTTGTTTATGGTATGACCAAATCATGTATCTATTTTGTCCTTAGTTTGATATGGGTTGTGAGTTATAGATCTATGCTGAATTTCTGACATAATATTTTCCAGTTTTCCCAGCAATTTTTGTCAAATAGGGATTTCTTATTCCATAACTTGGAATTTGGGTTTTTTTCAAATAATAGATTGCTATAAGTCTTGAATATTATGTCGTACATATCTAATCTATTCCACAGATCCACCACTCTTTTTTTAGCCAGTACCAAATGGTTTTGATGACTGCTGCTTCATAAATAGTTTTAGGTTTGGTACTGCTAAGACACAATTCTTTTTTTTTTTTTCATTGATTCCCTTGATATTCTTGATTTTTTATTCTTCCAGTTGAATTTTGTCATCAATTTTTTTAGTTCTATAAAATAATGTTTTGATAGTTTGATTGTTATGGCATTGATTAAACAGACCAATTTAGGTAGAATTCTCATTTTTATTATATTAGCTCTGCCTACCCAGGAGCAAATTGATATTCTTCCAATTGTTTAGATCTGATTTTATTTGTATGAGAAGTGTTTTGTAATTGTTTTCATATAGTTCTTGGTTTGTTTTGGCAGGTAGAACAACAGGTATTTTATTTTGCATATAGTAAATTTAAATGGCATTTCTCTTTCTATTTCTTGCTGATGGGCTTTGTCAAGAATAAATAGAAATGCTAATGATTTGTGTGGATTTATTTTATATCCTAGAACTTTTCTGAAGCTGTGAATTGTTTCCAGTAGGTTTTTGGATGTTTTTCTAGCATTCTCTAAGTATATAATCATATCATCTGCAAAGAGTGATAGTTTTATTTCCTCATTGCTTATTCTAATTCCTTTAATTCCTTTTTCTTTTTTTTTTTTAATTGCTAAACAGCTTTTCTAGTACAATGTTGAATAACAGTGTTGATAATGGGCATTCTTGTTTCAGTGCTGATCTTATTGGGAATGAATCCAGCTTCTTTCCATTACAAATAATGCTTGATATAAGTTTTAGATTGATAATGACTATTATTTTAAGGAAAGATCCCTTTATCCCTATGCTCTCTAGTGTTTTTAATAGGAATGAGTGCTGTTTTTTTCCCAAAATATTTTTTAAGTATCTATTGAGATTATCCTATGATTTTTTTTATTGACATGGTTGATTAATAGCAATAGTTTTCCTGATATTGAACCAATCCTACATTCCTGATATAAATCTTACTTGGGCATAGTGTATTATCCTGCTGATAAATTGCTATAATCTCTTTGCTTAAACTTTATTTAAAATTTTTTTTTATCAGTATTCATTAGGGAGATTGGTCTCTAATTTTCTTTCTCCATTTTGGCTCTTCCTGGTTTAGACACATAGAAAATCTTTATAAAATTTTCCAAGAAAGATATATTAAGCACAGATTACATTTTCAGTTTAATTCTTCATCTTAATTTATGCTTCTAAGATGCCCTTATGCATGGAAGATTTGGTTCTTGGCATAGGAAATAAAATTATGTTGTGAGATTTATTGTCTCAAGCAATTGATAAAGAAATGATTCTTTTGTCCTTTTTTTCATTTTATTTCTGTGTCATTTCTGAGTTGGATACCTACTGATTCCCAATTCATAATTATTTATACTCTAAAGCAGTGATGACTGAGGAAGTCATTAGATATTTCTTGAATAATAATTTCTATCATCTACTTTAGCCCACCATCAGAGAGTAGAAAACTTCATTCAATGAGTTAATGAAGTGTTTATTAAGCATTTTTATGTACTTATATTATGTTAAAATTTATGAATATAAATAGAAATAAGAAAATCCCAGTTTTCAGGGAGGTCATATTCCAAAGTCAGAGGCAGTACATATGGAACTGGATTGAATTTAGAGTTGCATCATACAATTTTAGAGTTCAAAGAAACCTTGGAAATTCCTAACTCCAGTCCTTAGCTTACTGATATATACATATATGTGAATTTTTCTTACCTTCTAAAACATTTCTAATTCAGTGGTCATCAACTCTACCCCTGAGCACTTCTATTTGAATATTTCAGTGCTTTCCCTTTAAAATTGATTTCTTCTTCGTTATTAATATGACTGGGAAAAGAGTATGAATGCATCCCTATATTGATTTTAAAATAATAAAAATTTACAAGATCTTTGTACTGAGCTTTCTAAAATTGTTTTTCCTACACTTTGTGTACATGTCTGATTCTATCCAACATTATTTTTTGGCTTTTAGAGAGTACTGCAAGTCATAGTCCCTTCCTCTAGAGATAACTACCATTTATGCCACTACAAAACCTGTCTTCATTATTGGTCTGAATTTAATCTAGAGCAGAGATCCATTTCTTATTTATTCCTTTTTGAAAGAACTTAGATTATCAACAAGGGAAAGTAATGTTTCTAATGAAACAACACTGTCAGTTGAATCCTCCCATTATCAAAATATATTCTACCATTGTTATTTACATTGGTAAAATATCTTCATATGATGGAATATTATTGTTCTGTAAGAAATGACCAACAGGATGATTTCAGAAAGGCCTATAGAGACTTACATGAACTGATGCCGAGTGAAATGAGCAGGACAAGGAGATCATTGTATACTTCAACAACAATACTATATGATGATCACTTCTGATGGATGTGGCCATTTTCAACAACGAGATGAACCAAATCAGTTCCAATAGAGCAATAATGAACTAAACCAACTACACCCAGCAAAAGAACTCTAGGAGATGATTATGGACCACTACATAGAATTCCCAATCCCTCTAATTTTGTCCACCTGCATTTTGGATTTCCTTCACAGGCTAATTGTACACTATTTCAAAGTCCAATTTTTTTGTACAGCAAAACAACTGTTTGGACATGTGTACATATATTGTATTTAATTTATACTCTAACATATTTAACACAACCTGCCATCTGGGGGGGGAGGAAGGAGGGAAAAATTAAAACAAAAGATTTGGCAATTGTCAATGTTGTAAAATTACCCATGCATATATCTGGTAAATAAAAACTATTAAAAAGAAATATCTTCTATAATCTATTGCCTTCTCAGGTGATATAAAGCATGGCTTTCCACAATGATATATCTTTTATTTTCCCTCCTTTTAACCCCACTGGATCATACCATAATGCTTTCATTATCAGATTCATGGGCTTCCATTATGATGAAGATATTCTTAAAATGTAATGCAGTTCTACCACTCCTTCATATTCTGTAGTATTTGTAAGGATTAGAAGAACAGAAATCCAAATCAAGAAGGACTCTCAAAAGTCATTTAGTCCAACATCCAAATTTTATAAATGAAGAAACTAAAGCCTAGGGAGTTTAAATTGTTCTTTAAGTCCATGAATATGATAAAGGTCAAGAGTTGGGTTTAAATTCAATTGCTCTGACTCTAGATGAGGCTCTCTTTACTCTGCCACCAGACATTCAGAGAAAAGGAATGTTATAAGTTGAAAATGTTAGCATTAAAATGTTCATGTTTTTCCAATAAGTCAGTGAATCAATAGGGATTTGCTGACTGTACCTTTTCTACCTAGCCTTGTGCTATAGATAGTATAAGATATAGTACCTGTCTTCAAGAATCCTAGGATCCTGTTGGAGACAGAGTAGTATATAATTGTACCTTAATAGAAATAAAGTATAATCAGGTTCTTGAGGGAAAAGAGATCATCTAGGTTGAAGTAATCAGTTTATCATTGGAAAGCTATTTATTAAGCACCTATTATATATCAAACATTGTACTAAACACTGGGAATACAAAAAGAAAGAAGAGATATCTTAGAGAAAGTGAGATTTGAATTGAACTTTAAATGATTTGGATAAAGGTGGGGAGAGAAAGATGAAGCATTTTAGATAAGAAAATGCATAAATTCAGTAATAAGAATAAGCATAGTACACACACACACACACACACACACACACACACACACACACACACATATTATACATGTATAGTGAGAGGACCAGAATAGTTGAACTTAAACATTGTGTAAGAAAGAAAATGAGACTGAAAATATCAAATGTGGACAGGTTATATAGAGCACAGAAAACATCCCAAGATTTTAACTTGTGGAAGGAACAACTGAAACCAGCAATTTTGTACTATAATTTCTATCATGAAAAAGCACTTTTGTTATTTGCATACCTGGGGGGTCAGCCACTGTGAGCAAATATCCCAAGCTATCACAAGACTCCAGTTGGAGAGATTGCTACTGGCATAGGGCAGAGACAAGGATCAAGTCTGAGATCTCACTTATATTATTTCCAATTAAGGAAAAACAAACAAACCTAATTATTCTTGCCAAATATCAGAAATTATAGCAGAACCCTTTAAATTTTAGTGCTCTGTACCAAAGGTCTAGTTGCCTCACCCTAGATAATGCTCTAGTTGAAAGCAACAGGGAAATATGGTAGATTAACATGGTTTTTGCTTATTTTATTTTGAAGAAGTTGGACCTTGGGAGGACAAATTGTTTGTCATAGATCTTACAAGGACTACAGTAGCTTAGTTGAGATAAGAACTCAGACCCTCTTACTCTAAATCAAGCAGTTTCTCTTATGTTAGAAAACTACAGAGGGAAAATGGAGATGACTCTCATCAAGGAAATTAAAAAATGAGGCCAGGCAAATCTTGGTCATTTCATTTTCTTGTACAAAATACAAACATAGCCTATTTAAAAGTATCTCAGAGTAGAAATGCTGAAAGTAGGCCTTTGGCATCTCACCCTAGTTCTTAATATTTCTCAAGCTTTCCATTTATTTTGAAATGCTAACTTCAAATACCAAATAAAAGATCTCCCATTTAAAAATCAGAAATCTGAAAGGTTAGATGGCTTGCTTATTTATCATTCTCACACCACTGTCTACTTGGAACACAGCAAATGGTTTGACAACTGTCCATTTATAAAATAGGGGTATTTAAAAGAAATTTCAACTTCAGGAGGTGGGAGAGGAGTTTTGTAAGCAATTAATATTAGTCCAAACACTTGTACCTCCACAGTTTGAGGGAATGTGTGGGGCAGCATATTTGAGACAAGGACATGTATTCAAACTATATACACTGCATATTTTCAGTCCAATGAAAAGCTATAAAACAGACTGACTATTTAGTGGTACTAGAAAGTGATTTCTCAAAGGATATTCTACTCAGTACTATAAAGATTTTGTTGTTCATGGTAGCTAATTTTTTTTTGTCATAATGGCTGCTTTGTGTTAAGGAGCAAAATTAACTTCAGAGCAATGCCTCTATTTTCTTTCATTAAGTACCCTAAGAACAAAACTCTTTGTGAAGATTTTTGGTTTGTTTTGGGAGAAGTCTGGTAGGGCTGGAAGGGATACTTACTCTATTTATAATATGAGAAAAATTACATAAAAGCTGATGACCAATGAAGCCAATTAAGAAGTTTGATAGAAAAGTTATGGAATTGGAAATTGAGTTTCTTGTTTTTAGAACAGTCTGGGGAAAAGTCTAAGGGTACTTGTGATAAAATTCCATGCTAGTCCTAGACTGAACACAAGTTATATCCCACTAAGATTTATGATGAAGTCTTATTAATTATTACTTGCAAAGTGTTTCAAGACTATGGTGAAAGGTACAGTGAAAAAGAATTTTGAAGGATTTAAAATAACAAAAAAAAATTATTACAAATTATTTTTGTCAATAGCCATGTAGAGTTTCCCACAGTTATTCTGATAAACCCAGATTGCTACTGCATATTATAATGTTACCTATTCTTATTTTATATTTATATATTTAAAAAACCCCACAAAAAACTTGTTTTGGTGAGATATATCCAGACCTCAGGCATTTCTGGACAAATGAGTCCAGCATTAATGCAACAATTCCAGGTGGTCATTGTCCAATATGCAGGCCACCCAGCATAACCTTTCATGTCCACTAAGTGAAGAACTAATTGAAAAAGATGAACTTTGCACAGTGCCTGAAGGCCTACGGAATTGGACCTGGTGAAACTAGAGGAGGAAACAAATTACGAAGGTCAATACCTTCCAGAAGGTAGAGGGGAAACTATTTCTAGGAAGGTTGAAGTCTTTCTTATTCACAAAATAAATATGCTCCATAAATATACTTCAGAGAGTTAAAATCATTTGCTGCAAATTTCCATGTGTGATGTTGGTTCTGCTAAAACATTGGAAACAAGAAGAATGCCTAGTATATATACACATTACATCTCCCTCCCACCAACCATATCTCTCAGGGCTCTAAAACCATTTGTTTATCATTATAAAACAAGTAGGCTTCTATTTTAATGGAGGAGTTGACATAGTTCTGGCCTCTCACAATGCCAGCATCTCAATCTGCACAGACAGTGCCAAGAACAAGTTAAACACACACCTCTGAGGTCATGGTTACCTTTTGATCACAGCCTTTGCAAAATAGCCAAAGCCTTGGGAAGAATTGTAAAGTTGAAAAACATTTGTAGGATCTGTCAAGTTTCCAAGATCACTGGTGGGAATACTTTGTGTTCTTTTCCATTCTGCTGGAGCAGAGTGGTGGGTTATGGACAAGCTTCGAGGCAATTAGAATTCCATAATTCAAATTAATAACCTCATAAAACACTGCAGATTATGTATGACATTTTTTAAACCTATAACCAAAGGCCTTTAGCCTATTCTGATAGCAATTTTGAAATGACTTGGAATTCATCCCAGACATGCTAAAAATAAATAAATAGATAAATAAATAAAAATTTAAATAAAGCACTTTGCAAGAAAAATTAATATGACAAAGTGTGCTTTCTGTTGTTGTCATTGTTTTAAATTTACAATTAGATTTTTAGATTAGTGGAATATGGAAACTATTTACTTTAGCTGGTTTTACTTTTCTGGGGGACAGCTTTGAATGTCATCTCTTTCTCATGCTGACCTTTTCTTTTCCATCTGGGGAAGGGGAAATAGAAGACACAGAGGGGGAATGTAAGTTAGCTTTTTTTTTTCCTTTTTTTATCCTGTTCCTGTTATGCTTCATCACATTGTCTAGTGAAATGAATAAATTAGGGTTTTAACTCCATTCGTTGGATTATGTGTTTTATATATTTCCATACTTTTAATTTAGTAGGGCAGTGCTTTCCATTAGAAGATGGGTCTCATTAAAAGAAATGTTATTATGGAACTGTGTGCATTAAGTTTAATTTTCACTCAATTTAAAAGGAATACTTGGGAGACCAGTGCATCGAAGCACAAGAAAATGATTAGTTGGGGCTCCTTTTAAACAGAAGAGCAAAATGTGTGAAAAGTGGTGCCTCTGGGGCAAATAAAACAATCACATCTTCTGAAATGGGGTTGCAGGCTCTGCATAAATGACTGTCCTGCTCTATTTTCAGACCTCCTGCCTTTCTTTAATGACCACTTATCCTTTTCTTGAAGCAGCTAAAGAAAGGAGAGGGGGTGGGGTTATTATGGGAAAGGCAGACTCAAGTAGGGCAGGGTCCTGAGGGGAATGCATTTCAGAATTTCCCAGATTGTCATGAAGGAAGGGACAACTGAGTTAGTTTATAAAATATGCAAATAATTTTATCCCTGGTTTAGGGATAACCACAAAGACCACAACCTCATGTAACGGCACTTAGCAAAGGAAAGGTACCTCCACAAAGATACTCTTGGCTTAGCTCATTTACTGAAATCTAAAGAGCAAAGTTCTCTCTCTATTTTTTTTTGTTCATTTTTGTTTTAGGAGTAAGTTTTTATGGGGATATGGAGTTTTTTCCCTTTAATTTCAATGTCTGAGTTCAGATCTTGCTAGTTTTCTTCGTTCCAGTAAATAATTCATGCACACTCTGTGTTAGAAACCAAAAGGCCAAAGGAAAGCTTTCTGAAGAGTTTGTTTCCAGGAATCAACAGAGGAGAAGCAACTAATGTCTTGTACCTAATTTCCTAGTTGCTGGTTCAAGATATTATCTACCCTACTTCATAGTGTGATACAGCAGGAAGATATCTCAAGATACTTGTGAAGATGAGTGATTATATAAATTGTTCCACATAGATGAGGATTTTTTTTTTTGTCTCCAGGGACAATGGTCATATAATCTTCTTTGGTAGACTATTCCATACCCTTATCATTAGGTGGTCTATTTTTTCCTTATGTCTAACCAAAATCTTTCCTGCTTTAATATGAAACCATTTCCTCTGTTTGATCATCTTGAACATGGATAACATATGTTTAACATTTTCTTGAAACAAGCCTCCTTATGTAGTTGAAGGAGAAATTGTTAGCTTTTAACCTTCTTTTCTCTTTTTTTTTTTGGGGGGGGTAAGGGGACTATGAGGATATAGGGACAAGGTAGAGAGAAAAATAGGACTGTGATATCATTAGCATAGGGAAGCTATGTAGAGAAGGTAGAGAAAATTCTACTAATTAATCAGTAATCATTTATTAAATATCTACTATAAGCCAAGCCTAGTGCTATGGGATACAAAAGGAGGCAAAAGACCCTGCCCTCAAAGAACTCACAATTTAATGGGGGAGACAACCTGAAAACAAATATGTACAAATAAATTGTATACAGGTTAATTTGGAAATAATTAACAGAAGGAAGGCCTTAGAATTAAGTAGTATTGGGAACAGTTTTCTGTAGGAGATAGCATGTTCAGATAGACTTTATAATTTATAGTTTTGAAGAGTTGCTTGGAGCCACAGAGGGGTTAAGCAATTTTTCCTAGGAGACATAGTGTTAGAAAACACTTTTCTTGGATCCAAGACTGGCTCTCTATCAAAATACATCCCCTCTCCTTCTCTGGGGTAAGTTCTCTCAATCACTAATACTCTTTTTTTCACACAAGACATTTTCCCCACTTTTATTACTTATTTGTATTTCTCATTTCTGTTCTTTTTCTATTTTCGTGCTTTATAATATGCCATGACCACAATTAGGGTAATAATACCCTAAAAATATCTATGAGATTCAGCTATAATGGTGAGAAAATGTGGATCACTACACTAAACACCCTTTCCATTACCAGAAAAGCAACCTATAGTACAATCATTATAATAATGGTAGAAGGTTGGCTTCTTAACACATTGCATATGTGTATACACTGAATTACATTACCCTCACCTTATATCATTCATAGTAAGTCCCTAGAAAAACAATTACAAAGGTTATTTCTAATTGAGTAGTAGTACTAACTTGAGTACTAACTTGAGTAGTACTAACTATATATAGTACTTGACACCCATGCAAATGTTTAAACATGTTTTTAAAAAGTGATTATTACCTAGGTTAATAAGAAAAGTGAAAAGAGTCAAAAGCATAGTAGATGACTTGCCCTTGTGTGATTTATGAGGTGATGTAGAGTAATCTATAAGCCCTCATGTTTCCTAATATAGGGTTTTTCTGTCTTTACTTATTGACAACAATAATAAAGAGTAATTAAGTAATGCCCTTGATTATTCAGTAACAGCCTTGTCTTAAACAAGCCTTGTAAACAAGAGCAAAACACTTGTCAACCATTAAGGTTTTTTACAAGCTATTTTTTCCCTAGAAACTACATGAGTAATAAAATGAATAAAATTAGCATTCTTCACTATCCCAGTTTTAATTGTTACTCTCTCTGGATGAGTGAGCTAATGGCTATTCACAGAGGTATAAGCTCTGTACAAGGGAAAACTATTTAGATATTGGTATGGCCAAAAAACAGGCTAATTATGGCACAGATATAAAACAAAGACAAATATTGAACATGATAATAAGTGGAGCGAGTAAGTGAACTTTTTGGTTATTAAAAAATACCTATTCAGTATCCATAATTTCAATGGAGGAGAGAATTTATAAAAAGGGATGAATGTAGGAATTAAATAATCATGCCCTTAATCATGGTGTGACAGTGGATGAACCTACAACATGCCAGACACCGCACTAAGCATTTTATAAACATTATCTTACTTGATCTTAAAAACAACTATAAAAAATAGGTGCTATTTTTATCTCCATTTTACAGCTGAGGAAATTAAGGCAGTTAATTGACTTACCTAAGGTCACATACCAGGGACATTGCAAAGCTAGATTTGAATTCAGGTTTTCCTGACCAATCCTAACTAGCTCCCTAGTAGAAGGTATATGTTGAAAAAGTAGAAGAAATAAATAAAATGGGGTATGTAAAGTGAAGTTAGATTATCAAGGAAAGTGAACAAGCATTTATTAAATATCTATATTAAGAAAACTGGGCTAAATCCTGAGGATACAAAAACAAAAACAAAAACAAAAAGTACCAAGAATTGTGTACAAACAAAATATGTGTGGAATAAATTAGGGATATTCACAGAGAAGTCATTAGCCTCAAGGAAGATCTAAAAAGTTATCATATAGAAAATAAGTGATTTTAGCTAGGATCTGAAGGAAGCCAGAAGGAGATGAATGTGAGAAGAATTCAAAGAACAAGTGACAACAAGTGTTACTAGATTATTCAGTGCATAGAAGAGAATAAGGTGTAAGAAGACTGGAAAAGTAGGAAAGGAACAGTTTATGAAGTCTTTTTAAAGTCCAGCAGAACATTATGTATTTAAGCCCAGAAGTAATAGGGAGTCACAGCAATTTATTGACAAGGGTGCCTAACAGTCTGAAAATTCATTTGCCCTGCTCCTTTTGTGATAGAGCAATTTTTTTTTATTTGTGGTAGTCTTACCCAGATCTATTACCACATAGCCCTAGTTATTGCCTTTTCTGTGGTAGGATAGATAGCTCCTGTTTTTAACATTTTTCAGTTTTCCCGAACCCTTTCTTTTCTTTTGTTCCCCTGATTTACACCTATATACATCTAATATACAAAAAGAAATAATGCACTTCAGAAAAAGCATGATAATTCCTCCAACTCCCCTAAAATCTGTTATGTTGGATTTTGAAATGTTGAGATCACAGGGCAATCAACCAAAAGTGCTAGTCTAGAGGCAAGTACAAATGAAAAGAGCAAGAATAAGATAGGATCAAATTAAAGAGAAAATCTAGAACCAAGAAGAATGATAAAAAAATGATAATTAGAGATAAAATAGGTCAACATTGAGGAAACATTCAGTTAAAGTTAAAGGTCAGAACAGAAAGGGAAGAAAGGGAAGAAAGCAGTCAATAGTTGAGAATCGAGCAAAAAATGGAAGTCAAGAGAGAATAGTGAATTCAGGGAGGGCAAACACTCTAACAACGCAAAGCAAATCAAATGCAATAGAAAGGAAGAATCTGAAGAAAATCAAGAATCTTGTCCCAGTTAGGAAGTGCTTTATTATTCTTCCTAGAAAGAAGAAGAACAAATGACTGACTCAGATTTGATATAGACTGAAGGTTGAATCCAAAGTTATTTTCTTTGATATTCATCCTCAGTAGGGTCTACTTCAAATTTTTGTTTGTTTTTCCTAATGAGCAATAGAATTTAAAGTTTTTTTTTTAATTTTCAAAGTTTGCATTGATATAATTTTATTTTTTTTAATTAAAAGCCATTGGATACTCCTTTTGTTTTTGTTAGAGAAAAAAGTTGTTTATTGAGTAAAAATGGAAGTGGAATAATACTTAAAATTAGCCAACTAAGAAAAAATAAATTGAATGTGCTTTTTTTTTTCCTATTTGCAACTTCTTTTGTGGCATTTTCCATAAATAACACGGATTAAATTATTGTATGTCCATTATGAATGAAATTTAAAAATCATTTTTTCACTCCCTCAGGCTACTTTGAGAAGTGAGGAGAAGGGAGGTGGGGATAAATAAGAAATTAGACTCCCTCAGGGTAACAGCAGGTAGGGTAGTCTCATAAAGTGGAGATGGCCCTGCCAAAATGGGTCATCTGGCAGTCCTAAGAATCAGTCAAACAAAAACAATCATCTTTGATCTGCTTGAAAGATTGTAGTGAAATACAAACTTAAGTGACCTCTTAACTTTTTCATCTGAAGAGTCTTCATCTTTCTCCTTTAAATTCTGTTTTCTCCTCCAGATTCCCAAATACTTCAGATAACTCCATGTGGTTTCCTGATTGCTCTGTCTTTATTCACGTCCATCCAGCAACATCAAACAAAGTCAACTTTGGTCTCTAGTACAGGCCTACCAAACCAGATTTCTGATATAGCAGCTGGAAGCAAAATAAAATAAATACCACTTAGGTAGGAGTAGGGTGTGGGAGAGGAAGGATATAGTTCACTCACACACAAACATACAAATACATTCAGACTATACCTTCAGGAAGAAAATGGAACACTGGACAGGAAGACAAATGTTTTATCTACCTTGATATAAAACATCCAGACATATGGAAATGTGCACATTTTTGATTGACTTTTTCTATCATTTATATGATGATAAGCTTGTTGAAACAATCTTAGCCTGGTGCATGAGAGATTTCTATGCACACCAAAGAAATTTATAGCAGCAGAACCCAGTCAATCTAACACAACAAATATTCATTAAATAACTCAGTATAAGACTCTCTATAATGCTGGTTCTTCCCCTACTTAAAATGACCCTTAATTTCTTTCTGCCTCAGTTTCCTCAACTGTAAAATGGGTATTATAACAGGATTTTCCTCTCAGGATAATTATAAGGATTAGATCAAATGACATTTGCAAAACACTTAGCACATTTCGTGGCACATTAAGGGCTTAATAAATGCTTATTTCCACTTAATAATAGCTAATATTTATGTATATTTAAAGTTTACAAAGTGCATTATGCCTTATTTAATACTCACATCAACTGGGTGAATTAGGTAAAGCAGGATTTAAAATCAAGCTTTTCCTGTTTTGAATTCAGTGTTCTATCTTTGTCATTTAGTTCCTTTACTGTTAATTTGCTAACTAGATTGATTTTTACATGTAGCTGGTTCAAAGGACATGGTTTGACTATCAGTATATTAAATTCCAAATAATATTCACCAGACCTGTAATAGGAAACTCTTGTGCTTCTGACTACAGGATGTTAATTAGTCATAGCCTAATTCAGAAGTTGCTAATTATTTTGCATAAAAAGAAGACAAATCAAGTAGAGCTTCCAATGAGCCAAGAGAAAATGTTACATACAATTAAGATTAACCATAGAACAGATTCTGCCACAGATCAAATATGTTATTATTGCTATTAATAACTGATATATATATATATATGTATAACACTTTAAATTTTGCACAGTGCTTTTCACTCATTATTATATTGTCTTCCTAACAACAAACCAGTGAATTAGATACTATAGCTCATGTAATAAAAATAGCTAGTATTTATATGGTACTTGATATTTACAATTATAATCTCAGTTGATATAGCAACCATGGAAGGCAGGTGCTATTATTATTCCCATTTTACTAGTGAGGAAACTGAGGCAAACAGAAATTAAGTGGGGAAATATAGCTAGTAGGAACCAGAAACCAGATTTGAACTGAATTCAGTAGAGCCTGTCTCCACATCAGATTTTCTATATATTATGCTAGTATGTTATTTTAATTCTTGCTTTATAAATATGGAACCAGAGGATTAGGAAACATAATTATCTCCCAAGGCCACCAAGTCAGTAAGTATCAGAATTTGGACCTCCTTGTTTCTTACTCAGAGTGTAGTTCCCTTTTCACTCAACTATATTAACTCTCAGATGTCAACAATAATTGATGATGATCATCACAAATTCTAATAAAAATAACTTCTAGCATTGATATAGCACTTCAAGTTTTACTTTCCATCAGGGGTGGGGAAACTTTTTTCTGCCAAGGATCATTTGGATATTTATAATATCTGCAAGCCAATATTTATCAACTTATACAACTCAAGCAATGGTTGTTGTATCTAGCTTTCAGCTCATCATTGCCTATGATTGTCTTAACAAGTGATTTTGCAGGCCTTCTTTTTATTGTTGCTGTTGAGTCTTAAAAACAACCCTAGCATGTAATTCCAGGACTGTGACTGAACCAACTCAAACCACCTTCTGACTGTTAAATTTTCAATGTAAGTATTTACACGCCCAGAATGGCAAATATTATAAATCAGGGACTGATTCATTATTTTTTCTGATTGTCTAAACTTTTAAAAAAAGTACTGATAATACAGGCAAAACATAAACATGCTTCCCCCATATCAATTGTTCAGCATTTTCCAATATACCTCCAGAGGCAAGTGCTATTATTATTCCCATTTTACAAAAGATGAAACTGAATCTGAGAGGTTAAGTGACTTACCCAGTACTCAAATAGCTTATTAAGAGCCTGAGGAAGTATTTGAATTCAGATCTGTCTTCTCTTCTCCAAGAGCAGCACTCTTTCCTATTGGGCTAGCATATTTTTTTCTTGCTTTGGTATTCAAAATGACTCAACCAGAGAAAATTTAAATTTAGAGAATTAATATGTATTTCTACGTGCTTGTCGAAATGTTCTCATATAAGTTTCCAAAATGCTCTCTTGGGTGATTTAAGTTCTTCACATGACATGGTGATATTTCAGTGTTATATTTTATTTTTCTTGTATACAATAGCTATGTTTGCTATATTTTGTTCTTGAAGAGCACCAAAATGACATCACTATGTTAAAAGTCAAATTACAATGTGATCATCTGTGACTGATCAGACCAATATGAGTTTGGAATGCACAATCACAGGTTAGGCACAAGTAATCCATATGAACATTTGGGGAGGATCTTCTAAATTTGTGCATCACACATTTATTTTAGCTACTTCAATTCTGCTTTGCTCACAGACCAAAGCATCTTCTCTGATGAGGGTACACCATGCTGAGTGGTCCGGTGTCTCCCATGTCATACAATCATTTCTAAAGTTCTTAAAAGAGACTATAAGAGTGCCTTTGTATCACTTTTTCTGACTATCCATGTAACTATTTGTCCTGTGCAAGTTCTCCCTAAAATAGTCTTTTTGGGAAGCATATGTTTAGTATTCAAACAACTTGGCCAATCCAATGGAGTCATGCTCTCCCAGCAGAACTGGACTATTTGGCAGTTTAGTTCTAGAATGCACCTCAGTGTCTGGTATCTTATCCTGCCAGAAAATTTTCAGAATCTTCCTAAGACAATTCAATGGAAGCATCTACTGGTATGGAACTGATCTACTATCCAGGCTTCACATACCTACAACAGTGAGATCAGCACAGCAGCTTTATAGATCTTCAGTTTGGTAGTCTGTACCATATCTCTCCTTTCCCAGACTTTCTTTTGGAACTTCCCAAACACTGAGCTAGCTCTGGCAATGTGTTTGTCAATCTCATTATCTATCTATCTAGCTAGCTAGCTAGCTATCTAGCTATCTAGCTATCTAAACTCATCCACAGTATTCGAAACTTATTTGCTGTAATCAATAATTCCACATATGGATGATGTGCTACTGGCTGATAGAGCACCATTGTTTGACCAACATTAGCACAAGCAGATCAGTTCATACCTTGTTGCATCTCAGCTTTGGGGGCTGCATTGAGTGTATAAATGTCTGCAAACGAACAAACAAAAAACCAACCATATAACAATACTCCTTCCACTTTAGTCTTGGCTCACAGTCTTTTCACATTGAAGAATTTCATCAGTGCAGTACCTAATCTTAATGCTGTGTTTGTCCTTACTGAAGGCATTTAACAACATACCTGAGAACATCATACTAAAAGGCATGGGAGTAAACACTTAGCTTTGCTTTGTTCAATTGGTGACTGGAAAAACATGAGAATATTGTCCATTATCTGGAACATGGGCTAACATGGCATTATGAAATTAATGTAGAAGGTAGGATACCCATCTGCCTTAGTAATCCTGTAAGCTTTGGATAAGCAGACAATTTTCAGGGCATCTTTTCTAGTCCTTTCCTCATAGTATCAGGTAAGTTGTGCAGTCCTTAAAAGGCTGCTCAGATATATTGGGGCTGCCAAATCCCACTATTGCTTCCTAAGAAGATGACCTATGGCCTGGGATGCCTAAGTTCAGGGTTGTGACTACATCTTCAATTTATCCATACCTGATGCTTCATCACTTGTCTATCACCACGGTCTTTGAAATAGGTAAAAATGGTAAAAGTTTTAGGAGATATATTTTGATTCATGAAAAAATTGTATTTAAGCGAGGTGGAGTTGCATGAAGTCATCAGCTGCATTTTCATTTCCAGAGTTTTTACAAAAGATAGTATTCCAGTGGCAGGATAGAGTCAAGATGACTAGTATTGGGATCAAGATGTAGTAGATGATTTTGGCATCTTTAATGTCTAATCAAGCTCTAAGTGTTCACTAGCACTGGCTTTAGCAGTCTCCATGGTCATTTACACAAGTTGTTCTCATCTGTCCATTCCACCAGGAGAAGTCTACAGACCCACACTCAACTCATTGATGAATTAGGGATTCCTAGGGTATCCTCAATCTAGTTTAGCCATCTACTGAAATGATGTAGTAGGATGTGGCTGCTGTTCATGCTATAGAATCTTGATGCTAAAGGTGAGAGTTAAGTTGATCAGAGGACACAAAAGTTAGAAAACAACCCTGAAAACTATTCAGCAGCCCTCACATCAGAGGTACTAGTCTTCCCTGAATACACCCAATACCAAATGTGCCACTAGTTTTTCTCCTATTTTGGTATTCAAAATGTCTGGAGTAGAGAAAATTTAAATTTAGAAAAATTAATATATGCACACATGTTTGAAATGTTCATACCCAAATGGTTTCCAAAATGCTCTCTTGTAGGATTTATTTTCTTTATATGAGACAGCATAATTTTTATTTTCCTTGAATACGATATATATGAATATATACATGAACACACACATACATACATACATACATACATATATATATTATCTATCTGTATCTATTAATAGATACAGAAAAACATGAAGAGATAAAGTGTTAAATAGATATAGATGTAGCCATAGACTTAAATATAATTATAGATGTGGATATAGGATATAAATAATGATATGGATGATACAAATATTTAAAGTTTTCACAAAAGTCTTTGATATTGAATAGCTAAAAGTGCTCTCTTCCTGTTTGTCAGTCTCTTAGATCTTTTACCCATAATTCATTTTTTCAAAAGTTCTCATAAGCTTATGAGTCAACATCAGTATCTTCTTTTAATCTCAACCCCAAAGGTAAGTAACAGACATATAACAGACAAAAGACCTAAATACGTATACAATTGAATAGAATATACATACTTATTTCGATGCAAGTATATGTGTATATAAATATGTGTACATACTATATATATATGCATATTTATACACATGCAGATATAAATATATAAAACTAGATGTATTTACATAGCATATATATATATGTATATGCAAAGTGTAAATATGGGAATATAAGACTTTTACAAAGGAGAATTACAGACAAAAGTTTGAAGACACTCTCTGGCCATATGAAAGACTCATTCAGATGCTCCTACATTCAGAACATAGCCAAGCTGAAACCTGGTCATTACCCTTTGAACATGTAGCAGAGGGAATTTTCCATTAAATTGGGTTGAACTAGATGTCATCTAAGGTCCTTTTTAAAGTTGAGATCCTATGATATTACAAACCTATGACTGTGCAGATTCCATGCTGAAATGATTATTTAATTAGATCATTCCATTAAACAATGGGCAATAAAAATTAAAGGACACAGTATCATGGGGAGTAATAAATAGAAGAAAAATATGATTTTTTTTAAAATTTTGCGTGTTTGATATTGTCTTAGTAAACAATGCAGAGTGAAGTTAATAAGTATAAAGGTTTGAGGTTTATTAGTAGTGGTAGACTTTCCAGTCAATAGAAGAAAAGAGAAAAGAGTTTCTACTATCAATTTTAGAGATAAAATGGAGTTTAGGGTGGTCTTATGGTACTTCTGGTATCTAGACTTTTCCAGGAAGTTGGTAGAACAGATGCTGAATAAACAAATAGATTATTAGAAAGCCTTGAAAATGGAAGATATAATCAAGTGTTTAAGTCCATAAGGGAAGTTTAACCGGGATAGTCATGATGGAAATCAAGGTACTTCTTTCTATTCCCTTCCTAACTGCTGAAAAAAGGGAAAAATTAATGCGGAAAAATAATTTTAAATTTCTTTCTCTTGTTTTTCTATGCCTACTTAGTATCAATAAACACAGAATTCATAATTTCATTTGATCTGTTTACTTCTCCTTTTAATTTGCATGAGTTTAAGTAAAAGCTCACCATGAATAACTACAAATTTTAAGTTTTCAACATCTATTACAAATTATAAGATAGAGAAATGATAAGTACAAGGTGACAGAATTCTCCAAAATATATCGATTGATAGAAAAATTTGACAGACAGATGGCAAATAGACAGACAAATTAAAAGATAGATAACAGATGCAGAAAGTGAAGAGTGTAGATAAATAAATCTTATATGACTTCATGTAAAGGTTAGCAAATAGGAGGACATTGAACAATATATTTATAAATATAGTTCAAAACTGGAAACTGAAAAAAAGACTTATAGACTGCTGAGAAATTATATAGTAAATTAATAATAATATAATAATTAAATAATTAATAACAAATAATAAATAATACTAATAATATTATAATAAATAATACTAAATAAAGTGCATACTTTAAGATGTGACTGAGAAGTTTCTGCACGTGGCAAATACTGAAAAACCATCACCAAAAGTGAAATTGACCATATGGTTGGTTGTTGCCCTTTGCGCCCATAGAGAACCAAAATGACATAATTTTGTCAGGTATGGTGAATCCAAGTGTGGCTGATAAGACCAATACATGCTCAGAAAACTCTTCCATATGAACATTTGAAGTGGAGATGTATTTAAAGTTGCACATCTCATGTTTCTTTTGAGCTAGTACAATTCTCATAGAGAACAGTATCTTCTTTGATGTGGACCCACCATATTGGTCTATGTCAGCAGTTTTTGTGCCTCACAATTGATTCCAAAATACTTCAGAAAGATCTTGAAGTTGTTCTTTTATCACTTCTTTTGCTTGCTATTTATTCTTGTCTTGCATGAATTCTCTGAAAAATAATCTTTTAGACAAAGATATGTTTATCATTAAAAAATGTGACCAATCTTATCAGAGTGGTACTTTTTTGCAGTAGAATTGAATTCTTGGTAGGTCAATCAAGAAAGGACCTCAGTTTTCTGTATCTTATCTTACCAGGTGATCTTCAGAATCTTCCTATGACAATTCAAATGTCTTTGTAAACTAAGTATCTTGTATAATGTGACTTTGAATGATTGACTATATGACATGGATATATCTATTCCTGAGAGAGTCCCCTCCCTTACACAGTTATACTTTTTCCCATGTAACCAAAGCTTATGTAGATAAATATTTCTTTCATTTCATTTAGTAAAAAAGAACTAAGATCAGATTCAGGTATTTTTGCATGAAGAACTTCAAGTTATTGAAGATAAAATGATATTTAAACAGTAATACATATCAATCTTCCACCTAGCAGTTCCTATTAGTAATGGTGGAGTATAGGTAAGTGAATGTCATTTCAGTATGTCAAAATATAAGAAAATAATCTTGGAAATAATTAAATTCCATGCTTAGGGAGAAAAATATTAAGACAACTATTAACATGTACATGTGTATTAGTATTCAAGACATTATATACAATAAGCAGTTGAAAGCAGACAGAGCTGATACTATTACAAAGGATATGTGGTTTAAAAAAAGATGTTGAAGATTACATTGCAGATGAGTATAATAAGAACATATACTTAGAATTTACTAATGGATTCGCTACTTTAGTGGGATAGATAACCCATTGCTAGTTTTATTTCTTTTTCTCTGTCTGTCTGTCTGTCTCTCTGTGTGTGTATGTATGATTCCAGGATGTGAAAGTAAGAATATTATGTAAGTATTAAAAGATGATTGAGAATAATAAAATCTTTCCTCATGTGTTACATTAAATCAAAAGCCAGCTATGAACCCATTAGTAGTTGCATTGCTTCTGAAATATTGCACATAAAGGAAACTTCAATAATGGTGTAACTTTTTCTTGACTTTATTTTCAACCTTTGGAATAATAAAAAAGGGAAAACAAAGACAAAAAAGAGATTCTGAAGAAACTTGTTACACTGAGAACATGGATGATCTATCTTCACCATAATGTTCTCCAGACATGAGATTTATATATAATTTATATTTTTGGTGATACAATGTAACCAGGTCTTTATGGTATCTCCCAAAATTAACTTCTTTGGAGGGGATCCAAAGTGGGTGTGCCTTATATATTAAATCCATATTATCATGAAGCTCCAGTGTATTATATCTCTATTTAATCTAAGTATTCTATTAAAAATAATACTCATTTATGTTAATGCTGTACAGATGTTAATTTGGTATTTTACTATACTTTAATTCAAACCTACATGTTCCCTCCTTCCTAGACCTTCATTAAGGATCCCAAAGGGAGAACAGTCACCATGTCTGGTATGTCATGGGATTCAAGTATTACAAAATTTTTTTATTTTGTCATGGACTCTGATATAAATTGGTTGTTCTCTCTTAAAATTTTTCATTTGTTAGCTGAATAGGTAACAATAAATGATTCATAAATAGATGAAATTATCTTTTGGAAAATACTTTCCACTCTTCTTAACTTTATTTTGTGACACTTCTCATTTAAAATTCACAAGATTTTTTTTTTTGGAACTCACTCTACATTTAGTTAATTGTGGGATTTTGTGGGCTTTTTGGCATTCTGATACACCAAGGAGGAAAATTTTAAAATAATGATGAAAATGTTGTCTAAATATATATCCTTCTTTAATGTGATTTACCAAAGTAATATGAAGTACTTTTCAGTAATTCATAATTCTACAGATGTAAAATGCCACTAAACTGAGGAGTGCAATTTATGTTTTTAAGTTGTAAATGTGCTGATATTCATAAAAAAGAATTACTCAATTCCAGCATTTTCTATTTTTAAAATTTATATATATAAAACATTGAATGGTGTATGTTGATAAAGTGGGATCAAGCTCAAGCAGAGGTTCAGAACCATGGCTCATATATTAAGAATTCAGGATATGTCAATGGTGCTGAGATTCCATTAGATAAACTCTTGTCTCCTGGCTAAAAAGCAGCACAGCTTCCAGCCATGTCCTTATAAAACATGTGAGGAAATTGATTAGCCATGTAAACTCTTGACTGCTTTCCTCAGAGGTATATGGCCATGCATGAGAGGAAAATTTTATGCCAGCATACCTAACGTACTATCAACATTATCTTCCATTCACTTCTTTAAGTTCCCATATACTGCAATTACAAAAGATGGGCTAGTTTGACTATTATGTACTAAATGCTTTATTCATGTTATTTATTTTTATCCTCAAATATTATTATTTTGGAAATGAGGAATAGAGATTAAGTGACTTTCCCAGGGTCACAGACTAATTAAGTGACTGAGGCTAGATTTGAGCCCAGTTCTTTCTGACTCTACATCTGGTTCTCTATGTGTTGTGCCACTTAGCTATACTCTAGCAGAGTGTCTTGCACATAGTAGATGTGAAATAAATGCTTATAGACTGAGTGAATTCTATGATTTTTATTTTAGTAACATTCCAAATTATGTTTCTCTGTTGCTAAAAGAAATGAGGTTAAACGTCTTAAAAATTGAGAACCAGCTGAAGAAAGTATGTATGAAGTTAAAAAGTCTGTATAAAGTTAAAGCTTCCTGTACAAAATCAATAATGTATTATATGGCAGAGTTCTGCACTCTGCTGTTTTATCATCATAGAATTAGTGTTGAAGAAGGTCTTAGAGAAAGCATTTAGACCTTCAACACCTCTATTTCATGAATGAAAAAACTGAGGATCTTAAACCAAGTCCTGATTACAAATCTTTTAAATATGTCATGCTGAAAAATCAGACCATGAAGAGAAAAGAGTTCACTACAGTTCTCAGGAGAATTCAGGAAATGATAATAATAACAGCAACAATAACAATAGCTAACACTTAGATTAAATTTACAAGCTTATAAAGTTTTTTTTAGTGTGTATGTATGTGTGTGTAATGCAAATAGATCCATATATATGCATGACATATAGAATTTATTGAAGTGTGAATACTGAGTATTTACAGGCAGGGAAAAAACAAACAAAAACAAAAAACAAAAAACAAAAAAAAAAAAAAAAAAAAAAACAAACAAAAAAAAAACAAACTTGCCTGTAAATGAGTATAGTGTGAGGCAGTAGGGACCTCACTGCAGAAGAGTATTGTGGTATAATGATCAATAAGGATGACTGAGAGGAAAAAGAAGATCAGTAAAACACTTTTAAAACATGCACACATTTAAATTTGTGGCTTTAATCATTCAAAATTGTGCGTGGTTAGGCCTTTGTTTATTTTTGTTCTAACAAACTTCTTTTTCACGACCAAAATACATCACAGTAATTTAGAGAAATAGCAATTTCAGATCTAAAAGAAAGGTTTTGTTGAGCACATATTCCCAACAGTTTCATTAATTCTTCTAATGTGAGTTGGATTATGGTCTTACATTTGACCAGGGACTAGACTCAGCTAATCAGAAACTCTATAGATCAAATAGATCAACCTTGTGATTTTCAACTTAAAAAAAATAATGTACTATATTTAAGTGTTAGGATCTGTTTTGTTTTTTGTTTTTTGTTTTTTTGTTTGTTTGTTTTGGTTTTTTCAATAGAAGGAAAAAGAAACAGACCAGTAACATGCAAATCACCCTAAAATGCACTTGCAATTTTGACAAATGTTTCATAAGCTCCAAAACACAATTTGACCAAAAACTGGCCAGCTTAAGTTTTACATTCAAATTGAACTCCAAGTGAGTTTCACATGGTTTTAGATTTCACTATGAATACATCTCACTGTTCCAAAAACAACTAATCTGTGCATAATATGAATTGGATGGAAATTTAGCCAGAACATTTAAAGTAAGTTCTTGAATTCCCTTAATATTATTAGTTTTGTTGTTATATGAGAGGTCTGGTTACACGCCATGATTTTTTTTTTTTTTTTTTGGTTGGGTAGTTGTTGGTTTTGTTTCCCAAAGAGACATGAGCAAAAAATATCCTGCTGTCAATCTCTGTTTCAGAGACAGTCTTTCACTCTTCGGGGGAAAAATTGCTTCCAGTGACCTACTGAGGTTAAAAAAAATTACTACTATTGAGCGTAAGTGTTTCACCACAAACTAAAGGATCTTTATAAACATTCTTCAGGTTAAAGGAGGACTATACCTATATGGTAGCTGGAACTCAACTAAACTAAAAGCTTCCCACAAATTTAGTTTTAGGGACAGGGAATAATCTCTCCACTTGTTTAGTTACCTCTGAAAATAGCTTGCCAATCTGAGAAAAAGTGAGAGAAAAGGAAATAGAGAAACAGAAAGAATGAAAGGGAGAATCTGTCAGTTATATTTATATATTTTTTCAGTCATGGGCAAGCTTTAGTCTGCTAACTACATCAAAAACAGTAATTTATTGGGTGTTTTTCTTTGATGGGTGGGGGAAGAAAACTAGTTCTTTTTTTCCTTGGGAGGGGAAAGAGTTTTATTTGATTGCTTTGCACTACCATAAAGACTATTGGATCTCTTCAAGAGAGAGCCTGTTTCAGTGTGAACTGGCTCAATAAATTAAAAACACAACAATCTGATTAATGCCACTTATAATAGCAAAGCATCTCTTGATTTATCCTTGATATGAAAGCCAAGCAAATATGCCATTAAAACTACCTCCCCCTTTCTCTCCCCATCTTTCTTTTCATTCTCTCCCTCCCTTTTTTTTTTTTTTTTTTTTTTTTTTTTTTTTTTTGTTCCTGGAACATTCTGTTTCTTTTACGAGCTAACAAGTTTGATGTGGCCTGTGTCTTATTCCCTTCCAGGCTTGCAGCTGTTTTGGCAACAGAAGAAAAAATCCCCATAACAAATCAAATAAAAGCCCATTCTGTGAAGAGGAATTGAAAACAGCAGGCCTCAAAGAGGACTGCACATGAGCTGCCTTGTTCTGGCTTTCAACACAACTCAAATCAGAAACACATTACCATAATCTGAAACAGCCCACTGCTAACACAAGACAGATGGTGGGTAATAACCCATGCATCATTAATAAATAAATTCCAGCATTAAAGGCTTTACAAAGTATGACAACATTATCCGGGCAAAATTACTGTCCCTCTCCCACCCCCAACATCATTTCAGTGTGTTGTGGGATGTGAGGGGGTTCTTCCATTTAATTATTTATTTATTTTGGAGTTCCGCAAATGTGAAGGAAGTTTAAATACAGCACAAGTTTTAACCAGATGAAACCTATCTCAGTGTACAAGGACAGGTCTGAAACTCAGAAGGGAAAAATAAAATAGCTGCCAAAGTATAATAGCTCCATGCCCTTCCACTGGATCAACAAACGGCAATTTATTGCATTGCACTCCATTGGGCACACTTTGCCCTCTGGTACTCCCACTGTTCATATATCTCACTACACACTTCAAGCAAGAATTTTGGCATCAGATTTGCCACAAAGCTGAAAGATATATGTGTAATTTCTCAGCTTTCCTTTTGCAAATGATACCATCTGTCTCTCCCCCCCACCTCACCACACCCCACTCTGCCAACCCTCCTTTGAAGGTTGAAAAAAATAGTAATAAAAACTTAACTTCAACAAATGTTGGAAACTGGAAATGTTTACCATTTACTCACCAGCTGCCCAATGAGATCAATTATTTTGCTACTTTTGTTTTTTTATTTGTTTGGATAATATTATTCTAACCAGGTATGTGGATAAATAGAATGATCCCTATGACCAATCAAGGGTTGGTGATGGTGGCCTTTTAAATTCTCTAAAAATAAGCAATTTAAAAGATTTTAATTGTTGCTCTTTCAAGGAAAAAAAAAAAACTAAACTAAACTTAACACAAAATATCTGTCAACTTCCAGTGACTCTAGTACACACCCAATACAAACTTGGTAGTAAAAAAGTTCTATTAAGAAAAACAAATCAATGCATGAGGTATAACAGATTTATTCTACACCTGCCTTCCACCACCTCTCTGCTGAAATATGAGAGGTTCATTGTCAGCCTATTTAAAGTTACAGTATTGATCAAAGTTGTTTTTTTCTTTTACCTTAATGTGGCCATTAAGTAAAATTGTTCTCCTAGTCTTTCTAAATTCGCTCCATATTAGCACATAAAAGTCTTCACAGGACAATGAATAATAGATCTAGAAATTGGAGGAAGATAGCCTGATTTGTCTCCTTTTGTTGTTGAGTTATGTCTGACTCTCTGTGATCCCATTTGGAGTTTTCTTGGCAGAGACACTATAGCAGTTTGCCATGTTCTCTTCTAGCTCGTTGTACAGATGAGGAAACTGAGGGAAACAGGGTTAAGTGATTTGCTCAGGATTATACAACTTGAATGTGTGTGAAGCTGAATTTGAACTCATGAAAATGATTTTTCCTAATTCCAAGTTCAATGCTCTGAGCCACTGAGCCACCCAAAACAAACAGAAGTTCAAATAGTTTAATGAACTAACCAAGAAATAAGAAGCTTACATGCAATATGAATTCAAGTCCCTTAACTCCAAATTCTGAACTCATTTTACTACACAGTTTCTCTGAATTTTTCATGTTTGGCATTTTTATATATAAAAATATTCCATTACATATACATACTACAATTTGTTCAGTCATTCTCAATCTATGAACATACACTTTCTTTCTAGATTTTATTTATTACCTTTCCAAAGACAGTCCAGAATGCTATAATTGAGTCCTATCAATATCAATCTTTTGAACCAAAATAAAGCAATGGCACTTGAAATAATTTCCTCAAAGAGGTAATATTTGAAAGGCTAATAGCATATCAAGTTTTTCTCTAGAACTGTGTGCTTATCTATAACATCATGCAGTTCCACTGCAATGGAAGCATCTTTATTATATTCACTCGGCCTGTCCAAGAGCACTGAATGTCTTTCCAATTTTTTAAATCTGACTTTATTTTTGTGGCAAGTGTTTTGTAATTTTGCTCATATAATTACTGACTTTTCTTTGGTAGATGGATTCCCAAATATTTTATACTCTCAACAGTTGTTTGGAATGGAATTTCTCTTTGTATCTCTTGCTGTTGCATTTTGTTGGTGATGTATAAAAATGCTGAGGATTTATGTGGATTTATTTTGTATCCAGCAACTTTGCTAAAGTTGTGAATTATTTCTAATAACTTTTTATTAGAATCTCTAGGGTTCTCTAAGTATATCATCATATCATCTGCAAAGAGTTTAATTTATATTCCTATGGAAGAAATCTGCTTTTCTAGATCCACATTTTGTACAGACCAATCCTTTCTCCTATGGAAAATCTTTCGTTTGTTCATTCAGAATATTTTCTCCTACTTCTCACTTTTCTACATTGGCATCTATTTTCTCAGCCTCTAATTCCTCTTTCTTTTTATATTTAAATACTATCTTTTTCTACTCATACATATACTCATTTCTTGGTTTGGGGAGTAGTATTAATGGTGAACTTAACAAATGTCAAATAAAATGAATGCACAACAAAATGGATCAGGGAAAGGTTGCAAATGAAACTGCAAATCTTTCTTAAATGCAACTTATATTTCCTTTTAATTATACCCCAAAAGAGATTTTTTTTCAAAGAGGAAAAAGATCCATATTACAAAAATTTAACACCATACTTATAAATTTATCCTGTTTGTGTGTTTTATTCTGGTTTATTAGATGTTTTCTTCTACAAATTGCTTTTAAATGCTTCAGTGATCTCTTTATTTTACTTTTCCTCTTTAAAAAAAATCCCAACCTATCACTAATTCCCCTTTCCTTTTCACTTTTCTCCTAACTTATCACAAATATGACAGTCAAATTTCCATACTGGCCATGTTTGAAAATGTTATGTCTCATTCTATATCCTAAATTCATCAATTTAGAATAAGTAGATTGGTAGTTAGCCTACTTAAACATTAGTCCTTTGGAATTCATGGTTAATAGCTATATCAGTTAAAGTTCTTATGCCTTTTAAAACTGCTTTTTAACATTGTTGCTATCATATAAGTTGTTTTTATTTTTCTCTTTAAACTTCAACAGCTTACACACATTTAAAATGATCACTTTCATTAATTTTACACATAATTTTGATTTTATTTTTTTCTTGATTAAATGTAAATATTGTTAACATTAATTTAAGAAAATGTTAAGTTCCATATTCTCTCTTTCCCATCCTCTTCTCCTTTCTCCTTGAGAAAGTAAGTTATTTAATACAGATAATAACTGTATCATTACTTTTCATTAATTATTTTTTCAGTTAAAGCTTTTTATTTTCAAAATATGTGCATAGATAATTTTCAGCGCGAATTTGTAAAATCTTGTGTTCCAAATTTTTCCTCCCTTCCCCCACTATCTTCCCTAGATGTCAAGTAATCTAATAAATGTTAAACACATGTAATTCTTCTGTACATACTTCCCCAATTATTATGTTGCACAAGATATCTGATCAGAGAGGAAGAAAATGGGAAGATAAACAAAATTCAAGCAAACAATAACAAAAAGAGTGAAAATACTGTGTTGCAATCCATACTCCATCCCCACAGTCCTCTCTCTGAGTTCAGATGGCTCTCTGCATCACAAGACCATTTAAACTGGCCTGAATTATCTCGTTGTTGAAAAGAGCCATGTCCATAAAAATTGATCTTCTTATAATCTTGCTGTGTTCACATACATGATCTCCTGGTTCTGCATACTTCATTTATCATCAACATTTAACATCATTCTGTCTGTCCAGTCCTCTCTGAAATCATCCTGCTGATCATTTCTTATAGAAAAATCATATACCATAACATATTTAGCCATTCTCCAACTGATAGGCATCCACTCAGTTTCTAATTTCTTGCCACTACAAACAAGGGCTGGGACAACCATTTTTGCACAAGTGAGTCTCTTTCCCTCTTTAAGGATCTCTTTGGCGTACAGTGTTAGTAGAGACACTGTTGGATCAAAGAGTATACACCATTTGATAGCCTTTTGGTCATAGTTCCAAATTACTGTCCAGAATGGTTGGATCAGTTCACAACTTAACCAACAATGTATTAGTATCCCAGTTTCCCACATCACCTCCAACATTCCTTATCTTTTAGTGTCATCTTAGCCAACCTGAGAGGTGTGTAATGGTATCTGAATTGTCTTAATTTGCATTTTTCTGATCAATAGTGATTTACAATACCTTTTCATATTACTAGAAATGGTTTCAACTTCTTCATCTGAAAACTTTATGTTCATATTCTTTTATCATTTATCATTTGGAGAATGGCTTGAATTCTTATAAATTTGAGTCAATTCTCTCTATATTTTAGAAATGAGGAGTTTTGGATACCCATCAGTAGGAGAATGGCTGAATAAGCTATGGTATGTGAATGTTATGGAATATTATTTTCCTATAAGAAATTATCCAGGAGAATGATTTTAGAGAGTTCTCTCTAGACTTATATGAAATGATGCTAAGTTAAATGAGCAGAATCAGGAGATCATTGTACATGACAACATCAATATCATACAAAGACCAGTTCTGATGAATGTTTCTTTACAACAATGTGATGATTAATGCCAATTCCAATGATCTTGTGATAAAGAGAGCCCTCAAATTATGTATTTTATGATTAATAATGATCTCTAGTTCTTCTTTGGTCACAAATTCTTTCCTCCTACACAAATCTGAGAGGTAAACTATCCTATGTTCTTATAATTTGTTTATAATATCATTCTATATGTCTAGATCATGAACCCATTTCGACTTTATCTTGGTATACAGTGTTAGGTGTGGGTCTATGCCACCTTTCTGCTACACTAGTTTCTAACTTTCCCAGCCATTTTTGTCAAATAGTGAATTTTTATCCCAAAAGGTGAGACCTTTGGGTTTTTCAAATACTAGATTGTTATCATTAGCTATTTTATTCTGTGAACCTAACCTATTGCACTGAACAACTTTAGTATTTCTTAGCCAATACCAAATGGTTTTGATGACTGCTGCTTTATATTATAGTTTTAGATCTAGTACAGCTAGGGCACCTTCATTTGATTTTCTCTTCATTAATTCCTTTGAAATTCTTGATCTTTTGTTTTTCCAGATGAATTTTGTTGTTATCTTTTTCTAGTTCAGTAAGATAGTTTCTTGGGAGTTTGAATGGTATAGCACTAAATAAATATATTATTTTAGGGAGTATTCCTATCTTTATTATATTTGCTCGACCTATCCACGAGCACTTGCTACTTTTTCAATTGCTTAGATCTGACTTTATTTGTGTGGAAAGTGTGATGGAAACCAGGTTATATCACCTTTTAGGACTCCATCTGGAGACAATCTACCTTTAGTTTCCTGAGTGTTTTGAAATCTTTCACCATAAAAGCTGTCTATGGTCAGTCCCCTTTACTTTTTCACTCATTGTTAAGATCTGCCTTTAGGGTAAGAGAGGTGTTCCAAGTGACTGTAGCTGTGTTTGGTCAGTGCTGATTTATTCCTAGTGCTGGATAGGTGTGCATGCCAGGTCCCATGAGATTCTGGTGTTTTGGGTTTCACTATTGATTTTTTATGTTTGTGTTGGATGTTTTATAACTTCTCTGCTAATCCACTGGCTTGCAACTAGGGCAGAATGGCCAACACTACCATAGATCCCTGTAGATTTTTCTCTGTAGATTCTCTACCACGTGCTGTCTGCACTGCCCCCAGGGTTCTGCACTGTCTGCATTGGCATTTGTAATCAGCAGCTATTTCCAATTTAACCATACCTTTTCTGGTGATCTTTGAAATTATCTTCTGCTGATAATTTGTTGTGCTTTCAATGTTTGTGGGTTCTGCTAAAGTCTAGAGCTAATTCAAAGGCTGGATTTCATAATTAGTGTGAGGGTTGTAGTGAAGGTCAGAGAGAAACTTGTGTCATCTCCATCATGTTGGCTCTGCCCCCAAAAGTCCCCATACCTAATTTTTTTAAAATGATATTTATCTCCTTAGCTTCATTTCATTTCTTTTGTGATTTTACTAGTTCTGAGAAAGAAAGGTTGAGAAACCCCACTAATATAGTTTTGCTATCTATTTCTTCTTACAACTCTCTTAATTTCTCTTCTAGGAATTTGGATGCTATATCACTAGGGGCATATATATTTAGTATTGATATTAATTTACTATCTGTGGTACCCTTTAAAAAGATGTAGTTTTCTATCTGTTCTCTTTTAATTAGATCTATTTTTGCTTTTGCTTGATCTGAGATCAGGATCAGTAGCCCCTGCTTTTTTTTTTTAACTTCAGCTAAAGGATAATGGATTCTGCTCCAGCTTTTTATCATTACCCTGTATGTATTACTCTGCTTTAAATACATTTTTGGAAGCCAAGATAGCAGAGTAAAGTCAGGAAACTGCTCAAGCTCTTTCAGTTTCCCTTCCAAAACCCCATGAAACCAAGCCTCTGAACAGAGTTTCTTAGAATGCATCTACTTTCCAGCTCATGATAGATTGAAAAAACTTTAAGAAAGGTCACTTTCACTGGCATGAAAATGGTGTTCAATTCAGATGAAATAAACTTTGAAAATCAGTGAGATGGGCTTAAACACAGCAAACCAGCAACTTAGAACCTCAGTCCTTATTCATTAGAGGAGCACCAGTGGGGCAGCTTCCAGTCCCAGCTCAGAAGGCAAACTCTGGGAAACCAGGCTTTTTACTAAACAGAGCAATAAAGCTACCCTCTACAAATACAAGTGACCCTGAGCTCAAAGCTTAGGCTGAGAGCTTCACAGAAAGCTTCAGACAGCACCAAGTTTACCCCAGAAACAGGACCCCACCTTAAAAATAAAAAAAAGATAAAATAACAAAAGAAAAGGGAAGAAAATGAATAAGAAAAAGAAAAAGAACTTTAATTATAGAAAGCTACTCTGGTGACAGGCAGACCAATATATAAACTCAGAGAAGGACATAATGTCCACAGAAGAAATTGCAAAGAGTGAGATGAATTGGTTTCAATCCCAAAGATGCCTCTTAGAAATTCTCATAAAATACTTCAATAGGAAAATACAAGAGATAAAAGAAAAAATGAGAAGTATGCATGAAAGAGTCATCAGTTTGGAAAAGGGAAGGAAAAATTGTCTGAAGAAAATAACATCTTAAACAGTATAATAAACCAAATGGAAAAAGAGATACAAAACCTAACAAGAAAATTACATATAAAAAACTAGAATGGAGCAAATGGAAATAAAAGGCTTTGTGAGAAAACAAGTATCAATCAAACAAACTAAACAAAATGAAAAAATAGTAGAAAATGTGAACTACCTCATTGACAAAACAGGAAACCTGGAAAATAGATCCAGAAGAGACAGTTTAAAAATTATTGGCCTACCTGAAGACCATGAGCAAAAAAAGAGACTAAATAGCATTCTATAAGAGCTCATTAAGGAAAAAAATGCCCCAACATTCTAGAAAAAGATCAGGAAATATTCATTGAAAGAATTCATCAATAACCACTGGAAATAGATCCAAAAACAAAAACCCCAAGGAACACTGCTGCAAAACTTCAAAACTATAATCTCAAGGAAAATATACTGCAAGTCCACCAGATAAAAACAATTCAAATATCAAGGAGCAACCATTAACATTACCCTGTATCTGTCAGCTTCTTAAATAAAGCATTGTAGAGCTTGAAATATCACATTACAGAAGGCAAAGGACCTGTGATTACAATCAAGAATTAACTACCCAGTGAGATTCAGCAGCATCTTTCAGGGGAGGAGATGAAGTTTCAGTGAAATAAGAAATTTTCAATCATTTGTATGAAAAAAACAGAACTAGGCAGAAAATTTAATCTACCAAAAAGTACTCAAGAGAACCATAAAAAGGCAAATTAGGGAAAATATATATTTAAAGATTAAAATTGTTCCATCCCAAAATGGGAAAACAATATCTGTAACTCTTAAGAAATGTATCGTACACTGGGGCAGACAAAGGAGAGCATCACATGAACTGAGGGTGTGGTTGTAAATAGAGTTTGATGAGATGCTATCAAAGAAAAAGTCATTAAGGGGTGGAAAAGGAGGAAAGGGGAAGTATAATTCGACAATTAGATTACATGAAGAGGTGCAAAAGACCTATTACAATTGAGGGGGAAAAGGGAGGAGGATGAGCAATGTCCAAAGTTTGTTCTCACCAGGTTTAAAAAATAGTACTAAGAAAAGGGGGAGAAGGGTGATAGGAAATAAAGTAGGGGGGGGGGGGCAAGTTAAAAAAGCACAGATCTAAGGATAAGGTGGAAAGAAAGAACAGAAGTATATACAGGGAAGAAAATAGGATGGAGGAAAACACAGAGTTGGTAATAATAACTGGAAGCAAATAGCAGAATGTATTAAATAACAGAATCCTACAATATGTTGTAGGGGTTTTTTTCCCCAATTGTTTAGATCTGATTTTATTTGCGTGGAATGTGCTTTGTAGTTTTGTTCATATAGTTCCTGACTTTCCTTGGCAGATAAATTCCCAAATATTTTATACTATGGACAGCTATTTTAAATGGAATTTCTCTTTGTATCTCTTGCTGTTGGATTTTGTTAGTGATATATAAAAATGCTGATGATTTATGTAGATTTATTTTATATCCTGAAACTTTGCTAAAGTTGTGGATTATTTCTAATAGCTTTTTAGTGGAACCTCTGGGGTTTTCTAAGTATATCATTATAGCATTTTCAAAGAGTAATAATTTTGTTTCCTCATTACCTACTCTAATTCCTTTAATCTCCTTTTCTTCTCTTATTGACAAAGCTAGCACTTCTAATATAAAATTGAATAATAATGCTGAGAGAGGGTAACCTTGTTTCACCTCTGATCTTATTGAAAATGGCTAGTTTCTTCACATCACATATGACATTTGCTGATTTTTTATATAGATGCAATTGATCATTTTAAGGAAAACTTCATTTATTCCTATATTCTCTAGTGTTTTAATAAGAAAGGGTGTGGGGTTTTATCAAATACTTTTCCTCCAACTATTGAGGTAATCATATGATTTTTGTTAGTTTTGTTATTGATATAGTCAATTATGTTAATAGTTGTCCTACTATTAAACCAGTCCTGCATTCTTGTCATAAATTCTACTTGGTTGCCATGTATTATCATGGGAATAACTTGCTGTATTTGCTTTTCTAATATGTTATTTAAGATTTTTGCATCACTATTCATTAGGGAGATTGGTCTATAATTTTCTTTCTCTATTTTCTTCCTACCTGGTTTAGGTTTCAGTATCATGTGTGTGTCATAAAAGGAATTTGGTAGGAATCCTTTCTTCCTTTTGTTTTTTTTTCAAATAATTTATATAGTATTGGAGTTAATTGTTCTTTAAATGTTTGATAGAATTCACATGTAAATCCTGGGAATTTTTTCTTAGGGAGTTGATTAATAGCTTGTTCTATTTATTTTTCTAAAATGGGACTAATAGAGTAATTTATTTATCTTCTATAAATCTAGGCAATGTATATTTTTTTTAGTTATTCATCCATTTCACTTAGATTATCAAATTTATTGTCATAACATGGGCAAAAATATGTCGTAATTATTACTCTAATTTCCTTTTCTTCTTCATTAGGGGAAAGGTCACCCTTTTCATTTTTGAGACTAACAATTTGATTTTCCTCTTTTCTTTTTCTAATAAGATTAACTAAAGTTTAACTATTTTGTTGGTTTTTTCATAAAACCAACTTTTAGCTTTATTTGGTAATTCAATTTTTTTTACTTTCAATTTTATTAATTTCTTTTTCTATTTGTAAGAATTTCAAGTTTGGTATTTGATTGGGGGGTTTTAATTTGTTCTTTTTTGTAGCTTTTTTAGTTTCAAGCCCATTTCATTGATCTCTATTTTATTCAAGTAGGCATCTAGAAATATAAAATTTCCCCTTATAACCTCTTTGGCTATATTCCACAAATTTTGGTATCTTGTCTCATTATTGTCATTTCTTGGGTGAAATTATTAATTGTGTTTATGATTGCTGTTTCACCCATTCATTCTTTAGGATGAGATTATTTACTTTCCAAAAACTTTTTGGTCTATTTTCTCCTGGTCTTATATTGCATATGATTTTTATTGCATCATGATCTGAAAAAAATGCATTTACTATTTCTGCCTTTCTGCATTTGATTTTGAGGTTTTATGCCCTAATACATGAGTAAATTTTTGTATAAGTTCCTCAAACCACTGAGAAAAAAGTAAACTCCTTTCTGTCTATATTTTATTTTCTCCAAAGATCTATCATACCTAAATTTTCTAATAGTTTGTTTTCCTTTCTAATTTCTTTCTTATTTATTTTGTGGTTTGATATATCTATTTCTGATATCCCCCAATAGTGTGGTTTTGCTGTTTATTTCTTCTTGCATCTCTCTTAACTTCTCCTCTAGGAATTTGCATACTATACTATACCACTTGGTGCATATATGTTTAGTATTGATATTGCTTCATTATCTATGGTAACCTTTAATAAGATATGACTTCCTTCCTTATCTTTTTAAATTAGATCTTTGCTTTTACTTAATCTAAGAGGATCTCTATTTCTGCTTTTTTCCCTTCACTTGAAGCATAACATATTCTGATCCAGGCCTTTATCTTCATTCAGTGTTTATCACTATGCTTTAAATATGTTTCTTGAAAACATCATATTGTAGGATTCTGGCTTTTTTTAATTTTTTAATTAATTTTTATAATTATAAAATTTTCTTTGACAGTACATATTCATAGGTAATTTTTTTTACATCATAATCCCTTGTACTCCCTTCAGTTCCGAGTTTTTCCCCTCCTTCCCTCCACCGCCTCCCCTAGATGGCAGGCATTCCCATACATATTAAATATCTTATAGTATATCCGATGTACAATATATAAGTGCAGAACTGAATTTTGTTGTTGTTGTTGTTGCAGAGGAAGGATTGTATTCGGAAGCTAAAAATAATCTGGGGAGAAAAACAAAACAAAACAGTGGTCACACTTTATACTCATTTCCCAGTTTTCCTTTTCTGGATGTAGCTGATTCTGTCCATCATTGATCAATTGGAATTGGATTAGCTCTTCTCTATGTTGAAGATATCCATTTCCATCAGAAGACATCCTCATACAGTATCATTGTTGAAGTGTATAATGATCTTCTGGTTCTGCTCATTTCACTTAGTATCAGTTGATGTAAGTCTCTCCAAGCCTCTCTATATTCCTCTTGTTGATCATTTCTTACAGAACAATAACATTCCATAATATTCATATACCATGATTTACCCAAACATTCTCCAATTGATGGACATCCATTCATTTTCCAGTTTCTTGCCACTATGAAAAGGGCTGCCACAAACATTTTGGTACATACAGGTCTCTTTCCTTTCTTTAGTATTTCCTTGGGATATAAGCCAAGGAGTAGCACTGCTGCGTCAAAGGGTATGCATATTTTGATAACTTTTTGGGCATAATTCCAGATTGCTCTCCAGAATGGTTGGATTCTTTCACAACTCCACCAACAACGCATCAGTGTCCCAGTTTTCCCAGATCCCTTCCAACATTCATCATTATTTGTTCCTGTCATCTTAGCCAGGTATGTAATGATATCTCATAGTTATCTTAATTTGCACTTCTCTGATCAATAGTGATTTGGAACACTCTTTCATATGAGTGGAAATAGTTTTAATTTCATCATCTGAAAATTGTCTGTTCATAGCCTTTGACCATTTAATAATTGAAGAATGGCTTGATTTCTTATAAATTAAAGTCAATTCTCTGTATATTTTGGAGATGAGGCCTTTATCAGAACCTTTAGCTGTAAAAATGTTTTCCCAATTTGTTACTTCCCTTCTAATCTTGTTTGCATTAGTTTTGTTTGTGCAGAAACTTTTTTATTTGGTGTAATCAAAATGTTCAATTTTGTGATCAATAATGGTCTCTAGTTCTCCCTTGGACACAAACTCCTTCCTCCTCCACAAGTCTGAGAGGTAAACCATCCCATGTTCCTCCAATATATTTATGATTTCGTTCTTTATGCCTAAATCTTGGACCCATTTTAATCTTATCTTAGTATGTGGTGTTAAATGTGGGTCCATGCCTAGTTTCTGCCATACTAATTTCCAGTTTTCCCAGCAGTTTTTGTCAAATAGTGAATTCTTATCCCAAAATTTGGGATCTTTGGGTTTGTCAAACTGTAGATTGCTATTTTTATTCACTATCTTGCCCTGTGAACCTAATCTATTTCAATGATCAACTAGTCTATTTCTTAGTCAATACCAAATGATTTTGCTGACTGTTGCTTTATAATATAGTTCTAGATCAGGTACAGCTAGACCACCTTCATTTAATTTTTTTTTTCATTACTTCCCTTGAAATTCTCGACCTTTTGTTGTTCCATATGAATTCTGTTGTTATTTTTTCTAGGTCATTAAAATAGTTTCTTGGGAGTCTGATTGGTATAGCACTAAATAAATAGATTAGTTTAGGGAGTATCATCATCTTAATTGTATGTGCTTGGCCTATCCAAGAGCACTGAATATCTTTCCAATTATTTAAATCTGACTTTATTTTTGTGGCAAGTGTTTTGTAATTTTGCTCATATAATTCCTGACTCTCCTTTGGTAGATATATTCCCAAATATTTTATACTATCTACCGTTATTTTGAATGGAATTTCTCTTTGTATCTCTTGATGTTGGATTGTGTTAGTAATGTATAAAAATGCTGAGGATTTATGTGGATTTATTTTGTATCCTGCGACTTTGCTAAAATTCTGAATTATTTCTAATAGGTTTTTAGCAGAGTCTTTGGGGTTATCTAAATATACCATCATGTCATCTGCAAAGAGTGATAGTTTGATTTCCTCATTTCCTACTCTAATTTCTTGAATCTCTTTCTCGGCTCTTATTGCTGAGGCTAGCGTTTCTAGTACTATATTGAATAGTAATGGTGATAGTGGGTAACCTTGTTTCACTCCTGATCTTACAGGGAAAGGTTCTAGTTTATTGCCATTACATATGATGTTTACTGAAGGTTTTAAATATATACTCGTTATTATTTTAAGGAATAGGCCTTTTATTCCTATACTCTCAAGCGTTTTTAGTAGGAATGGATGTTGGATTTTATCAAATGCTTTTTCTGCATCTATTGAGATGATCATATGGTTTTTATTAATTTGATAATTAATATGGTCAATTATACTAATAGTTTTCCTAATATTAAACCAGCCCTGCATTCCTGGTATAAATCCCACTTGGTCATAGTGCATTATCCTGGGGATGATTTTCTGAAGTCTTTTTGCTAATATCTTATTTAAGATTTTAGCATCAATTTTCATTAAGGAAATTGGTCTATAGTTTTCTTTCTCTCTTTTCAGCCTACCTGGTTTAGGTATCAGTACTATGTCTGTGTCATAAAAGGAACTTGGTAGGACTCCTTCAATCCCTATTTTTTAAATAGTTCATATAGCATTGGAGTTAGTTGTTCTTTAAATTTTTGGTAGAATCCACAGGTAAATCCATCTGGTCCTGGGGATTTTTTTTTAGGGAGTTGGTTAATAGCTTGTTCTATTTTTTTTTTTTCTGAGATCGGACTATTTAGCCTACTTACTTCTTCCTCTGTTAATCTGGGAAAGCTATATTTTTGAAGGTATTCTTCCATTTCATTTAAGTTATCGAATTTATCGGCATAAAGTTGAGCAAAGTAGCTCCTAACTATTGCTTTTTCTCTTTCCTTTTTTTAATCAGGTTTACTAAGGGTTTGTCTATATTGTTGGTTTTTTTCATAAAACCAAATCTTAGGTTTATTAATTAATTCAATAGTCATTTTACTTTCAATTTTATTAATCTCATCTTTTAGTTTTAGAATTTCAAGTTTTGTGTTTGTCTGGGGGTTTTTAATTTGTTCCTTTTCTAGCAATTTTAGTTGTAAGCCCAATTTGTGGGCCCTCTATTTCTCTATTTTATGCAAGTTGGGCTTGTAGAAATATAAAACTTCCCCTTATTATTGCTTTGGCTGTATCCCACACATTGTATGGTATGATGTCACATTATTGTCATTTTCTTGGGTGAAGTTATTAATTATGTCTATGATTTGCTGTTTTACCCAAGCATTCTTTAGTATAAGATTGTTTAGTTTCTAATTATTTTTTGGTCTATTTTCACCTGGCTTTTTATTAAATGTAATTTTGATTGCATTGTGGTCTGAAAAGGATGCATTTACTATTTCTGCCTTACTGCATTTGATTTTGAGGTTTTTATGTCTTAGTATATGATCAATTTTTGTATAGGTTCCATGAACTGCTGAGAAGAAAGTATACTCCTTTCTGTCTCCATTTAGCTTCCTTAATGAATATTGATGCTAAAATCTTAAATAAGATATTAGCAAATAGACTTCAGAAAATCATCCCCAGGATAATGCACTATGACCAAGTGGGATTTATACCAGGAATGCAGGGCTGGTTTAATATTAGGAAAACTATTAGTATAATTGACCATATTAATTATCAAATTAATAAAAACCATATGATCATCTCAATAGATGCAGAAAAAGCATTTGATAAAATCCAACATCCATTCCTACTAAAAACGCTTGAGAGTATAGGAATAAAAGGCCTATTCCTTAAAATAATAACGAGTATATATTTAAAACCTTCAGTAAACATCATATGTAATGGCAATAAACTAGAACCTTTCCCTGTAAGATCAGGAGTGAAACAAGGTTACCCACTATCACCATTACTATTCAATATAGTACTAGAAACGCTAGCCTCAGCAATAAGAGCCGAGAAAGAGATTCAAGAAATTAGAGTAGGAAATGAGGAAATCAAACTATCACTCTTTGCAGATGACATGATGGTATATTTAGAGAACCCCAAAGACTCTGCTAAAAACCTATTAGAAATAATTCAGAATTTTAGCAAAGTTGCAGGATACAAAATAAATCCACATAAATCCTCAGCATTTTTATACATTACTAACACAATCCAACATCAAGAGATACAAAGAGAAATTCCATTCAAAATAACGGTAGATAGTATAAAATATTTGGGAATATATCTACCAAAGGAGAGTCAGGAATTATATGAGCAAAATTACAAAACACTTGCCACAAAAATAAAGTCAGATTTAAATAATTGGAAAGATATTCAGTGCTCTTGGATAGGCCAAGCGCATATAATTAAGATGATGATACTCCCTAAACTAATCTATTTATTTAGTGCTATACCAATCAGACTCCCAAGAAACTATTTTAATGACCTAGAAAAAATAACAACAGAATTCATATGGAACAACAAAAGGTCGAGAATTTCAAGGGAAGTAATGAAAAAAAAAATTAAATGAAGGTGGTCTAGCTGTACCTGATCTAGAACTATATTATAAAGCAACAGTCAGCAAAATCATTTGGTATTGACTAAGAAATAGACTAGTTGATCATTGAAATAGATTAGGTTCACAGGGCAAGATAGTGAATAAAAATAGCAATCTACAGTTTGACAAACCCAAAGATCCCAAATTTTGGGATAAGAATTCACTATTTGACAAAAACTGCTGGGAAAACTGGAAATTAGTATGGCAGAAACTAGGCATGGACCCACATTTAACACCACATACTAAGATAAGATTAAAATGGGTCCAAGATTTAGGCATAAAGAACGAAATCATAAATATATTGGAGGAACATGGGATGGTTTACCTCTCAGACTTGTGGAGGAGGAAGGAGTTTGTGTCCAAGGGAGAACTAGAGACCATTATTGATCACAAAATTGAACATTTTGATTACACCAAATAAAAAAGTTTCTGCACAAACAAAACTAATGCAAACAAGATTAGAAGGGAAGTAACAAATTGGGAAAACATTTTTACAGCTAAAGGTTCTGATAAAGGCCTCATCTCCAAAATATACAGAGAATTGACTTTAATTTATAAGAAATCAAGCCATTCTTCAATTATTAAATGGTCAAAGGCTATGAACAGACAATTTTCAGATGATGAAATTAAAACTATTTCCACTCATATGAAAGAGTGTTCCAAATCACTATTGATCAGAGAAGTGCAAATTAAGATAACTATGAGATATCATTACATACCTGGCTAAGATGACAGGAACAAATAATGATGAATGTTGGAAGGGATCTGGGAAAACTGGGACACTGATGCGTTGTTGGTGGAGTTGTGAAAGAATCCAACCATTCTGGAGAGCAATCTGGAATTATGCCCAAAAAGTTATCAAAATATGCATACCCTTTGACGCAGCAGTGCTACTCCTTGGCTTATATCCCAAGGAAATACTAAAGAAAGGACCACAATTGGTCTATAATTTCCTAAAAAATAGTGTCCAAGCTCTTTTGTTCCTCATGTTTTTCAGGGAGTCCGATTCTTCTCAAATTGTCTCTCCTGGATCTGTTTTCCAGGTCTGTTGTCTTTCTAATAAGGTATTTGACATTCTTTTCAATTGTTTCATTTCTCTGGTTTTGCTTGACTACTTCTTGGTTTCTCCTTGAGTCATTCATTTCTACTTGTTCCAGTCTAATTTTCAATGATGTATTTTCTTCACTCACTTTTTTTTTGTATCTTTTTGTAATTGTCCAATTATGTTTTTAAGTGAGTTTTTTTCTTCTATGGAATTTTTTTCCATTTTATCCATTTTATTTTTAGAGAGCTGTTTTCTTTTTCCAGCTCACTAATCCTGTTTTCTTTGGAATTGTTTACCTTTTCCAATTCACTAATTTTGTTTCTTAATGATTTGATTTCTTTATCCACTCTGTCTTTAAATGCATGGGATGACTTCTCCAGGCTCTCTTGCCAAGCTTCTCTTTCCTTTTCCCATTTTTCTTCTAGCTCTCTTGTAAGAGCCTTTTTGATTTCCTCTATGAGATTCTTTTGTATTGAGGAGCAGCTCATATCCCCCTTAGGGGATTCCTCTGGGGACAGTCTGTTTTTAGTCCCCTCAGTATTTGAAGACTGCTCTCTCTCCATACAGAAGCTGTCAGTGGTTGGAGCCCTTTTGAATTTTTTGTTTATTTTGTCAGAACGGGAATGGAATAAAACAAATTGACAAGAGAAACAATTGATCTGTTTTTGGGGGGATGGGGCTGGATGGTATTAATGGGCTTCCTCTACAGACTGGGGAGGGGAGGCAGCATTGAGGCACTAACAGGACAGTGATGGCTGTGCTGAGTCTGCGCTCTGAGGCTCTGAAAACGTGCTGAGTCAGTCCAGGTGGGGGTTGGGGGGCCGGGTCCCAAGAGATGCTAGCTTTCTGGGGTTTTATTCTTCACCTCCAGTGTTTTCACCCTCTCATCTGCTCCTGATTTGCTGCCAAGACGGAGTATCCACACTGGTGTAAAAGCCTTTTTGCATCAATGGCAGAGAAAAGTACGCCTCCCCCTCTGGTCTGAGCTGTGTGAGCTGCCTGTCTTGCTCTGGCTTGCCTGCCCTCAGTCTGCACCCAGTCTGATTGATGCTCCCCGGAGCAAACACGGACCTTCTCTGGCGGATTTAAGGATGTCTTCTCTTGGTGATTATTTGTGGGTTTCTTTTTGGGTCAAGCATTAACTCTGAGGCTTGTCATGAAGTAAGTTCTGAGAGAATATGTGGAGCTCAAGCAGCTGTCTGCCTCCATCCCACCATCTTGGCCGGAAGCCCACGGATTCTGGCTTTTAATCTGTGTGCTGTCCACTTTTGTGTTATGAAGCAGTTAATTCTATTCACATTGTCAGTTAAAATAATTTTATTTTCTGGTGTCTTATTTACCCTAGATTATGCTTTTCTTTTTGCTAAATCCCTTCCCTCCTCCCCAGTATTTTGCTTTTGATGAACACCTCCCTTAAAATAGCCCTCCCCCTTTAGAGCCCCTCCCACTTTTTTACACTTTCCCCTAATTCTTTTGTTTTCCCTTCTATTAGGCTTTCCTCTTTTTTTTTCCTTTTTTTTCTTTTTCCCTTTCCTCTAATGTGTTGACTAGCTTTCAAGAGAATCTGTGGATGGGCCTTTGTCTTTCTTTTCTTTTTTTTTTTTTCTTTATAATTTTTATTTACAAGACATGTGCATGGGTAATTTTTCAGCATTGACCCTTGAAAAACCTTATATTCCAACTTTTCTTCTCTTTCCCCCCATCCCCTCCCCCAGATGGCAGGTAGACACTACATATTGACTATGTTAAAGTATATGTTAAATACAATATATGTATTCATATCCATACAGTTGTTTTGTTGTACAAGGTAAAATTAACCTGAGAAGGAAATAAAAAATGCAAGCAGACAAAAACAGAGGGATTAGAAATGCTATATTGTGATTCAAACTCATTTCCCAGAGTTCTTTTGATCAGTGTAGCTGCTTCTATTCATTACAAATCAATTGGAACTGATTTGGTTCATCTCATTGTTGAAGAGAGCCACATCCATCAGAATTGATCATCATATAGTATTGTTCTCCTGATTCTGCTCATTTCATTCAGCATCAGTTCACGTAAGTCTCTTCAGGCCTTTCTGAAATCATTCTGCTGGTCATTTCTTACAGAAAATAATATTCCATAACATTCATATACCACAATTTATTCAGCCATTCTCCAACTGATAGACATCTATTCAATTTCCATTTTCTAGCCACTACAAAAGGGCTGCCACAAGCATTTTTGCACATACATATCCCTTTCCCTTTTTTAAGATCTGTTTGGGATATAAGTGCAGTAGTAACACTGCTGGATGAAAGGACGTGCACATTTTGATAACTTTTTGAGCATAGTTCCAAATTGCTCTCCAGAATGGCTGGATGTATTCACAATTCCACCAAGAACGTATTAGTGTCCCAGTTTTCACACATCCCCTCCAATATTCAGCATTATGTTTTCCTGTCATCCTAGCCAATTTGAGAGGTATGTAGTGGTATCTCAGAATTGTCTTAATTTGCATTTTTCTGATTAATAATGACTTGGAGCATCTTTTCATATAGCTAGAAATAGTTTCAATTTCTTTATCTGAAAATTGTCTGTTCATATCTTTGACCATTTATCAATTTGAGAATGGCTTGATTTCTTATAAATTAGAGTCAATTCTCTATATATTTTGGAAATGAGGCCATTATCAGAAACTTTGACTGTAAAAATGTTTTCCCAGTTTATTGTATCCCTTCTAATCTTGTCTGCATTAGTTTTGTTTATATAAAAGGTTTTTAATTAGATATAATCAAAATTTTATATTTTGTGATCAATAATGATCTCTAGTTCTTCTTTGGTCACAAATTCCTTCCTTCTCCACAGGTCTGAGAGGTAAATTATCCTATGTTCTTCTAATTTATTATGATCTCATTCTTTATGCCTAGATCATGAACCCATTATGACCTTTTCTTGGTGTACAGTGTAAAGTGTGGGTCAATGCCTAGTTTCTGCCATACTAATTTCCAGTTTTCCCAACAGTTTTTGTCAAATAGTGAATTCTTATCCCAAAAGTTGGGATCTTCGGGTTTGTCAAACACTAGATTGCTATAGTTATTGACTATATTGTCTTGTGAACCTAATCTATTCCACTGATCAACTAGCCTATTTCTTAGCCAATATCAAATGCTTTTGGTGACAATTGCTTTATAATATAGTTTTAGGGGCCTTGGTCTTTGTGTGGTTAATTTATGCAGGAGAACCACCATGAGGCTTGTCAAAGATGGAGTTTGGAATCTGGAGTCTGGAATCTGAAGTGTTCTCTGTGTCTGTGAATGAAACTCTCAGTTCCCAATCCTCTCATCCCTTAAATACCTGCATAGGATTGCATCACTTCTGCAATTGAGCATGTGCCAATTGTAGAACATTGCATCACCATATTACACTATATGCCAACTAGAGTGATTATATCATTATATCATATTAACTATATATTTGACTAGGGAGTATTACCCCATCAATCACACTGAGTAGGTATTTAAGTATAAGCACCCTGCTGTAGTTGATTCAAATATACCTATTCAGAGTTCCAGCCATCTACATCTCCTGCTTTCTTTTGTTTTAGTACACAGCTGGTCATGCTCTCCCTGACTTTTCAAGAAGGGAGGTGAAAACACCAAAGAGGAATGGGGAGTCAAACCAGATATTGTTAGCAGGTTTCCTCTGGGCTGAAGTGTAAATGAAACAGGTATACATAAATCCATCAGCATGGAAGGTATTACACAAGTACATAGTAATATAACACAGGCTAGTAATGATGTAAGAACATGAATCAATATGAGGAATTATACATGTCTTAGAAGGAGTGTATATAAATACCAATCACATATACATCTTCTTCAGCAGCCAAAAGATAATCCAAAACCAATCTGTTCTCCATTACTTCATGTGTCAGGGAATCTAGTGATTTCTACAAGTTTTGAAGTCATGCAACAGTATCATCATGTGTTAAGAAATCCAATGATTCTTGCTGGTTTGATAATTTTTGGTGGTAATGAGTCAATTGTCATACATATTGGGTTAACAGCCATGCTTTTTCAGTGGCACATGTAGTCAGAGATGGAACCCATCTGATGTTCTTTGGTCTTCTCCTTCATTTCAAGGGTTTTCTCCATTTCTCCCTGATGGATAAGGTGAATATGACTTTTTAGTTTTCCTTGTGGAATCTTGTTGGAAAGATAATCAATGGATTCTTTGGATGAGTATTTCCCACTCTGTTTCTAGAATATTGGGGCAGTTTTTCTTAATGATCTCTTGTAGAATTCTATCCAGGCTCTTTTTTGGTCATGGCCTTCAGGAAGACCAATAATTTTTAAATTGTCATTTCTGGATCTATTAACATTAAGCTTTAACCACTTTTCCAGTCTTATTCCCTGCCTCTCCCTTTTAATTCTCGACATTCCATCTGGAATATATCACTACATGGTCCAAACTTGACAGACCATCTCTAGTTTCCCTCTATTTTTATAAACTCTCTCTCTTCTCAGATATTCATAAGTTTCTTTGCCTCTTCTTTCTTCTGTCACCTTTTCTTTGGTGTTATCTTGTAATTTTTATTATTATTGGCAATGCATAGAGTGCCAAACCTGGTGTTAGAAAGATTCATCTTCCTGAGTTCAAATCTGACCTATTAGTTATGTGACCCCAGATAAGTCATTTAACCATGTTTATCTCAGTTTTCTCATCCAGAAGATGAACCATAGATGGAATGGAAAACTCCCAGTATCTTCTTATAAAGAAATGCATTTGCAAACAAGATTAGAAGGGAAGTAACAAATTGGGAAAACATTTTTAAAGTTAAAGGTTCTAATAAAAGACATCTCCAAAATATACAGAGAATTGGCTCTAATTTATAAGAAATCAAGCCATTCTCCATTTGATAAATGGTCAAAAGTTATGAACAGACAATTTTCAGATGATGAAATAGAAACTATTTCCACTCATATAAAAGAGTGTTCCAAATCACTATGGATCAGAGAAATGCAAATTAAGAGAATTCTAAGATACCTGTCAGATTGGCTAAGATGACAGGAACAAATAATGATGAATGTTGGAGGGGATGTGGGAAAACTGGGACACTGGTGCATTTGTGATGGAGTTGTGAAAGAATCCAGCCATTCTGGAGAGCAATTTGGAACTATGCCCAAAAAGTTATCAAACTGTGCATACCCTTTGATCCAGCAGTGCTACTACTGGGCTTATATCCCAAGGAAATACTAAAGAAGGGAAAGAGATCTGTATGTAACAAAATGTTTGTGGCAGCCCTTTTTGTAGTGGCTAGAAACTGAAAAATGAATGGATGCCCGTCAATTGAAGAATGGTTGGATAAATTATGGTATAAGAATTCTATGGAATATTACTGTTCTGTAAGAAATGACCAGCAGGATGAATACAGAGAGGCTTGGAGAGAATTATATCAATTGATGCTGAGTGAAATGAGCAGAACTAGGAGATCATTATACACTTCAATAACAATACTGTATGAGTAGGTATTCTGATGGAAGTGGATATCTCCAACATAGAGAAGATCTAATCCAGTTCCAATTGATCAATGATGGGCAGAATCAGCTATACCTGTGGTAGTCAGTCTTATTATATTCATTTTAAAGATAAGGATTCTGAGGGCAGGGGAAAAATTATATAGTGCATACCATGTGATAGGTATTGTTGTTACTTTACAAATATTATCTCCTAACAGTAACTGTTCAAGTTGATGCTATTAGTTTAAAATAGAGGGAACTGAAGCAGACAGAACTTAAATGATTTACTAACATGGCTAATAAGTTTGTAGGGCAAGATTTGAACTTATCTTCCTGACTTCAGGCCCATTGGTTTATCTACAATGCCACTTAGCTGCCCTTACATACACAGAGGAAAGGAAAAGAGAAATGAAGGTAACAGATGTTTATATAGAGCTTATTGCTCATTGTTCAGTCATTTCAGTTATATCCTACTCTTCATGACTCTATTTGGAAATTTTTTTTTTGCAAAGATACTGGAGTGGTTTGCCATTTCTTTCTCCAACTCATTTTACACATGAGGAAACTAAGACAGGCAGGGTTAAATGACTTTTCCAGCCCAGTAAGTGTCTGTAGCACAGCTTGGTCATTGGTACTTAGAGTACCCTTCAATTAGGAGAGCAATTGGCATTTAACTAGCATTCTTTTTAGTTGAAAACACATTACACATGTGAAAGTGTGTAGTTGGATGTTATTACTGTTAAAAAAAAATAACCCTGTGGGCAAGCATAGCCAACTGTTCAGATTAGAAATGCTATCAGCTGGGGGGGCGGAGCCAAGATGGCAGAGAAGTTACACGTGATTCTGTGAGCTCTCTTCTTCCCTCATTACCAATTAGTTAAATCAGCCTCAAAAATAGCGCTGGACTGATAGAAACCACAAGGACTGATAGCACAACTTACCAGCTGAAGAGAAACTGGAGTTTCAACAGAAAAGGTCAGTTCCCAGGGGAGGAAGAAGAAAGGTCAGCACAGACGGTTGGGTGGTGGCATACTGTGCCGCTCGCACTGGGGAGGGCTCTGGGATCAGAGAAGTCACTGAGATAGAAGAATCTGGCACAAGCTGTTAGCTCTTCTCTGCTTATAAAATAACAGTTCAGAAGAGAAATCAAGCCACTTTAAAATATAAGCCAGATACTAGAACCACCCCAATCTGAAAGTGACTCAACAGATCTCGGCACTGGGGATGTGGCCGACTTAGGCTGTCCCGGCTTTCACCTGGGGGTAGTTAAGAGATTGAAAAGCTGGAGGACACGGCCCAAGGTAACACACAGTGCCTTGCTCGGCTGGAGGCTGTGGAACTCAGAACCAGAAGTCCCAGAGAAGGGGAACCTTTGAAATAGGGACCGCAGTTTCAGGGCAGACACTTCCAGTTTGAGCTCAGGGGCTTTTCATGCCAGGTGCTGACATCCCCGCCCCAGCGGGAGGCATAGGCTGGGCTTTGTGTTGCCATTACTGTTCAGTCTTAAACCTCAGGAAAGTCGATAGGACACAGAGCGCCCTCAAAGTGCAGTCCTATTAATCACCTCTGAGGCACTTCCAGGGAGGGGGTGGGGAACTCTCTCCCAGAGCTCTCTCTTAGCTCAGGTGCAGGAGCCACTGCATCCATCAGGTCTGGGAGGAAGCTGGTAAAGAAAAAAAATAAATAATTTCCTATCCCAGGGACACACCCCAAAAGATTTTTTGAATATGAGTAAAAAGCAAAGAAGAACCATCGATTCCTTCTACACAGAGAAAGAGCAGGTATCCAACCCCGAGGAAGTTAACAGCAGAGAGTCAGCAGATAACAGCCTAAAGGGGAATGATTCCTGCCCCCTATCACATAACTCTCTTCTAGAAGAGACTATTAAAAAATTAAGAGAGTTTGAAGAAATATGGGGAAAGGAAAGAGAAGCTATGAAATTGGAGTTGGAAAAAATAAAGAATTCACAGGAGATGCAGGGAAACAAAATTTGTGAATTAGAAAAAGTTTAAAAATCACAGGAAAGTAGGATTTCTGAATTGGAAAAGATAAAAAAGATTCAAGAAAATAGGATTTATGAATTGGAAAAAGAAAATAATTCTCTAAAAAAAGAATTATGGAAATGGAAAAAAATTCAATAGAGCAAAATAATTCATTTAAAAACGAAATTGGGCATTTACAAAAAGAACTAAAAACTGTGAATGAAGAAAATAACTCCTTAAAAATCAGGATGGAACAAATAGAAATGAATGATTCATTGAGAACCCAAGAATGAGTCAAACAAAACAAAACAAAACAAAACAAAACAAAACAAAACAAAACAAAAAAAAAAAGAAAGAAAAGCTGCAGAATAACGTCAAATACTTACTGGGAAAATCTATAGACCTGGAAAATAGATCTAGGAGATATAATCTGTGGATCATTGGACTTCCTGAAAACTATGACCAAAAAAAGAGCCTAGATTCTATTTTACAGGAAATCATCAAAGAGAACTGTCCAGAGATAATAGAAAAAGAAGGGAAAATAGATGTTGAAAGAATTCATCAAACTTCTTCTGAAATAGATCCTAAAAAAAAGAACATCACAGAATATTGTGGCTAAGCTGCAGAATTACCACACAAAGGAAAAAATCTTGCAAGCAGCTAGAAACAAACAATTTAATTACCAAGGTGCCACAATAAGGGTCACACAAGATCTGGCTACCTCCACATTAAAAGATAGAAGGGCCTGGAACCTGATATTCTGAAAGGCAAAAGATCAAGGATTGCAACCAAGAATAAATTACCCAGCTAAATTTAGCATCTTTTTCCATGGAAGAAGATGGTCATTCAATGAAATAGAGGAATTCCAAATGTTTCTAAGAAAAAAACCAGACTTAAACAAAAAATTTGATCTACATCCACAAGACTGAACAGAAACAGAAAAAGGTACACAGAACCCTTGAGAACTGTATCTCTGTTGTGGGTATATAGAAAGTACACATGGATAATTTGATTATACTGATATAAAAAAGGGGGGGAGTAGTAAAGGGAAGGGAGTAGTGTCAAAAAAACGGGAAGGAGTGATAAAAAGAGGGAAACTATATCCGAGGAAGAGGCATAGAAAATACACCATATCTGAGGGAATTTAGAGAGAGGGAGAAACATTGTGTGAATCTTACTCTCCTCAGAAGAGGCTTAAGGAGTAAAATATTAACATATTTGTTTTTCAGAAAATTCTCTCTCACCTCATTAAAAGGGGGGAGAGGAAAAGGGAAAAGGAAAAGGAGAATAAGGGAAGGGACTTGGAGGGAGGGGGGAGGGATACTAAAAAAAGGGAGGGCTGCACGTGACAAGTGGGGTCTATAAATTAAATATCGGGGAAGGGGTTCAGGGGGGTCAAGGGAAAAAGCATAATCTGGGGATAATATGATGGCAGGAAGTACAGAATTAGTAATTTTAACTGTAAATGTTAATGGGATGACTGCTCCCATCAAATGGAGATGGACAGCAGACTATATCAAAAATCAGAACCCTAAAATATGTTGTTTACAGGAAACACACTTAAAGCAGGGAGATACATACAGAGTAAAGGTAAAAGGTTGGAGCAGAATCTATTATGCTTCAGGTAAAGCCAAAAAAGCAGGGTTAGCTATCCTTATCTCAGATCAAGCAAAAGCAGAAGTTGATCTAATTAAAAGAGATAAGGAAGGAAACTATATCCTGCTGAAAGGTACCATAAATAATGAAGCCATATCAATACTAAAGATATATGCACCAAGTGGTATAGCATGTATCTTTCTAAAGGAAAAATTAAGAGAATTGCAAGAAGAAATAGACAGTAAAACTATAATAGTGGGAGATCTCAACCCTGCACTCTCAGATTTAAACAAATCAAACCTCAAAACAAATAAAAAAGAAATTTAAAAAGTAAATAGAACATTAGAAAAACTAGGTAAGATAGAACTTTGGAGAAAACTGAATGACAATAGAAAGGGATATACTTTCTTCTCAGCAATTCATGGATCCTATACAAAAATTGACCATATATTAGGACATAAAGATCTCAAAATTAAATGTAGGAAGGCAGAAATAATAAATGCCTTCTCAGATCACAATGCATTAAAAGCTACATTCAGTAAGAAGTTAGGGGTAAATAGACGAAAAAGTTATTGGAAACTGAATAATCTCATCTTAAAGAATGACTGGGTAAAACAGCAAATTATAGAAACAATTAATAATTTCACCCAAGATAATGACAATGATGAGACATCATACCAAAACCTGTGGGATACAGCTAACATGGTAACAAGGGGAAATTTTATATCTTTTGAGGCTTGTTTGAAGAAAATCGAGAAAGAGAAGATTAACGAATTGGGCCTAAAACTTAAAAAGCTAGAAAAAGACCAAATTAAAAACCCCCAAGCAAAAACCAAACTTGAAATACAAAAATTAAAAGGAGAAATCAATAATATTGAAAGTAAAAAAAACTATTGAATTAATAAAGAAAACCAAGAGTTGGTTTTATGAAAAAGCCAATAAAATTGATAAACCTTTGGTAAATCTGATCAGAAAAAGGAAAGAGGAAAATCAAATCATTAGTCTTACAAATGAAAAGGGGGATCTTTCCACCAATGAAGAGGAAATTAGAGAAATAATAAGTAGTTATTTTGCCCAACTTTATGCCAATAAATTTGATAACTTAAGTGAAATGGATGACTTTCTTCAAAAATATAGGCTTCCTAGATTAACAGAGGAGGAGACAAATTGCTTAAATAGTCCCATTTCAGAAAAAGAAATAGAACAAGCTATTAATCAATTCCCCAGGAAAAAATCCCCAGGACCAGATGGATTTACATGTGAATTCTACCAAACATTTAAAGAACAATTAGTCCCAATGCTATATAAACTATTTGAAAAAATAGGGGATGAAGGAGTCCTACCAAACTCCTTTTATGACACAGACATGGTACTGATACCTAAACCAGGTCGATTGAAAACTGAGAAAGAAAATTATAGACCAATTTCCTTAATGAATATTGATGCTAAAATCTTAAATAAGATATTAGCAAAAAGACTTCAGAACATCATCTCCAGAATAATACACTATGATCAAGTAGGATTTATACCAGGAATGCATGGCTGGTTTAATATTAGGAAAACTATTAGTATAATTGACCGTATTAATAATCAAATTAATAAAAACCATATGATCATCTCAATAGATGCAGAAAAAGCATTTGACAAAATCCAACATCTATTCCTACTAAAAACTCTTGAAAGTATAGGAATAAATGGACTATTCCTTCGAATAATCAGGAGCATATATTTATGACCGTCAGTGAGCATAATATGCAATAGAAATAAACTGCAACCTTTCCTAGTAAGATCAGGAGTGAAACAAGGTTGCCCACTATCACCATTACTATTCAATATAGTACTAGAAACACTAGCCTGGGCAATAAGAGCTGAGAAAGAGATTCAAGGAATTAGAGTAGGAAATGAGGAAATCAAACTATCACTCTTTGCAGATGACATGATGGTATACTTAGAGAACCCCAAAGACTCTGCTAAAAAGCTATTAGAAATAATTCAGAATTTTAGCAAAGTGGCAGGATACAAAATAAATCCACATAAATCCTCAGCACTTTTATACACCACCAATAAAATGCAACAGCAAGAGATACAAAGAGAAATTCCATTCCAAACAAATGTTGAGAGTATAAAGTATTTGGGAATCCATCTACCAAAGAATAGTCAGGAATTATATGAGATAAATTACAAAACACTTGCCACAAAAATAAAGTCAGATTTAAACAATTGGAAAGATATTCAGTGCTCTTGGATAAGCCGAGCGAATATAATAAAGATGAAAATACTCCCCAAACTAATCTATTTATTTAGTGCTATACCAATCAGACTCCCAAGAAACTGTTTTAATGACCTAGTAAAAATAACAACAAAATTCATATGGAAGAATAAAAGGTCGAGAATTGCAAGGGAACTAATGAAAAAAAAAGTCAGAGGAAGGTGGCCTAAGTGTACCTGATCTAAAGCTGTATTATATAGCAGCAATCACCCAACCATTTGGTATTGGCTAAGAAATAGACCGGTAGATCAGTGGAACAGATTAGATACAAAGGACAAAAAAGGGTACATCTATAGCAATCTAATCTTTGACAAACGCAAAGATACCAACATAAGGGATAAAAATTCATTATTTGGAAAAAACTGTTGGTAAAACTGGAAATTAGTATGGCAGAAATTAGATATGCATCCACACTTAACACCATATACCAAAATAAGATCAAAATGAGTCCATGATTTAGGCATAAAGAATGAGATCATAAATAGATTAGAGGAACAGAAAATAGTCTACCTCTCAGACCTGTGGAGGAGGAAGGAATTTATGACCAGAGGAGAACTAGAGATCATTATTGATCACAAAATAGAAGATTTTGATTACATCAAACTAAAAAGTTTTTGTACAAACAATACTAATGCAAACAAGATTAGAAGGCAAGGAACAAATTGGGAAAATATTTTTAAAAGTAAAGGTTCTGACAAAGGTCTCATTTCCAAAATATATAGAGAACTGACCCTGATTTATAGGAAATCAAACCATTCTCCAATTGATAAATGGTCAAAGGATATGAACAGACAATTCTCAGATGATGAAATTGAAACTATATCCACTCACATGGAAGAGTGTTCCAAATCACTACTGATCAGAGAAATGCAAATTAAGAGAATTCTAAGATACCACTACACACCTGTCAGATTGGCTAAGATGACAGGAACAAATAATGATGAATGTTGGAGGGGATGTGGGAAAACTGGGACACTGATACATTGTTGGTGGAGTTGTGAAAGAATCCAGCCATTCTGGAGAGCAATTTGGAACTATGCCCAAAAAGTTATCAAACTGTGCATACCCTTTGACCCAGCATTGCTGTTATTGGGCTTATATCCCAAAGAAATACTAAAGAGCGGAAAGGGACCTGTATGTGCCAACATGTTTGTGGCAGCTCTTTTTGTTTTAGCTAGAAACTGGAAGATGAATGGATGTCCATCAGTTGGAGAATGGTTGGGTAAATTATGGTATATGAAGGTTATGGAATATTATTGCTCTGTAAGAAATGACCAGCAGGAGGAATACAGAGAGGCTTGGAGAGACTTACATCAACTGATCCTGAGTGAAATGAATCGAACCAGAAGATCTCTGTACACTTCAATGCTGTATGAAGAGATATTCTGATGGAGGTGGATATCTTCAACATAAAGAAGATCCAACTCACTTCCAGTTGATCAATGATGGACAGAAATAACTACACCCAGAGAAGGAACACTGGGAAGTGAATTGTTAGCACTGCTGTCTATCTACCCAGGTTACTTATACCTTTGGAATCTAATACTTAATGTGCAACAAGAAAATGGTATTTACACACATATATTGTATCTAGGTTATATTGTAACACATGTAAAATGTATGGGATTGCCTGTTATCGGGGTGAGGGAGTGGAGGGAGGGGGGATAATTTGGAAAAATGAATAAAAGGGATAATATTACAAAAAAATTACTCATGCATATATACTGTGGAAAAAATTCTAAATAAAAAAAAAGAAATGCTATCAGCTGTTTCATTAATGCAAATGTAAGGAAGATATATAAAACAAATGCAGCTTAATGAAAAGTGTATCATGCTGAAAACATGAAATATGCTTTGAAAGTATGACTCTGTTACCAAAAAGAAAAAGTCCAAAATGTCTGACAGATTTATTTTCCCTAATTATAGACTTCAGGAAAATTTTGTAAATATATTCATGCTTATACACTAATTTGGTAATAGAAGAGTTTCTCCTAGACCTATATCTTTCACATCTATTTTTTGGACTTATTTTTAACTAGATAAATTCCATCCTACAGTAGATTTTTATTACTCCTTAATGGATCATTATAATGTCTTTATTTTAGAGTATCTTTCCCATCCTCCTCTTAGTCCCTCACTGAATATCATAGCATGATTAACTTCCATATGATACAAAGTTTGTGATATTATTCTCTTACTCAGAGAGATTAAATGGCTGTGTTTTGCCTATAGGAAGCCCAATTCCTTTATTTGGGCTTTGAGGTCCTCCATAATCTAATAAAACATGTCAATTTTAAAATTCAGTAAACATTTAATAAATGCCAACTCTTTATCTAGCATCATCATAGGTTCTAAGGATCTTTTAAAATTCACTCTGATTTTTAACAATGTGATAAACTTTTATGATGTGAATTGGGTGAAGGTAGACATTAGAGGTGCAGAAGTAGTCTTGAAAAGGACTTGGCAAGTCTTCACACCAGACGTGCTAGTTCTTCCTGAACACCTTCACAGATCTAACTCTCATCTGTGTCTCCAAGAAGTTATAACGTGCAGTGACCACATCCCTGTAAAACCAACACAGCAAATAGAGTTAAACTTTGAGAGAAAACATTAACAACTTATAGGAGTGGTGAGGAGCATGCATGGCCTTCGTTGTTTAAAGAAATTTAAGTATGCTGAAGCAAATGTGAGGAGCAAGCATATTCCAGGCATTCAAGTCAGCTTGTATAGAAATAGAGGTGTGCCATGGAATAGTTTATTTGAGAGAACAGCTGATTATTCAGTTGGCTAAAATGTCAAGTATGAAAGAGATTAATATCAAAGTTTTCCCCAAAATAGAACCTCTTGTCTATCCATTTTTGTTCCCTAACAGTTCTCTTCTCTGGGGCTTTCCTCATGTTATTTTTTGCCCGGTTTGAAATCTCTTCATTCTGGTTTCTGTCTACTGAAATCCTAAATTCCCCAAGACCTAACTCAGTTCTCACTTTTTTCATGAAAAAACCCCTTCATTCCTCAACAAGAAATAACCCCCTCATCCCCTGAATTAACATAGCATCTATTTTTCATGCTCATCTTACATTACCATATACTACAGTTATTTGTGCATACGGCTAATTGTTGGTGCCTAGATTGGAAGTTTCTTGAAACTAGGAACCATATCTCATACTCTGTATCATCCACAGCATGTGATATAGTCCCTTATACACATTATGTACTCAATACATAATTGCTGAGTGAGTACAATGCATACCTATCCATATCTCTACTTTATTTCTCCAAATACTATTTTACGTATTGGTTTTCATATTTGAATCCTCCCTGTCATGATTTAAGAAAAATTCTGTTGCTTATTAGGAAGGATGAAGTGAAGATGTGGTTTATAGTAGAGATGACGGAAAAATATTTGAAATGCATACTTGTATTTTGTCCCAAGCAATGAGAATATATATATATATATATATATATATATATATATATATATATATATATATATATATATATATATATATATATATATATATATACATATATATATATATATATATATATATATATATATATGTATGTATGTATGTATGTCTACTGGCTGACACAATGGATTGATATAGAGATTCTGCTTCCCTTACATCTGTGAAAATCTTGGATGTCTGTGACATGGTTCTTGATTTCTGTGAATTTATAGTCTAGAAAGAGAAGATAAATAAACTCAATGAGATGAATGGTACAAGATATTAAATACTATAGCCATCCACAGAGAAAAGGAGAGTAATCAGCTGTTTATCTGACTCTATGAAGGTGATGTACCCTAGTCCAATTCCTTCTACCAATGTCTCTGGAGAAACATAAAGGTTCATGATCCTTTTAGTTAATCAATATCCTGAGACTAAAGCTGACGAATCACATTGAGTGGCAAAGGCAAGACAGGAGTATTTCATCATCAATATTCATCTGGAACAATTGGTTATAGTCTGCACAGCAACAAACTATAAGTAGTGAATACAAATCTTTTTTTTTTTTGTCTTCCTTTCCATCTGTACATTGTACATGATGTACATAACTAGTGGCAGCATCAGAGACACTCAATTAATGCTTCTCTCTCAAAAGTATGTCCAGAACTTTTCTTCCTCAGTTTCATCACCAAATATGCAGTCAAGGATTAGTTCAGACATTTGAGCAGTTGCACTCACAGAACCACAAAATTTTAAAATTGTAAGGGACTAGAAGAAATGTCTGATCCAACCCATATATGAACACAAATCCTCACTCCAACATTTCCAATAAGGGATAATGCAGCTTCTCTTTAAAGACAATGAGGAGGGCCCCCATTATCTTCTGAAACACTTATTTTGCTCCACTGGTGACTTAAAAAGCTTGAGCACATTGCCTATTGTCCAGAATCTGAGCAAGCATGTTGTCATGAAATTGAAAAACTACACTGATGAACTTCCCTGAGAAAATGAATTTTGATATAATTTTCCATGAGCTCTCACACCTGACAGTATCAAAGGAGTTGATTATATCCACAAAAGCTATATACAGATCTATTGTTCCTCAACCCCTTCTGAAGCAACACTGGCTGTCAGGTAGATGACCTTTTTCTAGGTGTAGGGTCAGCCTATTAAAGGAGACCTCTGGCAAGAATTTTGCCAGCAATGACTAAGAAAGAGATCCTGCTGTGATTTTACAGGACAATCTGTAAAAGGCTCAGTGGTACTAGTCTTCCTTGAACACATCCTACCCTAATAATGATGATAATAATAATAGTAACAATAACAATAATAACTATAGCTAGCAATTGTATATCACTTTAAGGTTTGTTAAACACTTTACAAATATTATCTTATTTGATCTTCATATCAACTCTGGAATGATATTAAGTGCTTTTATTATTTACATTTTACAGATCAAGGAACTAAGGCATATAATTGTTGTGATGACTTTGTGAACTTAAGATTTGTCGTGCCCAACAAAAACAGAAACAGTAACTGTGAGATAGAATGAATGCACATTAGACATGGGAAAGGCAGCTTTAGGAGTCTAAAAGGGCACTGACCATTAGTACTTAGTAGAGAGAAGGAAGCTTCATAAGTATTATTATTGAAGAAAAAAAACATTACCTACACTACACTGAAGCTATGTTTTTACACTTTTTGGCCACACACACTCTCTAAGCTTGAACCCATTCTACCCTAAGAACTTTTTTTGTTTATACTCCTAATTTGGGGAGAATTTTTTTGTAACAATTTTCTCTTTACTATTTCATGTTAATAAATATTCTTTTTTTTAAATGCTACTTAAATCAGATTCACTAAATGGAAAACTTATAAGATTATGGCTCATGAATAATAGTATTAGAAATCTCTGTGCTCTTAAGGCTTATCTGTAAAATGCTTATATAAATCATGAAAATCCTTTTGGGATTTCAGACTACTAATATGAGCCAGTTAAGGAAAAAAGTACTACATGAGGCAGTATGTGATAGATACTGGATATAGCAGAGAAACAAGATACCATGTGGGCTCAGTGAGGGAAAGAGCTCATCTGTTTGGCAGGATCAATGAAGGCTTATTTTTTTTTTTTTTTGAAGTGGACTTTTAGTTATGGATATGATTTCTACAGATAAGGCATTTATAAAAAAGTAAAAAGAGATAAAAATGCCTGGGAAAAAAGTCATGGAAGTGGGGGAAAAGCAGGACATTTTTGTTTTATAGTTTATAATACTCAACTAGAATGAAGAATATATGTAGGAGAACATTTGGAGACCAAATTGGAAATATAAATTAGACCCAAATTATGTAGGAGCTTTAATACCAGGCTGTGGCACTTAGACTTCTGTAAGCAAGAGGAATTACTGAATATTTTTAGGTGGAAAAAGAAAGGACACATATGTGGAAGAGCAATAATGTGATCAAACTTAGAAATATAAATCTCATGGCATTATGTAAACAGGATTGAAGGGGGGAAAGTTAGAGATAGAAAAAACTTAAGGAAGCTATTATTTAGTTTAGACAAAAAGTTTTGAGAATCAAAATTTGGGTGGTGTCAATGGAAATTTTTAAAAAATTAAAGAAGTGGATAAAGAATGATATGTAAGATTTAGCAGCCACCTGGGATTTGGAGCTAAAGGAGAAGTGAAGTTAAAATATACAATTAATATTTCTATCCTAAGACTCGTCCTGGTAGTGTTTTATTATAATTTACTTGTAAATCACTTAGATTAATAATGTACTTATTCAAATGTGCTTTTTCTTCTGGTTTTATTAATTCTATGCCCCAAAACATAAGTGGTCAAAACATATGAATGGTTTCAAAAGAACTGCAAACCATTTACAAACATATGAAAAAATTCTCCAAATCATTAATAAGAAAAACAAACTAATAAGAAATCAGAAATTTCAATCTTTATGTATCAAATAGAAACCACTGATAAAAGACAGAAACAACATAAGAGAAAATGTAGGAAGACAAAGTAACACATTATTTGTAGAGCTGTGAAATAATCCAAGCACTTTAAAAATAGTTTTCAATTATATGAGGCATATTAATATGTTTTGGCTCAATAATCCATCCTGTTGAGCATTTACCCTAGGTTGATCAAAGGAAACAACAATAATAGTCCTGTATATGCTAAAATATAGTAATGCTTTAAGAAAAGAGAAGAAAAAACAAACAAACAAAAAATTAGATATAAAAGAGGTATCTGTTCATTGGGAATAGTTAAAGAAATCATATTATGTGAGTGTAACAGAACATTATTTCATTTTAAGGAAAAATACATATGAGGAATTTAAATAAATGTTGGATGTCATATATGAATTTACAGAGAGTGAAAAAAGAAGAACAAAGAGAAAAATATATATACAGGCTAAAATAACTCAAAAGAAAATAAATTAAAAGGAGCTGAACTCATATTGAAAGCAAAAATCAATATTAATTCAAGAGAAGAGTTGATTAAACATATAGGATAATAATATCACAGAAATAAGGTGTGACCAAGATTGATTCCAAAAGACAGATTATAAAGCATTTATGCGATCTCAGGAAATAAGTGGGGAACTATAGGTGTGGACTGTTGCATACACTGCCAGATGCATTTGTGTTTAAAAATGTTTTTCTTTCTACGAGAAAACTAAATTGGAGTTATAGGAAGTGATACCTAGAAATATTTGTGACTTGCAAACCAGAAATACCTTATTAATTAGATAATTATAATTAATTATTAATAGATAATTATATAACATAGTATCAAACATAATGCATATATTATTGTAATAATAGATGATGATGATTATTAAGAAGATAATAATTCCAGACCATTTGGACATTCAGTATAATTCTTTGAATGGCTTTCCAAATCTCACAGGTTAGGTTTAATTAACTGATCTAAGAGTTATAACATATAAATTTCACAAATACAAAATCAGATCGAAAAAACCAATGAAAGGGTTTCCCCCTAGCTAATATGTGTGTTATCTCAATAACAATACGTAAGTATAAATATCTATATATAAAAATCCATATATAGATACTTAACAGGCCCTTAATAAATTTTAGAGGAATTAAATAACAATAGCAACAGCTAGCATTTTTGTAGCAGTTTAAGATTTCCAAAGCACTTCACAAGTATTACTTTATTTGATCTTCACAATAATCCTATTACTGACCTCATTTTATAGATGAGGAAATTGAGTCTTGAAGTATGTGATATATTGATATATAATTGTTTAAGGTACTAGATAGAACTTTAGATAGACAGCTTTAGATATTTATATCCTCAACTATTTATATAGATAGATTTTTATGTCTATTTATGTAAACATATAGATTCATACACATATTTCTAGGTAGTGCAAAACTATATAAAACAATACCATGTGAAAATGTCCTTAATATCTTGACTTATTAATGTTTGAAAGTTGTGTGTGACCATAAATTGGAGTAATGGCCAAAGTATGATATCTTTATCATACTTTATAACATCTTTAAAGTATGATGCATATTTAAATATTATTTCTGTTAAATTCACATCAACATTAAAGCCTTAGAACAGATATAATATTGACTTTGAGATATGGTTTCTTATATCAAGGATTTTAATTGGGCAAAATGATTGAGTTCTCAGTTTAATTTAATCTATTGTATTTCTATATCATGATTGATTAATTTGCACATATTTTAAAGTAAAACTGTCAGGACATGTTAAGTTCTTATTGAGATACCAAGAAATGGAAAACAATAAATCTGACTAGATTATGAAAATAAATTACTTATCTTGTAAATGATAGTGGCATGTACCACTTACAAAGAGTAAGTGAAGCATATTGGATGAAGAATTGTCTTACAGCCTGAGAGGTCTGGGTTCAAGTTCTGTTTCTGATATTTACTGGCCACACATCCTAGTCTGAAGTCACTTAATCTCTTAATGAACTCAGGCTTAGTCATATTTGGTTTAAAATGTTAAATATGAAAAACAATGTCTTTAAAAGAGTAAGTTTCCATATAGGATAATAAAAGAATTTTCTTACTAAAATTTCATTTATTTTCTAGAAATGATTTAATTTTTTTTTCAGGATGGGTTATTCTGCCATTGATGTTTAGGTCACAAAAAGATGTTGAATGTGGGGCAGAGACAAGATGGCACAGAGGACACAGGTTTCTTTCTGAGTTTTCCTACTATCCTCACACTAAATATGAAAACCAGTCTCTGAAATAGTGTTGGACTAGCTGAATCCACATACAATGGGAGTGTAGCAAATTACCAGCAGAAGCAAATTCGAAGGTAGCCAGAAAAGGTCTGTTTCAGGAGGGTGTGGGAGGAGGCCAGACACAGTCAGGCCTGGTAGAGTAAGGAGGACAACAGACACTGTATAGACCCAGGGCAGTGTGCGGTGTCCATGGAGCTGTGCAGAATCATGTGGTGGAGAATCTACAGGGAGGACTCTACCACAGTGTTGGTTACTCTGCCCTGGTTGCAAGCCAATAGAACAGCAGAGAAGTTATAAAACATCCAACAAAACACAAAAGGTAAAGAGTGAATCCCAAAGCACCAGAGTCTCACAAGACCTGGCCACACCCACCCAGCACCAGGATTGATTCAGCAGGATCCCAGAGCAGTGGCTGCCACTTCCTAGTGTCTATAGAGGAAGCTTGAAAGCCTTCCTTGCCCTAAAAGCAGATCCCAACTTTTAAAAAAGTGAGTAAAAAGGCAAAGCAAACTCTAAATATAGATTGCTTCTATGGTGAAAGAGAAGAATAGATTTCAAACCCTGAGGAGACTAAAAGCAGATTGTCTCCAGATGAAGCTCCAAAGGGTGATATAAGCTGGTCCCCACCACACAAGACTCTCCTAGAAGACATTAAAAAGGATCTTAAAAGAGAGCTAGAGAAACTTCTCTCACATTTTGAAAAGTGGGAGGAAAAAAGCAAAAAGGGAAGGGGTATGCTAAATAGAAAGGAATACAGAAATAGTAAAGGAAAGGTATAAGAAAGGAGTAAGGATTTTAAGGAGGGAGGGATTCTAAAAGGGAAGAGCTGCTTGAGGCAAGTGGTACTCATAAGTTAAATATTGAAGAGGTGGGAAAGGGGAAAAGGAAAGAGAAAAGTAAAGTAGAATCTGGGGATAAGAAGGTGGCAGGAAATACAGAATTAGTAGTTTTAAGCATAAAATGTGAATGGGGTGAACTCTCCCATAAAGCAGAGATAGACAGCAGACTAGATTAAAAGACAAAAATCCTACAATATGTTGTATACAGGAAACACATTTAAAGCAGGGTGATACATACAGAGTACAGGTAAAAGGCTGGAGCAGAATCTATTATGCTTCAGGTGAAGTAAAAAAAAAAAAAAAAGCAAGGGCAGCCATCTTGATTTCAGATCAAGCAAAAGCAAAAATTGATCTAATTAAAAGAGATAAGGAAGGGCACTATACCTTGCTAAAGGGTAGCATAGATAATGAAGCAATAACAATAGTAAACATATATGCATTATGTGGCATAGCATCTAAATTCCTAAAGTAGAAGGTAAGAGAGCTTCAAGAAGAAATAGACAGCAAAACTATAATAGTGGGAGATCTCAACCTTGTACTCTCAGAACTAGATAAACCAAACCACAAAATATAAGAAGTTAAAGAGGTAAATAGAATACTAGAAAAGTTAGATATGATAAATCTTTGGAGAAAATTAAATGGAGACAGAAAGGAGTACACTTTCTTCTTGGGAGTTCATGGGACCTATACAAAAATTGACTATATATTATATATTATAATATATATATATAAATATATATATATATATATATATATATATATATATATATATGACATAAAGACCTCAAATTCAAATTCAGAAAGGCAGAAACAGTAAATGCATTCTTTTCAGATTACAATGCAATAAAATTTATATTCAATAAAAAGCCAGGGGAAAATAGACCAAAAAGTAATTAAAAACTAAATAATCTCATCCTAAAGAATGAATGAGTAAACCAGCAAATCACAGGCATAGTTAATAATTTCATCCAAGCAAATGACAATAATGAGACAACATACCAAAATTTCTGGGATGCAGCTAAGAGGAAATTTTATAGTTCTAGAGGCTTATTTGCATAAAATAGAAAAAGAGAAGATCAATGAATTGGGCTTGCAACTAAAAAGCTAAAAAAAGAACAAATTAAGAAAATCCTAATCAAATACTTAATTTCAAATTCTAAAAATAAAAGGAGAGATCAATAAAATTGAAAGTAAAAAAAAATAAAAAATAATAAACTCTTGAATAAAACTAAGAGTTGGTTTTATGAAAAAACTACCAAAATAGATAAGCCTTTGGTAAATTTGATTAGAAAAAGGAAAGAGGGTAATCAAACTGTTAGTCTTAAAAATGAAAAGGGAAAAATTTCCACTAATGAAGACAAATTAGAACAATAATTAGGGAGTACTTTGCCCAACTTTATGCCAATAAATTTGATAACCTAAGTGAATTGGATGAATACCTACAAAAATATAGGTTACCCAGATTAACAGAGGAGGAAGTAAATTAGTTAAATAAGCCCATTTTAGAAAAATAAATAGAACAAGCTATTAATTAACTCTCTAAGAAAAATCCCCAGGACCAGATGGATTTACATGTGAATTCTACCAAACATTTAAAAAAAACAATTAATCTCAATACTCTATAAACTATATGAAAAAATAGCTAATGAAGTAGTCCTACCAAATTCCTTTTATGACACAGGCATGATACCAATACCTAAATCAGGTAGGTTGAAAACAGAGAAAGAAAATTATAGATCAATCTCCCTAATGAATATTGATGCTAAAATCTTAAATAAAATATTAGCAAAGAGATTACAGAAAATCATCCCCAGGATAACACACCAAGCCCAAGTAGGAGATATACCAGGAATGTAGGGCTGGTTCTATATTAGGAAAACTATTAGCATAATTGACTATATCAGTAACCAAGTGATCATTATGCATGGCAACAAGAAGATTATATGATGATCAACTCTGATGGATGTAGCTCTCTTCAACAATGAAATAATTCAAATCAGTTCCAATTGTTCAGTAATGAAAAGAGACATCTACACCCAGAGAGAGAACTATGGGAAATGAGTATGGACCACAACATAGCATTTCCACTCCTTCTGTTATTGCTTGCTTGCATTTTTGTTTTTCTTCTCAGGTTTTTTCTTTCTTTCTAGATCCAATTTTTGGATCCAGTTTTGTGCAGCAAGATAACTGTATAAGTATATATTTGCATGGATCAATGTTGAAAAATTACCGAGACTTCCGGCCAAGATGGCGGCGTGGAGGCAGACAGCTGCTTGAGCTCCTCGTTTTCTCTCAGAACTTACTCCATGACAGGCCTCTGACTTAATGCTTGACCCAGAAAGAAATCCACAAATTATCACCAAGAGAAGACATCCTTGAAAGTCTCCAGAAAAGGTCTGTGTTTGTTCGGGGGAGGGTCAATCAGACTGGGCGCAGACTGAGGGCAGACAGCCAGAGCAAGACAGGCAGCTCACACAGCTCAGACCGGAGGGGGAGGGGTGTGATCTCTGCAGTTTCTGCGAAAGGGCTTTTGCCCCAGTGTGGATGCTCCGTCTTGGCAGCAAGCCAGGAGCAGCAGAGAGGGTGTAAACACTGGAGGTGAAGATTAAAACCCCAGAAAGCCAGCGTCTCTCAGAGCCCGGCCACCCCCAACCCCCACCTGGACTGACTCGGTGTGTTCTCAGAGCCTCAGAGCTCAGACTCAGTACAGTCATTGCTGTTCTGTTAGTGGCTCTCTGCTGCCCTACCCCCAGTCTGTAGAGGAAGCCCATTAATACCATCCAACCCCATCCCCCGCAAAACAGACCAATTGTTTCTCTTGTCAGTTTGTTTTCTTTGATTCCTACTCTGACAAAATGAACAAAAAATTCAAAAGGGCTCTAACCATTGACAGCTTCTGTGTGGAGAGGGAGCAGACTTCAAATGCTGAGGAGACTAGGAACAGAATGTCCCCAGATGTATCCCCTGGGAGGGATATAAGCTGCTCCTCAATACAAAAGAACCTCATAGAGGAAATCAAAAAGGCTCTCACAAGAGAGCTGGAAGAGAAATGGGAAAAGGAAAGGGAAGCTTGGCAAGAGAGCCTGGAGAAGTCATCCCATGCATTCAAAGACAGAATGGATAAAGAAATCAAATCATTGAGAAACAAGATTAGTGAGCTGGAAAAGGTAAACAACTCCAAGGAAAACAGGATTAGTGAGCTGGAAAAGATAAACAACTCCAAGGAAAACAGGATTAGAGAGCTGGAAAAAGAAATCAGCTCTCTAAAAAATAAAATGGATAAAATGGAAAAAAATTCCATAGAAGATAAAAACTCAATTGGACAATTACAAAGAGATATAAAAAAAGTGAGTGAAGAAAATACATCATTGAAAATTAGACTGGAACAAGTAGAAATGAATGACTCAAGGAGAAACCAAGAGGGAGTCAAGCAAAACCAGAGAAATGAAACAATTGAAAAGACTGTCAAGTACCTTACCAGAAAGACAACAGACCTGGAAAACAGATCCAGGAGAGACAATTTGAGAATAATCGGACTCCCTGAAAAATGGGAGGAAAAAAAGAGCTTGGACACCATTTTCGAGGAAATTATCAAAGAGAACTGCCCAGACGTTTTGGAAAGAGAGGGTAAAATAGACATTGAGAAAATTCATCGATCACCTACTGAAAGGGACCCTAAAATCAAAACGCCAAGAAATATAGTGGCCAAGTTCAAGAACCATCAGACAAAGGAAAAGATATTGGAAGCTGCTAGAAAAAAACAATTCAGATATGCAGGATCCACAATAAGGATAACACAGGATCTAGCAGCGTCCACATTAAAAGAACGCAGGGCCTGGAACATGATATTCCGAAAGGCTAAGGAACTTGGTATGCAGCCAAGAATAACTTACCCAGCAAGAATGAGCATCGTTTTCCAGGGAAGAAGATGGACATTTAACGAAATAAATGAATTCCATCTATTTTTGATGAAAAAACCAGACCTACATAAGAGGTTTGATCTTCAAATACAGAACTCAAGAGACTTCTAAAAAAGGTAAAAAGAAATCTTGAGAACTATACTTCTGTCAAAAAAATATGTAAAGAACATATGTACAATTTGTCTTAGAAACTAGAGGTGGAAAGGAGATTATATCATAAAAAAGTATAAAGTGGTGGTACTACATCTCATGAAGAGGCAAAGGTAACCTATTATATCTGAGAGAAAGAAAGGAGGGAGATGAACATAGCGTGTATCAATAGACATATTCGATTTATGGTGAAACTTCTTCCACTTCATTGAAAAGTGAAAGGGAAGGAGTAAGCTAAGGGGAAGGGAATACAGTAATTTAGAGGAAAAGGGGTAAAATAAGGGGAGGATCTTTAAGGTGGGGGAGGGATCCTAAAAAGGGAGGGCTGTGAAAAGCAAGTGGTGTTTACCAGTTTAATACTGGATAGGAGGGTAAAAGGGAAGGAAAGGGGAAAAGCATAAGCAGGGGTTAATAGGATGGCAAGCAATATAGAATTAGTCCTTCTAACCATAAATGTGAATGGGGCAAACTGCCTCATAAAGAGGAAGCAGTTAGCAGACTGGATTAAAAGTCAGAATCCTACTATATGTTGTTTACAGGAAACACACCTGAAACAGGATGAGACATTCAAACTAAAAGTAAAAGGGTGGAGCAGAATCTATTATGCTTCAGGCAAAACCAAAAAAGCAGGAGTAGCCATCCTCATCTCAGATCAAGCAAAAACAAAAATTGATCTAATTAAAAGAGATAAGGAAGGGCATTATATCCTGCTAAAGGGAAGCATCAATAGTGAAGCAGTATCAATATTAAACATGTATGCACCAAGTGGTGCAGCATCTAAATTCTTAAAAGAGAAATTAAGAGAGCTGCAAGAGGAAATAGATAGCAAAACTATAATAGCGGGAGATCTCAACCTTGCACTCTCAGAATTAGATAAATCAAACCACAAAATAAATAAGAAAGAAGTCAAAGAGGTAAATAGAATACTAGAAAAGTTTGATATGATAGATCTTTGGCGAAAGCTAAATGGAGACAGAAAGGAATATACTTTCTTCTCAGCAGTTCATGGAACCTATACAAAAATTGATCATATACTAGGGCATAAAAACCTCAAAATCAAATGCAGTAAGGCAGAAATAGTAAATGCATCCTTTTCAGACCATAATGCAATCAAAATAACATTTAATAAAAAGCCAGGGGAAAATAGACCAAAAAATAATTGGAAACTAAATAATCTTATACTAAAGAATGATTGGGTAAAACAGCAAATCATAGACATAATTAGTAACTTCACCCAAGAAAATGACAATAATGAGACATCATACCAAAATGTGTGGGATACAGCCAAAGCAGTAATTAGGGGAAGTTTTATATCTCTACAGGCCTACCTGCATAAAATAGAGAAAGAGAGGGCCAACGAATTGGGTTTACAACTAAAATTGCTAGAAAAGGAACAAATTAAAAACCCCCAGACAAACACAAAACTTGAAATTCAAAAAATAAAAGGTGAGATTAATAAAATTGAAAGTAAAAAAACTATTGAATTAATTAATAAAACTAAGAGTTGGTTTTATGAAAAAACCAACAAAATAGACAAACCCTTAGTAAACCTGATTAAAAAAAGGAAAGAGAAAAAGCAAATTGATAGTCTTGAAAATGAAAAGGGTGAACTCACCACTAATGAAGAGGAAATTAGAACAATAGTTAGGAGCTACTTTGCTCAACTTTATGCCGATAAATTCGATAACTTAAATGAAATGGAAGAATACCTTCAAAAATATAGCTTGCCCAGATTAACAGAGGAAGAAGTAAGTAGTTTAAATAGTCCCATCTCAGAAAAAGAAATAGACCAAGCTATTAACCAACTTCCTAAGAAAAAGTCCCCAGGACCAGATGGATTTACAGGTGAATTCTACCAAACATTTAAAGAACAACTAACTCCAATGCTATGTAAACTATTTGAAAAAATAGGGATTGAAGGAGTCCTACCAAATTCCTTCTATGACACAGACATGGTACTGATACCTAAACCAGGTAGATCGAAAACTGAGAAAGAAAACTATAGACCAATTTCCTTAATGAATATTGATGCTAAAATCTTAAATAAGATATTAGCAAATAGACTTCAGAAAATCATCCCCAGGATAATACACTATGACCAAGTGGGATTTATACCAGGAATGCAGGGCTGGTTTAATATTAGGAAAACTATTAGTATAATTGACCATATTAATAATCAAATTAATAAAAACCATATGATCATCTCAATAGATGCAGAAAAGGCATTTGATAAAATCCAACATCCATTCCTACTAAAAACACTTGAGAGTATAGGAATAAATGGACTATTCCTTAAAATAATAAGGAGCATATATTTAAAAACTTCAGTAAACATCATATGTAATGGTGATAAACTAGAACCTTTTCCTGTAAGATCAGGAGTGAAACAAGGTTGCCCACTATCACCATTACTATTCAATATAGTACTAGAAACTCTAGCCTTGGCAATAAGAGCCGAGAAAGAGATCCAAGGAATTAGAGTAGGAAATGAAGAAATCAAATTGTCACTTTTCGCAGATGATATGATGGTATACTTAGAGAACCCCAAAGACTCTGCTAAAAAGCTATTAGAAATAATTCAGAATTTTAGCAAAGTCGCAGGATACAAAATAAATCCACATAAATCCTCAGGATTTTTATACATTACCAACACAATCCAACAGCAAGAGATACAAAGAGAAATTCCATTCAAAATAACAGTCGATAGTATCAAATATTTGGGAATATATCTACCAAAGGAGAGTCAGGAATTATATGAGCAAAATTACAAAACACTTGCCACAAAAATAAAGTCAGATTTAAATAATTGGAAAGACATTCAATGTTCTTGGATAGGCCGAGCGAATATAATAAAGATGACAATACTCCCCAAACTAATCTATTTATTTAGTGCTATACCAATCAGACTCCCAAGAAACTATTTTAATGACCTAGAAAAAATAACAACAAAATTCATATGGAAGAATAAAAGGTCGAGAATTGCAAGGGAACTAATGAAAAAAAAGTCAGAGGAAGGTGGTCTAAGTGTACCTGATTTAAAGCTATATTATAAAGCAACAGTCACCAAAACCATTTGGTATTGGCTAAGAAATAGACTAGTTGATCAGTGGCATAGGTTAGGTTCACAGGACAAGATAGTGAATAAAAATAGCAATCTAATCTTTGACAAACCCAAAGATCCCAAATTTTGGGATAAGAATTCATTATTTGACAAAAACTGCTGGGAAAACTGGAAATTAGTATGGCAGAAACTAGGCATGGACCCACATTTAACACCACATACTAAGATTAGATCAAAATGGGTCCAAGATTTAGGCATAAAGAACGAAATCATAAATAAATTGGAGGAACATGGGATGGTTTACCTCTCAGACTTGTGGAGGAGGAAGGAGTTTGTGTCCAAGGGAGAACTAGAGACCATTATTGATCACAAAATAGAACATTTTGATTATACCAAATTAAAAAGTTTCTGCACAAACAAAACTAATGCAAACAAGATTAGAAGGGAAGTAACAAATTGGGAAAAAATTTTTACAGTTAAAAGTTCTGATAAAGGCCTCATCTCCAAAATATACAGAGAATTGACTCTAATTTATAAGAAATCAAGCCATTCTCCAATTGATAAATGGTCAAAGGATATGAACAGACAATTTTCAGATGATGAAATCAAAACTATTTCCACTCATATGAAAGAGTGTTCCAAATCACTATTGATCAGAGAAATGCAAATTAAGACAACTCTGAGGTATCATTACACACCTGTCAGATTGGCTAAGATGACAGGAACAAATAACGATGAATGTTGGAGGGGCTGTGGGAAAACTGGGACACTGATGCATTGTTGGTGGAGTTGTGAAAGAATCCAACCATTCTGGAGAGCAATCTGGAATTATGCCCAAAAAGTTATCAAAATGTGCATACCCTTTGACCCAGCCATACTACTACTGGGCTTATACCCCAAGGAACTACTAGAGAAGGGAAAGGGTCCTGTATGTGCCAAAATGTTTGTGGCAGCCCTTTTCATAGTGGCTAGAAGCTGGAAGATGAATGGATGTCCATCAATTGGAGAATGGTTGGGTAAACTATGGTATATGAATGTTATGGAATATTATTGTTCTATAAGAAATGACCAACAGGAGAAATACAGAGAGGCTTGGAGAGACTTACATCAACTGATGCTGAGTGAAACGAGCAGAACCAGAAGATCATTATACACTTCAACAATGATACTGTACGAGGATGTATGCTGATGGAAGTGGATTTCTTCAACATAGAGAAGAGCTAATCCAATTCCAATTGATTAATGATGGACAGAACCAGCTACATCCAGAAAAGGAACACTGGGAAATGAATGTATACTGTTATTTTTACATTCTGAATCCAATTCTTCCTGTGCAACAAAAAAAAATTCGGTTCTACACACACATATTGTATCTAAATTATACTGTAATATATTTAATATATATGACTCCGTGCCATCTGGGGGAGGGGGTTGGGGGAGGAAGGGAAAAAATCTGAATAGAAGTAAGTGCAAGGGATAATGTTGTAAAAAATTACCCATGCATATGTACTGTCAAAAAAATGTTATAATTATAAAATAAAATAAAAAATTTAAAAAAAAAAAAGATTCCCACTAGAAGCTTATGAAATTAGATAAGTATGCTTAACCTAAAGTTTGTAGCTAATTTAATGAGTTTTTTCAAAGAAGATAAGTAATGACCCAAAGGTAGCACAACTGCTAAGTCAGAAGACCAGTAGGTAGAATTGGGCTTCCATTATAAACCCAATATTTCTTCTACTATAACACAGAAGGCTCCACAAAACTGTCATATATCCAATATTTTGTAAACAGATTATGTAGCCTATGCTACTATTTAATTATCAAGTCTTTCTTAGTAGAATAAAATGATAAAATATTAAAAAAAAAAAAAAAAAAAAAAAGAAAAATTACCAATGCATATTATTTTATAAATAAAAAGCTATAATAAAAAAAAGAAAGGGATTGAATTCATGGTGCTGGGAAAATGACTTCAAATGCAATACTTTGATAATTGTGTAAATTTGTAGTTAATGTACCTGCCATGTAGATAGCTTGGAGGACTAAGAAGTAATAAATGCTATCACTGGCTAATCCCTTCTTCTTTCCCTCCTATCACACAATTGTATTGAACCTGGGTAACTTAGGTGACAATCCTGGGGACTTGCAAAATAATATACAAACCCACATACACCCCCACACACATACACAGACAAACAGATACATATAGATACATATATAAATTTAGAGATAAATAGATAGAGATAGAGAGATAATGAGACATATACCCAGGCAGCTAAGTTACCCAGGGAATAAAGCACTGTAGCTGGGGTCAGGAAGATAAGTACAAATCCAGCCTCAGAAATTTATTAGTATTGTGACCTTCTCTAGCCATGTTATTTAATTTATGTTTGCTTCAGTTTCCTCATCTGTAAAATAATAATAATACCTATCTCCTAGGGCTGTTGTCAGGATAAAATGAAATATTTGTACATCACTTTGCAAACTTTACTCTACAAATGTTAGATGTCAAAATTATCATCATCATCACTTGCAGTGTCACAGGTAAAATTTTAAGTCAAATAATTTAGGAAATACTCTTTGAATGGGGATATAGGAAAGAATAGAATATATATTGTAAAGAGGAGAAAAAGATGTATAGATGCAGCAGCTGTACCATTAATACCATATTGTAGTAATGTCCTTAAATTTTCTCTCCCAATTAATTATATGCCATGCAAATAAATGAAATTATATAATAGAAAGCACAATCAAGTTTTCCACGAAATAATACCAATCACTTGAAAAATGCTGCCTTGTCTCTATATGGCCTGCATATTCTACAGTAAAGAATTCTTAGCAAAAATAGACAGAACTTAACAGTTCATACTCAGTTCCTGTTCCCATAATTTTTTCCTTGATTGATTTAGCAGGAACTGGATAAGAGTTAATTATCCTTTCAATCTGTATTGCTATACTGAAAACTAATCAGGCTAAAGTAAGCCAAAGGTATTTCTGCAAGATTTTTTGAAGGAAAATTTGGCTCTACTGGATCAGCGCCCGCCAGCCAGATGTTTAGGTTGGCAAGCAAGTAAGCCAAAAAAAAAAAAAAAAAGTACTGATTTAAGAAAATATGTAAGTCTGGAAGTTTTTCAGTTTTGAAGTACTTAATGCAGTATAACTAGCATCAGGTGTAGCACAAATGACTGAAAATTACTCCATTCCTTTAGTCTGTCTTCAACTTTCCTTTAAAAAGTATCTAACAAAAGCAATCATTTCAAAGGATATTGTCTTTTAGTTATCTTAATGACTATTAATTATCATTATTATTTTACAGTTGTTTTTGTAAACAGAATCTATCATACCAGATGTACAGGACACATTGCCAATGCAGTGGTATTGAAAAATACTGGAGGATTTTTTCCATGGCTTATTTTTTACTAGATGAACATGTCAGGTACTTTGAATTTTTGTAGGCAAATTATAAGATTTTGTAGGCCATGAAATATGTTGGTCACTGTGTTGTTTCTTATCTAGTCTAAAGGCTAGTTATGTTTTAAAATGTGATAATGAGGATATATTATTTTAGTAAGACCATCTATATACTTTTAGATACTACAACTATAAATATATGCATACATATGTGTATGTATAGCAAATCTATTATAGGCATGTGAATATACATACACACATATGCATAGATGTATATATGTATACATATATAATCTCTGTGTGTGTACGTGTGTGCGCGTGCATGTGTGTGTTTGTGTCTGTGTGAGATTTTTCTGGTACCTTTAATCAGCATGTGAACAAGAATGTTTTACTCCTGTAATGTTAGCAGCTTATCTATCTGGAATTCATCTTTACTCTTTCTCTACTGTAAATGGTAAATTTTTCATTTTCATTTAATTCATAGAAATGAATGTCAAAATTAGTCTGACTTGAGCTCTTTCAATTCAACCATTTTTATTTTATAAATGAAAAAAAAAGCTAAGACACTAAAGATTTAAATGACTTCTTACTCCAAGTTCAATTTTTTTTAATTATACATCTCCTTTTCACAATTAAAACTTTTATTAGCAATATACAAATTGGGTCAATTATAATGAATGTAAATTCTGTAGATAAATTGTCATTTTTTCTAATCCAAAATTTTCTAAACCACAATCTCCTTTACTAACCAAAGAATCCCTGTACACACACTGCCTAGAAAATTATCTCAGCTTTTATTCTCTATTTCACCCGAATTTACCCTATTTAAAGATCTGTCATTCACAAATATTTATTTTGATGACTGAGCTTGTCTGATGTGTTCTATGATACTGAACATAAAACATAAATCACAAATTATACTTACAAAGCAAATGTGTTGTGAAAAATTTGTAATTTGGAAATAAGTTTTTTTTTTCCACCCAAGCCATCTGTTATTAAAAACTCCACTTGGCGGGAGAACTAGAGACCATTATTGATCACAAAATAGAACATTTTGATTACACCAAATTAAAAAGTTTCTGCACAAACAAAACTAATGCAAACAAGATTAGAAGGGAAGTAACAAATTGGGAAAAAATTTTTACAGTTAAAGGTTCTGATAAAGGCCTCATCTCCAAAATATACAGAGAATTGACTTTAATTTATAAGAAATCAAGCCATTCTCCAATTGATAAATGGTCAAAGGATATGAACAGACAATTTTCAGATGATGAAATCAAAACTATTTCCACTCATATGAAAGAGTGTTCCAAATCACTATTGATCAGAGAAATGCAAATTAAGACAACTCTGAGGTATCATTACACACCTGTCAGATTGGCTAAGATGACAGGAACAAATAACGATAAATGTTGGAGGGGCTGTGGGAAAACTGGGACACTGATGCATTGTTGGTGGAGTTGTGAAAGAATCCAACCATTCTGGAGAGCAATCTGGAATTATGCCCAAAAAGTTATCAAAATGTGCATACCCTTTGACCCAGCCATACTACTACTGGGCTTATACCCCAAGGAACTACTAAAGAAGGGAAAGGGACCTGTATGTGTCAAAATGTTTGTGGCAGCCCTTTTCATAGTGGCTAGAAGCTGGAAGATGAATGGATGTCCATCAATTGGAGAATGGTTGGGTAAACTATGGTATATGAATGTTATGGAATATTATTGTTCTATAAGAAATGACCAACAGGAGGAATACAGAGAGGCTTGGAGAGACTTACATCAACTGATGCTGAGTGAAATGAGCAGAACCAGAAGATCATTATACACTTCAACAATGATACTGTACGAGGATGTATGCTGATGGAAGTGGATTTCTTCAACATAGAGAAGAGCTAATCCAATTCAAATTGATTAATGATGGACAGAACCAGCTACATCCAGAAAAGGAACACTGGGAAATGAATGTAAACTGTTATTTTTACCTTCTGAATCCAATTCTTCCTGTGCAACAAAAAATTCGGTTCTACACACATATATTGTATCTAGAATATACTGTAATATATTTAACATATATAAGACTGCTTGCCATCTGGGGGAGGGGGTTGGGGGAGGAAGGGAAAAAATCTGAATAGAAGTAAGTGCAAGGGATAATGTTGTAAAAAATTACCCATGCATATTTACTGTCAAAAAAATGTTATAATTATAAAATAAAATAAAAATTAAAAAAAAAAAAAAGAAATGACCAGCAGGAGGAATACAGAGAGGCTTGGAGAGACTTACATCAATTGATGCTGAGTGAAATGAGCAGAACCAGAAGATCACTATACACTTCAACAACAATACTGTATGAGGATGTATTCTGATGGAAGTGGAAATCTTCAACATAAAGAAGATCCAACTCACTTCCAGTTGATCAATGATGGACATAAATAACTACACCCAGAGAAGGAACACTGGGAAGTGAATGTAAACTTTTGGCACTACTGTCTATCTACCCAGGTTACTTATACCTTCGGAAGCTAATAATTAATGTGCAACAAGAAAATGGTATTTATACACATATATTGTATCTAGGTTATATTGTAACACATGTAAAATGTATGGGATTACCTGCCATCGGGGGGAGGGAGTGGAGGGAGGGAGGGGATAATTTGGAAAAATGAATTAAAAAAAAATAAATTTAAAAAAAAAAAAAAACTCCACTTGGCTAATTTGATTTGAAGCATGGGAAAGAGATAAATTTCCAACTCCAAATTTGGGTTAAAAATCACTTCCTTGTGAGAAGCATAAGATAATAATATACTTTTGAGATTAAAATTTTTGATTTTCAGTCTTTTGGAATAGACTTTTTAAAGATGGTAAATTTTGAATTTAAGATTTTCTTTTATTTGATTGTTTTGGGTTTTTATATTTTGTTCATTTTTATTAATTTAATATTTACTTCCCCCTAATTACGCATAATTTTTTCAACATTTGTTTTTAAAAGTAAGTTTTACATTCTCTTCTTCCCTTCCTTCCTACCTCCTTGAAAAGGCAAGCAATTTGACATACATGTGTAGTGCTGCAAAATATATTTCCATATTAATCATGCTATAAAAAAGAACCCTCAAATATATCTGTATTCATACTCTATAAGTTCTTTCTCTGGGAATGGCAGACATTTTCATTATAAATCCTTCAGAATTGTTTTGGATCACTGCATAGTTGAGAAGAGCTAAGTCATTCCCAGCTGATCATCTTACAATATTGCTGTTACTGTGAACAGTATTATCCTTGTTCTTATTTAACTTTGCATCAGTTCATATAAGTCTATCCAGGTTTTTCTGAATGCATCCTGCTCATCATTTCTTATAGCAAATTAGCATTCTATCACAATCATAAATAACAACTTGTTTAGCTATTCCCCAATTGGTAAGCATCTTTCAATTTTCAATTGTTTACCACCATAAAGCAGCTTTATAAATATTTTTGTTCCTATAAACACTTTCTCTCTCTCTTTTTACATCTCTTTTGGGATATAGAACTAGTAATAGTATGAGTGGTTTTATAGGACTTTGTGCATGGTTCCAAATTGCTTTACATAATGGATGAATAATTTCTCAGCTCCATCAACCATGGATTAGTGTCTCAATTTTCCTGCATCCCCTTCAATCAATATTTATTATTTTCCTTTCCTGTCCTGTTAGCCAATCTAATAGGTGTGAGACAGTACCTACAATAGTTTTAATTGCATTTCTCCAATCAATGGTGATTTCAAGCATTTTTAATATGGTCTTAGATTGCTTAATTATTTCATCTGAAAACTTCAACTTTTTTTTATTCTTTATCAGTTGGAGAATGGCATTTACTTCCATGAATTTGATTTATTTCTGTATATATTTGAAATAAGAGGGCCTTAGTAGAGAAATTCGCTCCAATAATTTTTCAGGGTTATGATTGCTAACTGTATTTACCTCCAAATTATTTCCCCACCATTAATTCTCTCTCTCCCTCTTTAATAGTGTTTTGCTTCTGACTACCACCTCCCAAAATCTAACACTCTTCTATAAGTACCTTTCCCCTTCTTCTGATGTCATTCCCCTTGTATTTTTCTATAAGGTAATATGAATTTCTATATACAATTGTATGTGCTTATTATTCCCTCTTTTGGCCAATTCTGATGACAGCAAGGTTCAAGTATTACCTATCCACTCTATTTTCCCTCTACTTCAAAAGCCCTTTCTTACTTCTTTTATATGAAATAATTTACTCACTTCTACCTTTTTCTTTCACCTTTTTCCAGTGTGTTACTGTTCTCACCACTTAATTTTATTTTTTAGATATCATCCCATCATATTCAACTCTCATTTGTAACTTCTGTTTATATATAAATTCCTTCTAACTTCATTAAGTTAGAAATAATGAGAAAGTTCTTATGAATTACAAGGATTATCTTTCCATGTAGCAGTGTAAACAGTTTGGCCTTACTGGGTTTGTCATAATTGTTTTCCTTTTCCTTTTTACCTCTTTACGTTTCTCTTGAATCTTGTATTTGAAAGTAAAATTTTTCTATTCAGCTCTGGTCAGTGAAGTTATATAAATGGAAAAGGAGGTGCAAAATCCACTGAAGAAAACATCTCCCTAAAAAGTACAAATGACCAAATAGAAAAGGAAAATCAAAAGATAACTGGGGAAAACAACTCATTAAAAGTTGTAATTGGGCAAGTAGAAGCTAATAATAATCAATCAAAAAAATTCTAAAAGATTAAAAAAATAAAATAAAATAATAAAACACTTCATCATTGTTTTTCCAGTGACCTGGAGATAGACCTGGGGAAAACAGTGTCAGAATCATTAGATCACCTGAAAGGCATAATCAAAAGGAGATTCTGGACAGCCTTTTATAAAAAAATTATCAAAGAAAATGCCCTGATATTCTGGAACCAGATGACAAAAAATGTCATTGAAAGAATCTTAAAATCTTCTCCAGAAAAATGACCCAAAAGAAAGAACAGTAGGAGGAAGAAAAGGATGGTTGGAAATACACAGTTAATAACCATATTTCTCAGTGTGAATGGGATTAATTTTTCCATAAAATGAAAGCATTTAGTAAATATGAGGGAAAATGGAATCATACAATATGAGACTTACAAAAAGCACACCTGAAATGGAGAGCCAGACACACAGTGTAAAGGTAAGTGACTGGAGCAGAATCTACTATGTTTCAGGTAAAGTAAAAAAAAAAAAAAAAAGGTTGCAACTCTGATTATAGACAAAGCAAAATAAAAACTATTAAAAGAGATAAAGAAGAAAACTACATATCACTAAAAGGTACCATGGACAATGAAGTAATATCAATATTAAACATATATGCTCCAAGTGGTATAGCATCCAAATTCTTAAAGGAGTTAAATGAGTTACAGATGCATGACCAAAAAAAATTAGAGAGCATTATGAAATACAAAATAGATATTTTTTACTATATTAAATGAAAGAGCTTCTGTACAAACAAAACAAATAAATTAATAATAGAAAGAAAGCAGAAAGCTTTGTCTCTGATAAAGGTTTTTTTTTTTTTCAAATATATAGAGAACTGAGTCAAATTTATAAGAATACAAGACATTCCTCACTTGATAAATGGTCAGGAATATAAACAGGGAGTTTTCACATGAAGAAATGAAAATCATATGGTAAAATTTCTAAGCTACTATGGATTGGAAAAAAATCAAATTAAACAACTCTGGGGTGCCCCCTCTCACCTATCAGAACAGAAAAATAATAAATGTTGGAGAACATGTGGGAAAATTGGGAGACTAATGTGTTGTTGGTGGAATTGTTAACTGTTCCTCTCATTTTGAAGAGCAAATTGGAACCATTCCAAAAGGGTTATACAATTGTGTGTACCCTTAGATCCAGTGATAAGACTATTAAATCTCTATTCCAAACAAATAAAAAAATAAAGAATTAAAAAAATAAAATGTGACATTATTCTTTGGGGAAAACAATTGAGCTGGAAAATAGTTCAAATACTGATAATTTCAGAATTATTGTTCTACCATAATCCATGATAAAAAAAGAGCTTAGACAACATATTTCAAGAAATTATCAAAAAGCCAATATGGCAGATGAAAGACAAGGACAACTCAGAACCCTCCAAAATTCCCCTCTTAATAACTTTAACATAATGCCTCAAAATGAATTCTTGAGTGACAGAACCAACAAAAGGAAAAAGGCAAAAACAAATCTAGCTCAAGACACCTTAGAAGCTCAACAAGAAAACTCTTCCTGGGTTGAGAGTTGAGTGAAGTACAGTGCAGGCCACACCTTGGTAAGTAAGTAGCATGCTTTTGGGGTTATTTTATTGGTAGCAGAAATTTCTAAAGCTCTAAGTGCACAGACAGTAAACAGATTGCACATCTGGTCAGAAAAAGATTATAGGGGATCCTTTACAGGCATTGGGACTAGAACTCTGTCGCATTGCCTATACATGGTTCTAGGTTCCAGTGACAGGCTGAGAAGGACCACTAATACAATAGATTGTGAAATCTGGTCACAGTTTTTGGACAGAAAAGAGTAATCATAGGCTAGGAGTAGAGTGACCACACCTCTCCTTACATTCATATTACTATTGCTTGCTATCTTGTGTGGTAAGGGAGGGAGGGAGAAAACTCTGGAACAAAAAGTCTTACAAAAATGAATGTTGAAAACTATCTATAAAAGCATTTTTAAAAATAGAATACTATGAGAAAAAAATCATAATATATTGAAAGATCTGAAAACTTACAATACCCCTACCCTCAAAATTTACTTCTGAAAACAACATGTACTCTAGGTACAGAGCCCAGCTTTAACATAAGTTAAAAGTAATATGCTAAAAAATTTAGAATTAAAAAAAAAAGAACTTGATCATAGAAAGTTGCATTGGTAAGAGGAAAGATTAAAACACAAACTCAGAAGAAGACAAAAAAGTAAAAAAAAAAAAATGCTACACACAAAGCCTTAAAGAAAAATGTGAATTGCCACAAGGCACAAAAAGAATTCCTGAAACACATCAAGAAGGATTTTGACAAGCAAATAAGAGATGCAGATTAAAAACAAAACAAAACAAAACAAAACAAAAAAACTGAGAAAAGAAATGAAAACAATACTAGAAAATAATGAAAAAAAAAAGAGTCAGAATCTTGGTAAAAGAGACATTTCAAATAGTCCAAGTGATAAGAGAGGCAAAAAAAAATTTCCTGAAGAGGGGAAAAAAATCTTTAAAAAAGCAGAATTGGACAAATGGAAAAAATGGGCAAAAATTCAGTGAAGAAAAGAGCTCACATAGTAGAATCAGTAAAATGAAAAAGGAGCTCTAAAAGCTCCCTCTCAGCAGAAACAGTTCAAGCAGAAATACTAAACACACACAAACAATTGTGCATAGAAATCTAAGTTTTCCAATAAGGAAATAAGAGGGAAAAGGGATAAAAGATATGTCAGAAATGATAAGTGGCCAGAGGAGTTTGGGGGAGGCAGGGGTTTTAAGCAAAATAGACATTTAAGGATTAACAGAATAAAAAGAAAGGGGAAAAAAAAACAAGAAAATGGAATGGAATAGCTGAATCCATTGTGGCATATGATAGTGATAGAATGCTATGGTGCTATAGGAAATGATGAGGGGGTATAGTTCAGAGAGAAAATATGGCAAGACCTGTACAAACTAATGCACAGTGAAGTGAGAAGAAGCAAGAAATTACTGTGTATCAAAACAACAATATTATTATAATGATCAACTGTGAAAGATTTAGCTACTTTGTTCAATATGATTATTCAAGGGGGCAGCGCCCAGATGGTAGAGAGGACACACGCATCTTTCTGAGCTTTCCTCTCCTCTCAAACTAGTTTTACGAAACTCAGCCTCTGCATTAGTGCTTGACTGTCAGAACCCATGAATATTTGGAGTATAACACATTACTAACAGAAGATAATCTCGAAATTTGTCAGAAAAGGTCTGTTTTTGCCTGTACACGGACAGAATTGGGCTAGTTCCAGCACAGACTCAGGAAGATAGGCAGTGAGAGTGGAAAACAGCTCAAACTGACCAGAATGGAGAGGGGTGGAGTGTGATTTTCATAGGCGAAAATCTGTGGAGAGAACTCTACCACAGTGTCAGCTACTCTGCCCTGGCAGCAAGCGAGTAGATCAGCAGAGAAGCTATAAACACAGTGGGCACAGACTATAACCCCAAAACACTAGAGTCTCTCAGAACTTGGTCACACCCACCCAGAACTGCAAGGAACTCAGGACAATCTCAACACACAACTGCTAATCCCAGCATAGCCTTCCTGCCTTCTGCTGTTGCCTCCCTGCCACTGCCACTTCCTATTGTATATTGAGGAAGCTTGGTAACCCCACATTGCCCAAAAGCAGACTGCAGGTTTTTTTGTTTTTGTTTTTGTTTTTGTTTTTGGTTAAAATGAGTAAACAGACAAAGCAGGCTCTAACTATAGATAGCTTCCATACTGAAAGGGAGAAAATTTGAAACTCTGAGGAGACTAAAAACAGTTTGTCTCTAGATGAAAACCCAAAGGTTGATATGATCTGGTCCCCACCACATAAGGCTCTCATAGAAAAAAATTAAAAAGGCTCTTAAAAGAGAGCTAGAAGAAAAATGGGGAAAAGAAAGGGAAGCTTTGCAAGAGGGTCTGGATAAGGCATATAACTCATTAAAAGATAGTTTGGAAAAAGAAAACAACTCCCTGAAAAACAGAATTTGTGAATTGCACAAAGAAAATAACTCCTTAAAACATAAAGTTGGTGAAATGGAAAAAAATTCCATAGAACAAATGGACTCACTTAAAAACTCAATTGGACAATAATTACAAAAAGAAATAGAAAAGTAGATAAAGAAAATAATTAAAAATCAGAATTGAACAATGGAAATGAATGACTTGAGGATAAATCAAGAATCAGTCAAACAAAACCAAAAAAAAAATGAAAAAAAAAGTTAAATAAATACTTGAGAGAACAGCAGACCTGGAAAATACATATAGGTGAGATAATCTAAGGATTATTGGACTCCCTGAAAATCATGATAAAAAAAAGAGCCTAGACACTATTTTTCAGGAAATCATCAAAGATGATGTCATACAATCAGAAGGTAAAATAGACATTGAAAGAATTCACTGATCACCTACTGAAAGAGATCCCAAAATTAAAATTAAAAGCAATATTGTGGCTAAATTCCAGAACTATCAAAACAAGGAAAAAATGATACAAGCAACCAAAAACAAAATAAAACAAGACAAAACAACAACAACAACAACAATTCAAATGCTGAGGAGCCATGATAAGGGTTATTCAGGAACTAGCAGCTTCCATATTATAGGATCAAAGGTCCTGGAATCTGATATTCTGAAAGTCTAAGGAACTTGGGATATAGCCAGGAATTACTTACCCAGTCAAACTGAGCATTTTCTTCCAGTGAAGAAGATGGGTTATTCAATGAAAAGGTGAATTCCATTTATTTCTGATGAAAAAAAATAGAGCTAAATAAAATGTTTAGCAAAGTATAGGAGTCAAGAGAAGCATAAAAAGGTAGAAATAACTCAATAACTGTATTTCTGTTAGGGGTACACATAAAGAGAGCATATATAATTTTGGCTTTAATGTTATAAAATGGATCTAGAGGTGGGGAAATTGTACCAGAAAAAAAAGAGGGAAAAGTGGAGGTATTACATCTCACGAAAAGACAAAGGAAACCTATTATATTATATCAGAGGGAAAGAAGGTAGGGGGGAGGGAGGGGGATGAATATAGTGTGAATCTTACTCTCATCAGAATTGGCTCAAAGTGAAACTATTCGGTTTACAGAGAAACTTCTCCCACCTCATTAAAAAATGGGAAGGGGACCTAGGGGCGGAGCCAAGATGGCGGAGAAGATACACGCCACTGTGTAAGCTCCTTTCTTTCCTCACAACCAACTAGATTTAATCAGCTTCAGAAATAGCGTTGGACTGATAGAATCCACAAGGACTGGAAGCATGACTTACCAGCTGAAGAGAATCTGGAGTCTCAGCAGGAAAGGTCAGCTCCCAGGGGAGGAAGAACAGAGGCCAGCGCAGACGGTGGGGTAGTGGCACACTGCGCCGGTTGCGCTGGGGAGGGCTCTGGTATCAGAGAATCCACTGATATAAAAGAATCTGGCACAGGCTGTTAGCTCTTCTCTGCTTATAAAACAGCAGTTCAGAGGAGAAATATAAGCCACTTTAAAATTTAAAACTAGATTGGATCTTCTCAGATCACAGGGGTGACTCAGCAGATCTCGGCACCTGGGGTGTGGCCGACATAGGCAATCCAGGCATTTGCCTCGGGGTAATTAAGAGATTGAAGAGTGGGCGGGGCGGTGACTCATAGTGCCTGGCTCGGCTGGCTGTAGGCTGTGGAACGGAAGTCCAAGAGAAGCGGAACCTTTGAACTAGGGACTGTGGTTTCTGGCAGACACTTCCAGTTTGAGCTCAGGGGCTTTTCACGTCACCTGCTGCAGACATCCACGCCCCACCGGGAAGCATAGGCTAGGCTTTGAGCCGCCTTTACTGTTCAGTCTCAACCTCAGGGAAGCCGCTAAAACACAGTGCCCTCAAAGCACAGCAGTGCTAGTCACCTCTGAGGCACGTCCAAGGAGGGGGTGGGGAACTCTCTCCCAGAGCTCTCGCTTAGCTCAGGCTCAGGGGCCGCTGCATCCATCCAGGTCTGGGAGGAAGCTGGTAAAGAAATAAATAAATAATTTCCTACCCCAGGGACAGACCCCAAAAGATTTTTTAAGTATGAGCAAGAAGCCCCAAAAAACCATAGATTCCTTCTACACAGAGAAAGAGCGGGTATCCAACCCCAAGGAAGTTAACAGCAGAGAGTCAGCAGATAACAACCTAAAGGGGAAGAATTCCTGCCCCCCATCACATAACTCTCTCCATGAAGAGACTATTAAAAAGTTAAGAGAGTTTGAAGAAAAATGGGGAAAGGAAAGGGAAGCTATGATAGAGAATAACAATGTTCTGAAATTGGAGTTGGAAAAAATAAAGAATTCACAGGAGATGCAGGGAAACAAAATTAGTGAATTAGAAAAGGTAAAAAAATCACAGGAAAATAGGATTTCTGAATTGGAGAAGATAAAAAAGTCCCAAGAAAATAGGATTTCTGAATTGGAAAAAGAAAATAATTCTCAAAAAAAAAAAATTAGGGAAATGGAAAAAAATTCAATAGAGCAAAATAATTCATTTAAAAATGAAATTGGGCATTTACAGAAAGAACTAAAAACTGTGAAAGAAGAAAATAACTCCTTAAAAGTCAGGATGGAACAAATAGAAATGAATGATTCACAGAGAACCCAAGAATCACTCAAACAAAACAAAAAAAAAAAAATGAGAAGTTGGAGAACAACGTCAAATACTTACTGGGAAAATCTATAGACCTGGAAAATAGATCTAGCAGAGATAATCTGCGGATCATTGGACTTCCCGAAAACTATGACCAAAAAAAGAGCCTAGATTCTATTTTACAGGAAATTATCAAAGAGAACTATCCAGAGATAATAGAAACAGAGGAGAAAGTAGATGTTGAAAGAATTCATCGAACTCCTTCTGAAATAGACCCTAAAAAAAGAACACCATGGAATATTGTGGCTAAGCTGCAGAATTACCACACAAAGGAGAAAATCCTGCAAGCAGCTAGAAAAAAACAATTTAAATACCAAGGTGCCACAATAAGGGTCACACAAGATCTGGCTGCCTCCACATTAAAAGATAGAAGGGCATGGAACCTGATATTCCGAAAGGCAAAAAATCCAGGATTGCAACCAAGAATAAACTACCCAGCTAAGTTTAGCTTCTTTTTCCATGGAAGAAGATGGTCATTCAATGAAATAGAGGAATTCCATGTTTCTAAGAAAAAAAACAGACTTAAACAAAAAATTGATCTACATCCACAAGACTGAAGAGAAACAGAAAAAGGTACACAGAACCCTTGAGAACTGTAACTCTGTTGTGGGTATATAAAAAGTTCACATGGATAATTTGATTTTACTGATATAAAAGAAAAAAAAAAGGAGGGGGTGTAGTAAAGGGAAGGGGTTAGTATCAGAAAAAGGGGAGGGTGGGATAAAAAGAGGGAAACTACATCCCAGGAAGAGGCATAAAAAATACACCATATCTGAGGGAATTTAGAGAGGGGGAGAATCATTGTGTAAATCTTACTCTCATCAGAAGAGGCTCAAAGAGTAAATAATTGTCATATTTGTTTATCAGAGAATTCTCTCTCACCTCATTAAAAGGGAAGAGAGGAAAAGGGAAAAGGAAAAGGAGAATAAGGGAAGGGATGGGGAGGGAGGGGGGAGGGATACTAAAAAAAAAAAAGGGAGGGCTGCGCGTCACAAGGGGGGTCTATAAATTAAATATTGGGGAAGGGGTTCAGGGGGGTCAAGGGAAAAAGCATAATCTGGTGATAATATGATGGCAGGAAATACAGAATTAGTAATTTTAACTGTAAATGTAAATGGGATGAACACTCCCATCAAATGGAGACGGATAGCAGACTGGATCAAAAATCAGAACCCTACAATATGTTGTTTACAGGAAACACACTTAAAGCAGGGAGATACATATAGAGTAAAGGTAAAAGGTTGGAGCAGAATCTATTATGCTTCAGGTAAAGCCAAAAAAGCAGGGGTAGCTATCCTTATCTCAGATCAAGCAAAAGCAGAAGTTGATCTAATTAAAAGAGATAAAGAAGGAAACTATATCCTGCTGAAAGGTAGCATAAATAATGAAGCCATATCGATACTAAACATATATGCACCAAGTGGTATAGCATCTAACTTTCTATAGGAAAAGTTAAGAGAGTTGCAAGAAGAAATAGACAGTAAAACTATAATAGTGTGAGATCTCAACCTTGCACTCTCAGATTTAGACAAATCAGGCTAAGATGACAGGAACAAATAACGATAAATGTTGGAGGGGCTGTGGGAAAACTGGGACACTGATGCATTGTTGGTGGAGTTGTGAAAGAATCCAACCATTCTGGAGAGCAATCTGGAATTATGCCCAAAAAGTTATCAAAATGTGCATACCCTTTGACCCAGCCATACTACTACTGGGCTTATACCCCAAGGAACTACTAAAGAAGGGAAAGGGACCTGTATGTGTCAAAATGTTTGTGGCAGCCCTTTTCATAGTGGCTAGAAGCTGGAAGATGAATGGATGTCCATCAATTGGAGAATGGTTGGGTAAACTATGGTATATGAATGTTATGGAATATTATTGTTCTATAAGAAATGACCAACAGGAGAGATACAGAGAGGCTTGGAGAGACTTACATCAACTGATGCTGAGTGAAACGAGCAGAACCAGAAGATCATTATACACTTCAACAATAATACTGTATGAGGATGTATGCTGATGGAAGTGGTTTCTTCAACATAGAGAAGAGCTAATCCAATTCCAATTGATTAATGATGGACAGAACCAGCTACATCCAGAAAAGGAACACTGGGAAATGAATGTAAACTGTTATTTTTACCTTCTGAATCCAATTCTTCCTGTGCAACAAAAAATTCGGTTCTACACACATATATTGTATCTAGAATATACTGTAATATATTTAACATATATAAGACTGCTTGCCATCTGGGGGAGGGGGTTGGGGGAGGAAGGGAAAAAATCTGAATAGAAGTAAGTGCAAGGGATAATGTTGTAAAAAATTACCCATGCATATGTACTGTCAAAAAAATGTTATAATTATAAAATAAAATAAAAATTAAAAAAAAAAGATTTAGACAAATCAAACCACAAAACAAATAAGAAAGAAATTAAAAAAGTAAATAGAACATTAGAAAAACTAGGTATGATAGACCTTTGGAGAAAATTGAATGGCAATAGAAAGGAATATACTTTCTTCTCAGCAGTTCATGGATCCTATACAAAAATTGGCCATATATTAGGACATAAAGATCTCAAAATTAAATGTAGGAAGGCAGAAATAATAAATGCCTTCTTCTCAGACCATAATGCAATAAAAGCTACATTCAGTAAAAAGTTAGGGATAAATAGACCAAAAAGTAATTGGAAACTGAATAATCTCATCTTAAAGAATGACTAGGTGAAACAGCAAATTATAGAAACAATTAATAATTTCACCCAAGATAATGACAATCATGAGACATTGTACCAAAATCTGTGGTATGCAGCTAAAGCAGTAATAAGGGGAAATTTTATATCTTTAGAGGCTTATTTGAAGAAAATAGAGAAAGAGAAGATTAACGAATTGGACTTGAAACTTAAAAGTCTAGAAAAAGACCAAATTAAAAACCCCCAACCAAAAATTAAACTTGAAATACAAAAATTAAAAATAGAAATCAATAATATTGAAAGTAAAAAAACTATTGAATTAATAAATAAAACCAAGAGTTGGTTTTATGAAAAAGCCAATAAAATAGATAAACCTTTGGTAAATCTGATCAGAAAAAAGAAAGAGGAAAATCAAATTGTTAGTCTTACAAATGAAGAGGGGGATCTTTCCACCAATGAAGAGGAAATTAGAGAAATAATAAGTAGTTACTTTGCCCAACTTTATGCCAATAAATTTGATAACTTAAGTGAAATGGATGACTTCCTCCAAAAATATAGGCTTCCTAGATTAACAGAGGAGGAAGTAAATTGCTTAAATAGTCCCATTTTAGAAAAAGAAATAGAACAAGCTATTAATCAACTCCCCAGGAAAAAATCCCCAGGACCAGATGGATTTACATGTGAATTCTACCAAACATTTAAAGAACAATTAGCCCCAATGCTATATAAACTATTTGAAAAAATAGGGGATGGAGTCCTACCAAACTCCTTTTATGACACAGACATCGTACTGATACCTAAACCAGGTCAATCGAAAACTGAGAAAGAAAATTATAGACCAATTTTCTTAATGAATATTGATGCTAAAATCTTAAATAAGATATTAGCAAAAAGACTTCAGAAAATCATCCCCAGGATAATACACTATGATCAAGTAGGATTCATACCAGGAATGCATGGCTGGTTTAATATTAGGAAAACTATTAGTATAATTGACCGTATTAATAATCAAATTAATAAAAACCACATGATCATCTCAATAGATGCAGAAAAAGCATTTGACAAAATCCAACATCCATTCCTACTAAAAACTCTTGAGAGTATAGGAATAAAGGGATTATTCCTTAGAATAATCAGGAGCATATATTTAAGACCTTCAGTAAGCATAATATGCAATAGAAATAAACTGCAACCTTTCCCAATAAGATCAGGAGTGAAACAAGGTTGCCCACTATCACCATTACTATTCAATATAGTACTAGAAACGCTAGCCTCGGCAATAAGAGCCGAGAAAGAGATTCAAGGAATTAGAGTAGGAAATGAGGAAATCAAACTATCACTCTTTGCAGATGACATGATGGTATACTTAGAGAACCCCAAAGACTTTGCTAAAAAGCTATTAGAAACAATTCAGAATTTAGGCAAAGTTGCAGGCTACAAAATAAAACCACATAAATCCTCAGCATTTTTATATATCACCAACAAAATGCAACAGCAAGAGATACAAAGAGAAATTCCATTCCAAACAAATGTTGAGAGTATAAAGTATTTGGGAATCCATCTACCAAAGAAAAGTCAGGAATTATATGAGAAAAATTACAAAACACTTGCCACAAAAATAAAGTCAGATTTAAATAATTGGAAAGACATTCAGTGCTCTTGGATAGGTTAAGCGAATATAATAAAGATGACAATACTCCCCAAACTAATCTATTTATTTAGTGCTATACCAATCAGACTCCCTAGAAACTATTTTAATGACCTAGAAAAAATAACAACAAAATTCATATGCAAGAATAAAAGGTCGAGAATTGCAAGGGAACTAATGAAAAAAAAAACTCAGAGGAAGGTGGTCTAAGTGTACCTGATCTAAAGCTAAATTATATAGCAGTAGTCACCAAAACCATTTGGTACTGGCTAAGAAATAGAACGGTAGATCAGTGGAACAGATTAGATACAAAGGACAAAAAAGGATACATCTATAGAAATCTAATCTTTGACCAACCCAAAGATACCAACATTAGGGACAAAAATTCATTATTCGGAAGAAACTGTTGGGAAAACTGCAAATTAGTATGGCAGAAATTAGATATGGACCCACACTTAACACCATATACCAAGATAAGATCAAAATGGGTCCATGATTTAGGCATAAAGAATGAGATCATAAATAGATTAGAGGAACAGAGAATAGTCTACCTCTCAGACCTGTGGAGGAGGAAGGAATTTATGACCAGAGGAGAACTAGAGATCATTATTGATCACAAAATAGAAGATTTTTATTTCATCAAACTAAAAAGTTTCTGTACAAACAATACTAATGCAAACAAGATTAGAAGGGAAATAACAAATTGGGAAAATATTTTTAAAAGGAAAGGTTCTGACAAAGGTCTCATTTCCAAAATATATAGAGAACTGACCCTGATTTATAGGAAACCAAACCATTCTCCAATTGATAAATGGTCAAGGGATATGAACAGACAATTCTCAGATGATGAAATTGAAACTATTTCCACTCTTATGAAAGAGTGTTCCAAATCACTACTGATCAGAGAAATGCAAATTAAGACAACTCTGAGATACCACTACACACCTCTCAGATTGGCTATAATGACAGGAACAAATAATGATGAATGTTGGAGGGGATGTGGGAAAACTGGGACACTGATACATTGTTGGTGGAGTTGTGAAAGAATCCAGCCATTCTGGAAAGCAATTTGGAACTATGCCCAAAAAGTTGTCAAACTGTTCATACCCTTTGACCCAGCATTGCTGTTATTGGGATTATATCTCAAAGAAATAGTAAAGTGTGGAAAGGGACCTGTATGTGCCAACATGTTTGTGGCAGCTCTTTTTGTTGTAGCTAGAAACTGGAAGTTGAATGGATGTCCATCAATTGGAGAATGGTTGGGTAAATTGTGGTATATGAAGGTTATGGAATATTATTGCTCTGTAAGAAATGACCATCAGGAGGAATACAGAGAGGCTTGGAGAGACTTAAATCAACTGTTGCTTAGTGAAATGAGCAGAACCAGAAGATCACTATACACTTCAACAACAATAATGTATGATGATGTATTCTGATGGAATTGGAAATCTTCAACATAAAGAAGATCCAACTCACTTCCAGTTGATCAATGATGGACAGAAATAACTATACCCAGAGAAGGAACACTGGGAAGCGAATGTAAATTGTTAGCACTACTGTCTATCTATCCAGGTTACTTATACCTTCGGAAGCTAATAATTAATGTGCAACAAGAAAATGGTATTTACACACATATATTGTATCTAGGTTATATTGTAACACATGTAAAATGTATGGGATTACCTGCCATCGGGGGGAGGGAGTGGAGGGAGGGAATGGATAATTTGGAAAAATGAATAATAATAAAAAAAAACTTACCTATACATATGTACTGTCAAAAAAACTGTTATAATTATAAAATTAATTTAAAAAAGGAAAAAAATGGGAAGGGAAAAGTGAAAAGGGAAGGGTAGACTAAATAAAAGGGAATACAGAAATTCTAAGGGAAAGGCTTAAGAAAAAGAGAGGGACTCTAAGGGGGAGAGAGGGATCCTAAAGAGGGAGCACTACATGAGGCAAGTGGTGCTAATAAGTTTAATACTGGGGAGGAGGGTAAAGGAGGAAAGGAAAGAGAAAAGCATAATCTGGGGTTGAGCAAGATGACAGAAAATACAGATTGGTTATTTTAACCATAAATATGAATGGAGTAAACTTCCCCATAAAGTAGAGGTGGGTAGCAGACTAGATTAAAAGTCAGAATCCTACAATATGTTGTTTACAGGAAACATACTTGAGGCAGGATGATACAGAGTAAAGGTAAAAGGCTGGTGCAGAATCTACTATGCTTCTGATGAAGTCAAAAAAAATCAGGGGTATCCATCCTGATCTCAGAAAAAGGAAAAAGCAAATTAAAAAGCTAATTAAAAGAGATAATGAAGAGCACTATATCTTGCTCAAGGGTAGCATGGATAATGAAGCAATATCAATACTAAACATATATGCACCAAGTGGCATAGCATCTAAATTCCTAAAGGAGAAGTTTACAGAGCTGTAAGAAGAAATACACAGTAAAAATATAATAGTGGAAGATCTCAACCTTGTACTTGCAGAACTAGATAAATCAAATCACAAAATAAATAAGAAAGAAGTTAATGAGGTAAATAACTAGGCATTGACCCACACAATACTATACAGAAAGATAAAATCAAAATAGGTTCATGATCTAGGCATAAAGAATGAGATTATAACCAAATTAAAAGAACATAGGATAGTTTACCTCTCAGACCTGTGGAGGAAGAAAAAAATTGTGACCAAAGAAAGAAGAACAAGACATCATTATTGGTCACAAAATGGAAAATTTTGATAATATTAAGTTAAAAAGCTTTTGTACAAACAAAACTAACGCAGACAAGATTAGAAGGAAACAATAAAATGGGAAAACATAAGTTTTCAGATAAAAGTTTTGATAAAGGCCTCATTTCTAAAATGTATAGACACCTGACTCTAATTTTTAAGAAATCAAGCCATTCTCCAATTGATAAACAGTCAAAGGATATGAACAGATACTTTTCAGATGATGAACTTGAAACTATTTCTACTCATATGAAAAGGTGTTCCAATTCATTATTGATCAGAGAAATGCAATTTAAGATAACTGAGATACCACTATACACCTCTCAGATTGGTTAAGATGACAGGAAAAGACAATGATGAATGTTGGAGGGGATGTAGGAAAACTGGGACATTGATGCATTGTTGGTGGATTTGTGAACGGATCTCCATTCTGGAGAGCAATCTGGAATTACGCTCCTAAAGTTATCAAACTGTGTATACCTTTTGATCCAGCAGTGTTACTATTGGGCTCATATCCCAAAGATATACCAAAGAAGGGAAAGGGACCTGTATGTGCCAAAATGTTTGTGACAACTCTTTTTGTAGTCACTAGAAACTGAAAAATGAGCAGATGCCCATCAATTGGAGAATGGCTGAGTAAATTGTGGTATATGAATGCTATGGAATCTTATTGTTCTGTAAGAAATGACCAGCAGGATGAATACAGATATGTTTTAAGAGATTTACATGAACTGATGCTAAGTGAAAAGATCAGAACCAGGAGATCATTATATCCTTCAACAATAATATTGTATGAGAATGTATTTTGATGGAAGTGGCTATCTTCAACAATGAGAGAGAGGATCCAAATCAGTTCAAATTGATCAATAATGAATAGAACCAGCCACACCCAGCAACAGAATACTAGGAAATGAGTGTGGACCACAATATAGCATTTACACTCTTTCTGTTATTGTTTGCTTGCATTTTTGTTTTTCTTTCCAGGTTATTTTTACCTTCTTTCTTAATTCTGATTTTTCTTGTGCAGGAAGATATTTATAAATATGTATACATATATTGTATTTAACAAATATTTTAACATATTTAACATGTATCGGTCTACCTGCCATCTAGGGGAAGGGGTGGAGGGAAGGAGGGGAAAAGTTAAAAGAGAAGTTTTTGCAGGGGTCAGTGTTGAAAAATTACCCATGCTTATGTTTTGTCGATAAAACGCTGTTATAAAAATATGATTATTCAAGCTGTTTTCCTCTAGAGAATGTACTGATCAACTCTGAGTTCAAATTGAAATGTTATTTTCTTTTTTTATTTTTCCCTTTTTTATTCAACATGGCTGATATGTCATGATATGCTATGAAATGCCATGAAAATATGTTTTAGATGATTTCATATGTATAGCTTGTCTTTTCTTTTTTATTATTATTATAATTTTATTGACAGAACATATGCATGGGTAATTTTTACAACATTATCCCTTGCACTCACTTCTGTTCCTACTTTTCCTTTCCCTCCCTCCACCTCCCTCCCCCAGATGGCAGGCAGTCTTATACATGTTAAATGTGTTGTAGTATATCCTATATACAATATATGTGTGCAGAACTGTACAGATCTCTTGTTGCACAAGAATCATTGGATTCAGAAGGTAAAAATAACCTGGGCTGATTCTGTCCATAATTGATCAATTGGAATTGAATTAGATCTTCTCTTTGTCTAAGATATCCACTTCCATCAAAATACATTCTCATACAATATTATTGTTGAAGGATATAATGATCTCCTGATTCCGCTCATTTCACTCAGCATCATTTCATATAAGTCTTTCCAAGCCTTTCTGTATTCATCCTGCTGGTCATTTCTTATAGAACATAATATTCCATAAAATTCATATACCACAATTTACCCAACAACTCTCCAATTGATGGGCATTGATTCATTTTCCAGTTTCTAGTGACTACAAAAAGAGCTGTCACAAACATTTTGGCACATACAGGTCCCTTTCCCTTCTTTGGTATCTCTTTGGGATATAAGCCCAATAGTAACACTGCTGGATCAAAGGGTATGTACAGTTTGATATAATTCCAGATTGCTCTCCAGAATGGTTAGATTCGTTCGTAACTCCACCTATATCAGTGTCCCAGTTTTCCCGCATCGCATCCAACATTCATCGTTATTTTTTCCTGTCATCTTAGCCAATCTGACAGGTGTATAGTGGTATCTCAAAGTTGTCTTAATTTGCATTTCTCTGATCAATAGTGATTTGGAACACCATTTCATATGTGTAGAAATAGTTTCAATTTCATCATCTGAAAATTGTCTGTTCATATCCTTTGACCATTTATCAATCAGAAAATGAATTGATTTTTTTATAAAATAGAGTCAATTCTCTATATATTTTGGAAATGAAGCCTTTATCAGAATCTTTAACTGTAAAATGTTTTTCCAGTTTGTTGTTTCCCTTCTAATCTTGTTTGCATTAGTTTTGTTTGTACAAAAGCTTTTTAATTTGATATAATCAAAATGTTCTATTTTGTGATCAATAATGATCTCTAGTTCTTCATTGGTCACAAATTCCTTCCTCCTCCACAAGTCTGAGAAGTAAATTATCCTATGCTACTCTAATTTATTCATAATCTAATTCTTTATGCCTAAATCATGTATTATCTTGATGTAGGGTGTTAAGTGTGGGTACATGCCTAATTTCTGCCATACTAATTTCCAGTTTTCCCAGCAGTTTTTGTCAAATAGTGAATTCTTATCTCAAAAGTTTGGATCTTTGGGTTTGTCAAAAACTGGATTGCTATAGTTATTGATTATATTGTCCTGTGAACCTAACCTATTCCACTGATCAACTAATCTATTTCTTAAGCAATACCAAATGCTTTTGGTGACCACTGCTTTATAATATACTTTTAGATCTGGTACAGCTAGGCCACTTTCATTTGATTTTTTTTTTCTTGACCTTTTGTTCTTCCATATGAATTTTTTTATTATTTTTTCTAGGTCAATAAATAGTGTTTTGGGAGTCTGATTGGTATAGCACTAAATAAATAGATTTGTTTAGGGAGTATTGTCATCTTTATAATAATAACTCAGTCTATCCAAGAGCACTTAATATTTTTCCAATTAGTTAAATCTGACTTTATTTGTGTAGAAAATGTTTTGTAATTTTTCTCATATAATTCCTGATTTTCCTTTGGTAGATAGATTCCCAAATATTTTATGCTATTGAGAGTTGTTTTGAATGGACTTTCTCTTAGTATCACTTGAGATTGGATTTTGTTGGTGATGTATAAAAATGCTGAGGATTTAAGTGGATTTATTTTGTATCCTGCAACTTTGCTAAAGTTGTGAATTATTTCTAATAGCTTTTTAGTAGACTATCTGGGTTTCTCTTAGTATATCATCATATCTGCAAAGAGTGATAATTTGGTTTCCTCATTACCTACTTTAATTCCTTTAATCTCTTTCTCAACTCTTGCTGCCAAGGCTATCATTTCTAATACTATATTTAATAATAATAGTGAAAGTGGGCAACCTTGTTTCACTCCTGACCTTACTGGGAATGGTTCCAGTTTATCCCCATTACATATAATGCTTAATGACAATTTTAAATATATGCTCCTGACTATTTTAAGGAACAGTCCATTTATTCCTATATTCTCAAGTGTTTTTATTAGGAATGGATGTTGGATTTTATCAAATGCTTTTTCTGCATCTATTGAGATGATCATATGATTTTTGTTAATTTGGTTATTGATTATTCAATTATGCTAATAGTTTTCCTAATATTGAACCAGCCCTGCATTCCTGGTATAAATCCTACTTGGTCATAGTGTAATATCCTGGGGATTATTTTCTGTAATCTTTTTGTTAATATTTTATTTAAGATCTTAGCATTACTTTTCATTAGAGAGATTGGTCTATAATTTTCTTTCTCTGTTTTTAACCTACCTGGTTTAGGTATCAGTACCATTTCTGTGCCATAAAAGGAATTTGGTAGGACTCTTTCAATCCCTATTTTTTTCAAATAGTTTATATAGCATTGAAGTTAATTGTTCTTTAAATGTTTGGTAGAATTCACATGTAAATCCATTTGGTCCTGGGGATTTTTTCTTAGGAGTTATTAATAGCCTTTTCTATTTCTTTTTCTAAAATGGGAATGTTTAACCAATTTACTTCTTCCTCTGTTAATCTGGTCAAGCTATATTTTTGAAGGTATTCTTCCATTTAATTTATCAAATTTATTGGCATAAAGTTGGGCAAAGTAGCTCCTAATAATTAGCAATTATATTGCTCTAATTTCTTCTTCATTAGTGGCGAGTTCTCCCTTTTCATTTTTAAGACTAACAATTTGATTTTCCTCTTTCCTTTTTCTAATCAGATTTACTAAAGGTTTATCTATTTTGTTTGTTTTTTCAGAGACTGAATTCTTAGTTTTATTAATTCAATATTTTTTTTACTTTTAATTTTATTAATCTCTCCTTTTATTTTTAGAATTTCAAGTTTCGTGTTTCACTGGAGGTTTTTAATTTGTTCCTTTTCTAGAATTTTTAGGTGCAAGCTGAATTCATTGACCTTCTCTTTCTCTATTTTATGCAAGTAGGCCTCTAGAAATATGAAATTTCTCCTTATTACCACTTTGGCTGCATCCCACACATTTTGGTATGATGTCTCATTATTGTCATTTTCTTGGGTGAAATTACTAATTATGTCTATGATTTGCTGTTTCACCCAATCATTCTTTAGTATGAACATATTTAGTTTCCATTTTTTTGGGGGGGGTCTATTTTCCCCTGGCTTTTTATTGAATGTAATTTTTATTGCATCTTGATTTGAAAAGAGTGCATTTATTATTTCTGCCTTATGCATTTGAATTTGTCATTTTATGTCCTAATATATGGTCAGTTTTTGTATAGGTTCCATGAACTGCTGAGAAGAAAGTATACTCCTTTCTGTCTCCATTTAGTTTTCTCCAAATATCTATCATATCTAACTTTTCTGATATTCTATTTACCTCTTTGACTTCTTTCTTATTTATTTTTTGGTTTAACTTATCTAATTCTGAGAGTGCAAGGCTGAGATCTTCCACTATTATAGTCTATTGCTGTCTATTTCTTCTTGCAGCTCTCTTAATTTCTCTTTTAAGATTTTAGATGCTAAATCACATGATGCATATATGTTTACTATTGATATTGCTTCATTATCTATGCTACCCTTTAGCAAGATATAGTCCCCTTCCTTATCTCTTTTAATTAGGTCAATTTTTGCTTTTGCTTGATCTGAGATCAGGATGATCTGAGATCGCTACCCCTGCTTTTTTTACTTCACCTAAAGCATAGTAGATTTTGTTCCAGCCATTTACCTTTACTATGTATCTATCACCATGCTTCAAGTTTGTTTCCTGTGAACAACATATTGTAGGATTCTGGTTCCTCTTTATGGGGGAGTTTAACCCATTCACTTTTATGGTTAAAATTACTAATTCTGAATTACTTGCCATCTTGTTAACCCTTACTTATGCTTTTCTCCTTTACTTCCCCTTAACCCTTCCTTAGTATTAAACTTGTGAGCAACACTTGCTTCTCACAGCCCTTCCTTTTTAGTATTCATCCTCCCCACCTTAGAGTTCCTCCCCCTATCTTACCTCATTTCCTCACAATTTCTGTACTGTATTTCCTTTAATTAGCTTACTCCTTCCCTTCTCACTTTTCCCATAAATCGAATATGTCTAATATGTTTCTCTTTAAGCCAATTCTGATGAAAGTTAAGATACACACTATGTTCTTCCCCCTCCATTCTTTCTCTCAGATATAACAGGTTTCCTTTGTCTCTTCATGAGAGGTAGTACTCCCACTTTACCCTTTGTCTGGTACAATTTCCTTTCCACCTCTAGTTTTTAGAACCAATTATACATGTATTCTTTATATATTTTTATAACAGAAATATAGTTTGCAAGATTTATTTTTACCTTTTTAGGTTTCTCTTGAGTCCTATATTTGGAGATCAAACTTTTTGTTTAGTTTCAGTTTTTCATCAGAAATAGATTAAATTAACCTATTTAATTGAATGTCCATCTTCTTCCCTGGGAAAAAATGCTCATTTTGGCTAGGTAACTTATTTTTGGCTGCATGCCAAGTTCCTTAGCCTTTCAGAATATCAGATTCCAGGCCCTTGGATCCTTTAATGTGGATGCTGCTAGAGACTGAGTAATCCTTATTGTGCCTTCTCTACATTTCAATTGATTTTTTCTAGCAGCTTTTAGTATTTTTCCTTCTTCTGATAGTTCTGGAATTTAGCCATTATATTTCTTGGAATTTTAATTTTAGGGTTCCTTCAATAGGTGATTGATTAATTCTTTCAATGTCTATTTTGCTCTCTGTTTCTATAACATCTGGCCAGTTGTCTTTGGTAATTTCCTGGAAAATAGTGTCCAGGCTCTTTATTTCATCATATTTTTCAGGAAGTCCAATGAAACTCAGATTATCTCTCTTAGATCTATTTTCCAAGTCTGTAGTTTTCCCAAGAAGGTACTTGACAGTTTTTTTCTATTGTTTCTTTTCTTTTTTTTTTATTTTTGCTTGACTGATTCATGGTGTCTTCTCAAGTCATTCATTTCCATTTGTTCAATTCTGATTTTTAATGAATTATTTTCTTCACTCACTTTGTCATATCTTTTTCTAATTGTCCAATTGAGTTTTTATGTGGGTTGTTTTGTTTTATGGAATTTTTTTCCATTTTGCCAATTTTATTTTTAGAGAGCTATTTTCTTTTTCCAATTCACTAATTCTGTTTTCCTTGGATTTGTTTACCATTTCCAATTCACTAATTCTGTTTTTCAAGGATTTGATTTTTTTATCCACTTTATCTTTAAATGCATGGAATGACTTATCCAAACCCTCTTGTCAAACTTCCCTTTCCTTTTCCCATTTTTCTTCTAGCTCTCTTGTGAGAGACTTTTTAATTTCTTCTATGAGAGTCTTGTGTGTTCAGGACCAGATCATATCCCCTTTTCGGGATTCATCTGGAGACAGTCTGTTTTTAGTCTCCTCAGGGATTAAAGTCTGCTCTCTATCCATATAGAAGTTATCAATATTTAGCATTTAAATTTTTTGCTCATTTTACCAAAGAAGAATCTAAGAAAACAAACTAATGACAATACATATATTGTTATTATTATTATTATATGTGTAATATATAACAATATAATATAATATATTATAATATATAACATATACTATAATATATTATAATAATATAATATAATATATTATATATATATATATATATATATATATATATTATATATAGTTATTATTATATTCCTGTCTGCTCAGTGTGAGCTGCCTGCTGTACTCTCTCTGCCTGCCCTCAGTCTGTGCTCAATTTGACCATCCCTGCCTGTGAGCAAAACCTGACCTTTTCTGGTGAATTTTTGTTGGTAATTATTTGTGTTCGTTTGTTTTTTTTTTTCAGTCAAGCACTAATTCCAAGGCCTTGTCATGAAATAACTTATTCTGAGAGCAAAGACAGAGCTTTAATAGATGTGTGTGTCCTCTCCACCATCTTGGCCATCTTTTCAATGGTTGTCATGGGGGTGGGAGGAAAAAAAGAATTTGGAACTCAAAATTTAAAAAGAAATAAATATTCTTTTAAAAGGAACAGGTTAGACTACATGGCATCTGTAGTCACTTCCCATTCTGACATTATTTATGCTTGTTCAAAAATTTTATAATTCTAGAAAAAATAATATATAAATATATTTAATATAGAATATTAGAACCTTTAGCCTTTTAACAGCAAATAGGAACAAAGAAGACTTTCCTCAGGTCTACTAACAGCCTATCATGAATTATTCATTTAATGTCTTTAAAATAAAAACACTCTCTGCCAAGCCATGAAGAAGGTAGAATTTGGGACAGGGTATATTTTTTAAATTAATTTTTATAATTATAACATTTTCTTTGACAGTACATATGCATTGGTATTTTTTTTACAACATTATCCTTTGTACTCCCTTCAGTTCCGAGTTTTTCCCCTCCTTCCCTCCACCTTCTCTCCTACATGGCAGGCATTCCCATACATACCAAATATCTTATAGTATATTCTAGTTAAAATACATATGTGCAGAAATGCATTTTGTTGTTGTTGTTGCAAAGGAAGGATGGAATTCACAATGGTAAAAATAATCTGGGAAGAGAAACAAAACAAAACAAAAACAATACTCACAGTTTACACTCATTTCCCAATGTTCCTTTTCTGGGTGTAGCTGATTCTGTCCATCATTGATCAATTGGAATTGGATTAGCTCCTCTCTATGTTGAAGATATCCACTTCCATCAGAATACATCCTCCTACAGTATCATTGTTGAAGTATATAATGATTTCCTAGTTCTGCTTGTTTCATTCAGCATCAGTTGATGTAAGTCTCTCCAAGCCTCTCTGTATTCCTCCTGTTGGTCATTTCTTACAGAGCAATAATATTCCGTAACATTCATATACCATCATTTACCCAACCAATCTCCAACTGATGGGCATCCATTAATTTTCTAGTTTACAGACACTACAAAAAGGGCTGCCAAACATTTTGGCACATATAAGTCCCTTTCCCTTCTTTAGTATTTCCTTGGGATACAAGCCCAGTAGTAGCACTGCTGGATCAAATGGTATGCACAGTTTGATACCTTTTGGGCATAATTCCAGATTGCTCTCCAGAATTGTTGGATTCTTTCACAACTCCACCAACAATGCATCAGTGTCCCAGGTTTCCATATCCCCTCCAACATTCATCATTATTTGTTCCTGTCATCTTAGACAATCTGAAAGGTGTGTAGTGGTATCTCAGAGTTGTCTTAATTTGCATTTCTCTGATCAATAGTGATTTGGAACACTTTTTCATATGAGTGGAAATAGTTTCAATTTCATCATCTGAAAATTGTCTGTTCATATCCTTTGACCATTTATCAATTGGAGAATGGCTTGATTTCTTATAAATTAAAGTCAATTCTCTGTATATTTTGGAGATGAGGCCTTTATCAGAATCTTTAACTGTAAAAATGTTTTCCCAATTTGTTACTTCCCTTCTAATCTTGTTTGCATTAGTTTTGTTTGTGCAGAAACTTTTTAATTTGGTGTAATCAAAATTTTCTATTTTGTGATCAATAATGGTCTCTAGTTCTCCCTTGGACACAAACTCCTTCCTCTGCCACAAGTCTGAGAGGTAAACCATCCCATGTTCCTCCAATTTATTTATGATTTCGTTCTTTATGCCTAAATCTTGGACCCATTTTGATCTAATCTTAGTATGTGGTGTTAAATGTGGGTCCATGCCTAGTTTCTGCCATACTAATTTCCAGTTTTTCCAGCAGTTTTTGTCAAATAATGAATTCTTATCCCAAAAGTTGGGATCTTTGAGTTTGTCAAACACTAGATTGCTATTTTTATTCACTATCTTGCCCTGTGAACCTAACCTGTGCCACTGATCAACTACTCTATTTCTTAGCCAAGACCAAATGATTTTGGTGACTGTTGCTTTATAATACAGTTCTAGATCAGGTAGAGCTAGACCACCTTCATTTATTTTTTTTTTCATTACTTCCCTTGAAATTTTCGACGTTTTGTTATTCCAAATGAATTTTGTTGTTATTTTTTCTAGGTCATTAAAATAGTTTCTTGGTAGTCTGATTAGTATAGCACTAAATAAATAGATTAGTTTAGGGAGTATTGTCATCTTAATTATATTCGCTCGGCCTATCCAAGAGCACTGAATGTCTTTCCAACTTTTTAAATCTGACTTTATTTTTGTGGCAAGTGTTTTGTAATTTTACTCATATAATTCCTGACTCTCCTTTGGTAGATATATTCCCAACCATTTTATACTATCGACCGTTATTTTGAATGGAATTTTTCTTTGTATCTCTTGCTGTTGGATTGTGTTGGTAATGTATAAAAATGCTGAGGACTTACGTGGATTTATTTTGCATCAACTTTGCTAAAATTCTGAATTATTTCTAATTGCTTTTTCGCAGAGTCTTTGGGGTTGTCTAAGTATACCATCATGTCATCTGCAAAGAGTGATAGTTTGATTTTCTCATTTCCTACTCTAATTCCTTGAATCTCTTTCTCGGCTCTTATTGCTGAGGCTAGCGTTTCTAGTACTATATTGAATAGTAATGGTGATAGTGGGCAACCTTGTTTCACTCCTGATCTTACAGGGAAAGATTCTAGTTTATTGCCATTACATATGATGTTTACTGAAGGTTTTAAATATATACTCATAATTTTAAGGAATAGTCCATTTATTCCTATACTCTCAAGCATTTTTAGTAGGAATGGATGTTGGATTTTATCAAATACTTTTTCTGCATCTATTGAGATGATCATATGGTTTTTATTAATTTGATTATTAATATGGTCAATTATACTAACAGTTTTCCTAATATTAAACCAGCCCTGCATGACTGGTATAAATCCCACTTGGTCATAGTGTATTATCCTGGGGATGATTTTCTGAAGTCTTTTTGCTAATATCTTATTTAAGATTTTAGCATCAATGTTCATTAAGGAAATTTTCTCAGTTTTCAGCCTACCTGATTTAGGTATCAGTACCATGTCTGTGTCATAAAAGGAATTTGGTAGGACTCCTTCAATCCCTATTTTTTCAAATAGTTTATATAGCATTGGAGTTAGTTGTTCCTTAAATGTTTGGTAGAATTCACATGTAAATCCATCTGGTCCTGGGGATTTTTTCTTAGGGAGTTGGTTAATAGTTTGTTCTATTTATTTTTCTATGATGGGACTATTTAGACTTCTTACTTCTTCCTCTGTTAATCTCGGCAAGATATATTTTTGAAGGCATTCTTCCATTTCATTTAAGTTATCGAATTTATCGGCATAAAGTTGAGCAAAGTAGCTCCTAACTATTGTTCTAATTTCCTCTTCATTAGTGGTGAGTTCTCCCTTTTTATTTTCAAGACTAACAATTTGCTTTTTCTCTTTCCTTTTTTTAATCAGTTTTACTATTTTGTTTGTTTTTTCATAGAACCAACTCTTAGTTTTATTAATTAATTCAATAGTTTTTTTTTTTTTTTTTTTACTTTCAATTTTATTAATCTCACCTTTTATTTTTTGAATTTCAAGTTTTGTGTTTGTCTGGGGGTTTTTAATTTGTTCCTTTTCTAGCAATTTTAGTTGTAAGCCCAATTCATTGGCCCTCTTTTTCTCTATTTTATGCAAGTAGGCCTGTAGAGATATAAAACTTCCCCTTATTACTGCTTTGTCTGTATCCCACACATTTTGGTATGATGTCTCATTATTGTCATTTTCTTGGGTGAAGTTATTAATTATGTCTATGATTTGCTGTTTTACCCAAGCATTCTTTAGTATAAGATTATTTAGTTTCCAATTATTTTTTGGTCTATTTTCCCCTGGCTTTTTATTAAATGTAATTTTGATTGCATTGTGGTCTGAAACAGAATCATTTACTATTTCTGCCTTACCGCATTTGATTTTGAGGTTTTTATGTCCTAGTATATGATCAATTCTTGTATAGATTCCATGAAGTGCTGAGAAGAAAGTATACTCCTTTCTGTCTCCATTTAGCTTTCGCCAAAGATCTATCATATCAAATTTTCTAGTATTCTATTTACCTCTTTGATTTCTTTCTTATTTATTTTGTGGCTTAATTTATCTAATTCTGAGAGTGCAAGGTTGAGATCTCCAACTATTATATTTTGCTGTCTATTTCTTCTTGCAGCTCTCTAAATTTCTCTTTTAAGAATTTAGATGTTGAAGATGGCGGCGTGGAGGCAGACAGCTGCTTGAGCTCCTTGTTTTCTCTCAGAACTTACTTCATGACAAGCCTCAGACTTAATATTTGACCCAGAAAGAAATCCACAGATAATCAGCAAGAGAAGACATCCTTGAAAGTCTCCAGAAAAGGTCTGTGTTTGCTCGGGGGAGGGTCAATCACACTGGGCGCAGACTGAGGGCAGGCAAGCCAAAGCGAGACAGGCAGCTCACACAGCTCAGACCAGAGGGGGAGGGGTACGATGTATGCTGATGGAAGTGGATATCTTCAACATAGAGAAGAGCTAATCCAATTCCAATTGATCAATGATGGACAGAATCAGCTCCATCCAGAAAAGGAACACTGGGAAATGAGTGTAAACTGTTATTTTTACCTTCTGAATCCAATTCTTCCTGTGCAACAAGAAATTCGGTTCTACACACATATATTGTATCTAGAATATATTGTAATATATTTAACATGTACAAGACTGCCTGCCACCTGGAAGAGGGGGTTAGGGGAGGAAGGGAAAAAATCTGAACAGAAGTAAGTGCAAGGGCTAATGTTGTAAAAAATTACCCATGCATATGTACTGTCAAAAAAAAGTTATAATTATAAAATAAAATAAAAAAAAAGAATTTAGATGCTGCACAACTTGGTGCATATATGTTTAATATTGATACTGCTTCATTATTGATGCTACCCTTTAGCAGGATATAATGCCCTTCCTTATCTCTTTTAATTAGATAAATTTTTGTTTTTGCTTGATCTGAGATGAGGATGGCTACTCCTGCTTTTTTGGCTTTGCTTGAAGCATAGTAGATTCTGCTCCACCCTTTTACTTTTAGTTTGAATGTATCACCCTGTTTCAGGTATGTTTCCTGTAAACAACATATAGTAGGATTCTGACTTTTAATCCAGTCTGCTAACTGCTTCCTTTTTATGAGGCAGTTTACCCCATTCACTATTTATGGTTAGAATGACTAATTCTATATTGCTTGCCATCCTATTAACCCCTGCTTATGCTTTTCCCCTTTCCTTCCCTCTTACCTCCCTTCCTAGTATTAAACTTGTGAACACCACTTGGTTTTCACAGTCCTCCCTTTTTACTATCCCTTCTCCACCTTAAAGTTCCTCCCCTTATTTTACCCCTTTTCCTCACAATTTCTGTATTCCCTTCCCCTTAGCTTACTCCTTCCCTCTCACTTTTCAATGAAGTGGAAGAAGTTTCACCATAAATCGAATATGTCTATTAATACACACTATGTTCATCTCCCTCCTTTCTTTCTCTCAGATATAATAGGTTACCTTTGGGGCAGGGCGTTCTTAATGTCATTTTATGGAAAATTAAATTTTCATAATTTTCATTCAAACTTTTATAAAATAAAATTGCATAGTTATCACATGGGTGTGTATATTTCATAAAAATAGTTTGATTTCCTTTGAGCTATATTCTGATGGAATTTTTGTGCCCAAGTTTTCTGTGGTTCTCAAATGCTATGTGTCCGTAGTTTTTTCTTCCATAGATAGAACTCCCTGGAATATATTAGTATTCCCATTAGCTGAATTGCAGGATGAAAATGACACAAAATTCAGACAGAAATAGCTTTCTTTAAAAAAGAAAGGAAAACAACACACAATTAAACATGATTTTTCCTCCCTTCCTCTCCAGTGATTCAAACCCAGAGATCTTAACTTTGATTCTAATGGCTTCTGAAGGAGCTCAGGAACTTTTTTTTTTTTTTTTTTTTATTATATATATATATATATATATATTTTATAATATTATCCCTTGTATTCATTTTTCCAATTTACCCCCCCTCCCTCTATTCCCTCCCCCCGACGACAGGCAATACCATACATTTTACATGTGTTACAATATAGTCTAGGTACAATACATGTGTGCGAATATCACTTTCTTGTTGCACAATAAACATTAGAATCCGAAGGTACATGCAACCTGGGCAGACAGATATTAGTGCTAACAATTTTCATTCCCCTCCCAGTGTTTCTTCTCTGGGTGCAGCTACCTCTGTCCATCATTGATCAACTGGAAGTGAGTTGGATCTTCTTTATGTTGAAGATTTCCACTTCCATCAGAATACATCCTCATACAGTATTGTTGTTGAAGTGTACAGTGATCTTCTGGTTCTGCTCATTTCACTCAGCATCAGTTGATTTAAGTCTCTCCAGGCCTCTCTATATTCCTCCTGCTGGTCATTTCTTACCGAGCAATAATATTCCATAACCTTCATATACCACAATTTACCCAACCATTCTCCAACTGATGGACATCCATTCATCCTCCAGTTTCTAGCTACAACAAAAAGAGCTGCCACAAACATTTTGGCACATATATGTCTCTTTCCGCTCTTTAGTATTTCTTTGGGATATAATCCCAGTAGTAGCGCTGCTGGGTCAAAGGGTATGCACAGTTTGATAACTTTTTGGGCATAATTCCAGATTGCTCTCCAGAATGGCTGGATTCTTTCACAACTCCACCAGCAATGTATTAGTGTCCCAGTTTTCCCACATCCCCTCCAACATTTGTCATTATTTGTTCCTGTCATCTTAGCCAATCTGACAGGTGTGTAGTGGTATCTCAGAGTGGTCTTAATTTGCATTTCTCTGATCAGTAGTGATTTGGAACACTCTTTCATGTGAGTGGATATAGTTTCAATTTCTTCCTCTGAGAATTGTCTGTTCATATCCTTTGACCATTTATCAATTGGAGAATGGTTCGGTTTCTTATAAATTTGGGTCAGTTCTCTATATATTTTGGAAATGAGACCTTTGTCAGAACCTTTGTTTTTAAAAATATTTTCCCAATTTGTTACTTCCCTTCTAATCTTGTTTGCATTAGTATTATTTGTACAGAAACTTTTTAGTTTGATGTAATCAAAATCTTCTATTTTGTGATCAATAATGATCTCTAGTTCTCCTCTGGTCATAAATTCCTTCCTCCTCCACAAGTCTGAGAGGTAGATTATCCTCTGTTCCTCTAATCTATTTATTATCTCCCTCTTTATGCCTAAATCATGGACCCATTTTGATCTTATCTTGGTATATGGTGTTAAGTGTGGATCCATATCTAATTTCTGCCATACTAATTTCCAGTTTTCCCAACAGTTTTTTCCGAATAATGAATTTTTATCCCTAATGTTGGAATCTTTGGGTTTGTCAAAGATTAGATTGCTATAGATGTATCCTTTTTTGTCCTTTGTATCTAATCTGTTCCACTGATCTACCGGTCTATTTCGTAGCCAATACCAAATGGTTTTGGTGACTGCTGCTATATAATATAGCTTTAGATCAGGTACACTTAGACCACCTTCCTCTGAGTTTTTTTTCATTAGTTCCCTTGCAATTCTTGACCTTTTATTCTTCCATATGAATTTTGTTGTTATTTTTTCTAGGTCATTAAAATAGTTTCTTGGGAGTCTGATTGGTATAGCACTAAATAAATAGATTAGTTTGGGGAGTATTGTCATCTTTATTATATTCGCTCGGCCTATCCAAGAGCACTGAATGTCTTTCCAATTATTTAAATCTGACTTTATTTTTGTGGCAAGTGTTTTGTAATTTTTCTCATATAATTCCTGACTTTTCTTTGGTAGATGGATTCCCAAATATTTTATACTCTCAACATTTGTTTGGAATGGAATTTCTCTTTGTATCTCTTGCTGTTGCATTTTGTTAGTGATATATAAAAATGCCGAGGATTTATGTGGATTTATTTTGTATCCTGCCACTTTGCTGAAATTTTGAATTATTTCTAGTAGCTTTTTAGCAGAGTCTTTGGGGTTCTCTAAGTATACCATCATGTCATCTGCAAAAAGTGATAGTTTGATTTCCTCATTTCCTACTCTAATTCCTTGAATCTCTTTCTCGGCTCTTATTGCCGAGGCTAGCGTTTCTAGTACTATATTGAATAGTAATGGTGATAGTGGGCAACCTTGTTTCACTCCTGATCTTACTGGGAAAGGTTGCAGTTTATTTCTATTGCATATTATGCTTACTGACGGTCTTAAATATATACTCCTGATTATTCTAAGGAATAATCCATTTATTCCTATACTCTCAAGAGTTTTTATTAGGAATGGATGTTGGATTTTGTCAAATGCTTTTTCTGCATCTATTGAGATGATCATATGGTTCTTATTAATTTGATTATTAATATGGTCAATTATATTAATAGTTTTCCTAATATTAAACCAGCCCTGCATTCCTGGAATAAATCCTACTTGATCATAGTGTATTATCTTGGAGATGATTTTCTGAAGTCTTTTTGCTAATATCTTATTTAAGATTTTAGCATCAATATTCATTAAGGAGATTGGTCTATAATTTTCTTTCTCAGTTTTCGATCTACCAGGTTTAGGTATCAGTACCATGTCTGTGTCATAAAAGGAGTTTGGTAGGACTCCTTCATCCCCTATTTTTTCAAATAATTTATATAACATTGGGGCTAATTGTTCTTTAAATGTTTGGTAGAATTCACATGTGAATCCATCTGGCCCTGGGGATTTTTTCCTGGGGAGTTGATTAATAGCTTGTTCTATTTCTTTTTCTGAAATGGGACTATTTAAGCAATTTATCTCCTCCTCTGTTAATCTAGGGAGCCTATATTTTTGGAGAAAGTCATCCATTTCACTTAAGTTATCAAATTTATTGGCATAAAGTTGGGCAAAGTAACTCCTTATTATTTCTCTAATTTCCTCTTCATTGGTGGAAAGATCCCCCTTTTCATTTGTAAGACTATCAATTTGATTTTCCTCTTTCTTTTTTTTGATCAAATTTACCAAAGGTTTATCTATTTTATTGGCTTTTTCATAAAACCAACTCTTGGTTTTATTTATTAATTCAATAGTTTTTTTACTTTCAATTTTATTGATTTCTCCTTTTAATTTTTGTATTTCGAGTTTAATTTTTGGTTGGGGGTTTATAATTTGGTCTTTTTCTAGCCTTTTAAGTTGTAAGCCCAATTCGTTAATCTTCTCTTTCTCAATTTTCTTCAAATAAGCCTCTAAAGATATAAAATTTCCCCTTATTACTGCTTTAGCTGCATCCCAAAGATTTTGATATGATGTCTCATCATTATCATTATCTTGGGTGAAATTGTTAATTGTTTCTATAATTTGCTCTTTCACCCAGTCATTCTTTAAGATGAGATTATTCAGTTTCCAATTACTTTTTGGTCTATTTACCCCTAACTTTTTACTGAATGTAGCTTTTATTGCATTGTGATCTGAGAAGAAGGCATTTATTATTTCTGCCTTCCTACATTTAATTTTGAGATCTTTATGTCCTAATATATGGTCAATTTTTGTATAGGATCCATGAACTGCTGAGAAGAAAGTATATTCCTTCCTATTGCCATTCAGTTTTCTCCAAAGGTCTATCATACCTAGTTTTTCTAATGTTCTATTTACTTTTTTAATTTCTTTCTTGTTTGTTTTGTGGTTTGATTTGTCTAAATCTGAGAGTGCAAGGTTGAGATCTCCCACTATTATAGTTTTACTGTCTATTTCTTCTTGCAGTTCTCTTAACTTTTCCTTTAGAAAGTTAGATGCTATACCACTTGGTGCATATATGTTTAGTATTGATATGGCTTCATTATTTATGCTACATTTCAGCAGGATATAGTTTCCTTCCTTATCTTTTTTAACGAGATCTACTTCTGCTTTTGCTTGATCTGAGATAAGGATAGCTACCCCTGCTTTTTTTGGCTTTACCTGAAGCATAATAAGCTCTGTTCCAACCTTTTACCTTTACTCTGTATGTATCTCCCTGCTTTAAGTGTGTTTCCTGTAGACAACATATTGTAGGGTTCTGCTTTTTGATCCAATCTGCTATCCGTCTCCGTTTGATGGGATCGTTCATCCCATTTACATTTACAGTTAAAATTACTAATTCTGTATTTCCTGCCATCGTATTATCCCCAGATTATACTTTTTTCCCTTGACCCCCCTGATCCCCCTCCCCGATATTTAATTTACAGACCCCCCTTGTGACGCGCAACCCTCCCTCTTTTTTTTTTTTTTTTAGGATCCCTCCCCCCTCCCTCCAAGTCCCTTCACTTATTCTCCTTTTCCTTTCCCCTTTTCCTCTCCCCCCTTTTAATGAGGTGAGAGAAAATTCTCTGAAAAACAAATATGTTAATTATTTACTCTTTGAGCCTCTTCTGATGAGAGTAAGATTCACACAATGATTCTCCCCCTCACTAAGTTCCCTCAGATATGGTGTATTTTCTATGTCTCTTCCTGGGATGTAGTTTCCCTCTTTTTATCACTCCTTCCCCTTTTTCTGAACCGACCTCCTTCCCTTTACCACACCCCCCTTTTTTTCTTTTATATCAGTAAAATCAAATTATCCTTGAGTATTTTTTATATACTCACAACAAAGTTACAGTTCTCAAGGGTTCTGTGTACCTTTTTCTGTTTCTCTTCAGTCTTGTGGATGTAGATCAAATTTTTTGTTTAAGTCTGGTTTTTTTCTTAGAAACATATAGAATTCCTCTGTTTCATTGAATGACCATCTTCTTCCATGGAAAAAGATGCTAAACTTAGCTGGGTAGTTCATTCTTGGTTGCAGTCCTTGATCTTTTGCCTTTCGGAATATCAGGTTCCAGGCCCTTCTATCTTTTAATGTGGAGGCAGCCAGATCTTGGGTGACCCTTATTGTGGCACCTTGGTATTTAAATTGTTTTTTTCTAGCTGCTTGCAGGATTTTCTCCTTTGTGTGGTAATTCTGCAGCTTAGCCACAATATTCCGTGGTGTTCTTTTTTTAGGGTCTATTTCAGAAGGAGTTCGATGAATTCTTTCCACATCTACTTTCCCTTCTGTTTCTATTATCTCTGGACAGTTCTCTTTGATAATTTCCTGTAAAATAGAATCTAGGCTCTTTTTTTGGTCATAGTTTTCGGGAAGTCCAATGATCCGCAGATTATCTCTGCTAGATCTATTTTCCAGGTCTATAGATTTTCCCAGTAAGTATTTGACGTTGTTCTCCAGCTTCTCATTTTTTTTGTTTTGTTTGACTGATTCTTGGGTTCTCTGTGAATCATTCATTTCTATTTGTTCCATCCTGACTTTTAAGGAGTTATTTTCTTCTTTCACAGTTTTTAGTTCTTTTTGTAAATGCCCAATTTCGTTTTTAAATGAATTATTTTGCTCTATTGAGTTTTTTTCCATTTCCCTAATTTTTTTTTTTTTGAGAATTATTTTCTTTTTCCAATTCAGAAATTCTATTTTCTTGAGACTTTTTTATCTTTTCCAATTCAGATATCCTACTTTCCTGTGTTTTTTTAACCTTTTCTAATTCACTAATTTTGTTTCCCTGCATCTCCTGTGAATTCTTTATTTTTTCCAACTCCAATTTCAGGACATTGTTATTCTCTATCATAACTTCTCTTTCCTTGCCCCATTTTTCTTCGATCTCCCTCAATTTCTTAAGAGCTTCTTCTAGGAGAGAGTTATGTGATGGGGGGCAGGAATCGTTCCCCTTTAGGTTGTTATCTGATTCTCTGCTGTCAACTTCCTCGGGGTTGGGTACCCGCTCTTTCTCTGTATAGAAGGAATCTATGGTTTTTCTAGCTTTTTTGCTCATACTTAAAAAAAATCTTTTGGGGTCTGTCTCTGGGGTAGGAAATTATTTACTTCTTTACCAGCTTCCTCCCAGACCGGATGGATGCAGCGGCTCCTGAGCCTGAGCTAAGAGAGAGCTCTGGGAGAGAGTTCCCCACCCTCTCCCTGGGAGTGCCTCAGAGGTGATTAGCACTGCTGTGCTTCTTGAGGGCGTAGAATAGTGAAGACTGTAGGAAGCCCAGGCTATGTGTCCGGGTGGGGAGTGGGTGTCTGCAGCAGGTGACGTAAGAAGCCCCTGAGCTCAAACTGGAAGTGTCTGCCAGAAACCGCGGTCCCTAGTTCAAAGGTTCCGCTTCTCTGGGACTTCCTGGAGCTGAGTTCCACTCCCTCCAGCTAAGTTAGGCAGTGTGTGTTGCCTTGGGCCGTATCCACCCACTTGTCAGTCTCTTAACTATTCTCAGGAGGTAGCTGAGGCCACACCCCCTGGTGCCTGAGTCACCCCCAGGTTCCGGGGATAATCTAATCTGAGTTTTAAAATATTTTGGCTTTCTCTTCTGAACTGCTAAATAATTAGCAGAGAAGAGCTAACAGCCTGTGCCAGATTCCTTTACCTCAGTGGTTTCTCTGATCCCAGAGCCCTTCCCAGCGCAATGGGTGCAGTGTGCCCCTACCCCACCGTCTGTGCTGGTCTTTCTTATTCCTCCCCTGAGAACTGACCTTTCCTGTTGAAACTCCAGATTCTCTTCAGCTGGTAAGTCGTGCTTCCAGTCCTTGTGGTATCTATCAATCCTGAGCTAATTCTGAGACTTAATTTATCTAATTGGTTGTGAGGGAGTGAGGACGTTCACTGAGTCGTGTGTTTCCTCTCCGCCATCTTGGCTCCGCCCTTTCAGGAGTTCGGAGCTCAGGAACTTTAATGGCAAAACAAAAAGAATTACAATTTTGTTTTTACTGACCTCCCATGGAAATTTAGCATTTACAGAGACTGAATGTAAATCAACACATGATATGTTTCTTTTCATTTTTCTTCTTTTTTTCTCTCTCAACATGATTCATGAAAAATGTGTATTAAAAATAATGTACATGTGTAACTAGAAAAAAAAATAAGACAATACAAAAAAATCAGTATTTCTTTTAATTATGAATTTAAAATATACATATACTCTTAGAATGTGTCTTTAAACTTTGCAGGCAAATGGCATGTTTAAAAACTCTAATCTAGTGTAAACAAAAGAGAAAATTGATGAAAACTACTTTATTTTCTTTTAAATGTATTTTATTAAACTGCCTCAAATACAATTGTCATTCCAAAAACATTTTGCTGTGTGGACTTTGACTAATGTCTGATTCAAAAGCTTCACTGTGGCATGAAGTTGACTTTGAATTTTTTGTAGGCAATTATTTTCTTTATTCCTGAAAAATCTCTTTCTAATTTAATTTTCTTACATAGATCACTGTCAGAGATAGAGAATCTTGAAAAAAGATGAACAGCTGTATGGCTGAAACTGTATGGGCATGCAGCTGTCCACAGCTGCCATTTATTCCCTTTCTATTTAATAGGGGTCAGCCCATCAGATGTCAGCAAAATCTAAGCCCTGGCAGATCCTACCAAGCTGGAAATGTTTCAAGAATGGTCCTGGCAATAAACTATCATCTAAAGAACAGCCTGGCTAAGTTTAGAGAGGTTCATTATCAGGTTACTTTTATTTTTATTTTTTGCTACATTCAATTTTGATTATAAAGTCATAGAAGCATTGTGATCTATGTTAGTGAAGAGGATAATTACTACAATTAATTAATGAATACTTGAATTATTGACACATGACATTTGAGCACACTCATGAATTTTTTGTAGGGAACAAAACAAAAAAAAAACAACAAAACAAAACAAACAAACAAAAAAAAACTAACATTGAGTAATATGAAAGAAATAGATAAACCAGAATCTGTGTACCTCTCTAATATACACACCCCCCCCACCCCCACACACACACACACCACACACACACACATACACACACACACACTCACAGAGACACCCCACATACCTTGATAAGTCTCATTTTCATTGATTGGGGCTACAAGATAGTGTTACAACAAGTACTAATTCTCTTTCACAAAGCTCAAGTTTTCCAACCTCCAAATACAAGCCCATCTTTTCTCATTATCAGTAACTCTTACCTACTAAAAATGTGTTCTGTTCAGTTTTCCAAGCTTCACACCAAACTACTTTTCCTGAATCATTGAATATAAATGTTAGCTTGTCCATAGTGTTTTCTCCTTCATCACATGCACCAAATCCAGTTTCCCCCACAATCCCTTTAGCATCAGAATGTAGGGCACATCTTGACCCCTATTTAATAAACAAAAGGCAGAAATGGCAGCTGTGTATAGCTGTTTGCCCTTACAGCCTCAGGCGTACAGCTGTTCCTTTTTTTTTTCTGGCACTCACAATTTCCAAAATGATCTTTATAAGAAATTTAATGTATAAATAGAAATTCAAAAGAAAATCAGACAAAAATGAGCAATATTATAAGTGAGAAAAAATATTTTAAAAACTATGTTCCATTGCAGATATTACCTCTATTTTTATAGAACAGTAAAAACACAGAAAGATTAAGTGACTTGCTTAGGGATACAAAACTACTTAATGGTAGAATGGGCATTAGAAGCCAGGTCCTTTCCAATAATTCTTACAACCTGTAGTTTTCACAAACATGTTTAATTTTGATCTCCCTGATCCCTGAAAGATCTCTTATAATACTGAAATCATGATGATTGTTCCCTAGAACAATACACATAGAAGATATTCCATATACCTGAAAAATTTTATAAACTTTATCACCTATACTATAACCAAAGATTTCCTGATCAGTGTCCCTGATGAACTCTTTTAATTCATTGGTCAACTACTCTCTTGATATCAGTCTTTAATAAGATGAAGTTTATTTCAGGGTTAGGACTCAGATTTCACTACCTATGGGCTCTTATTCTAAAACAATGTTCTTAGAAGAATTGGAAAGAACACATTCAAGAGGAAGTACACTATAGTCAAATACATAGACTGCAACATTTTTGAGTGTGACCTGAACTAGATTAACATGTAATTGGGAAATATTTAACAAAATAAACAAAACACAATATAATATGGATATAGAATTTTCTGATTCAATATTTCTCAGCAAGGATTCTTACACATAGTTTAATGGTCCTGGTTCTATTTGAGTTCAACACCATTGAAATAGTGGAAAGGAAGCTAGATTTGAAATTGAGAAGTCCTGAATTTAAATACTGGCTGTATATGCCTAAATATACATAGTTTGCTCATCTATAAATTAAGGAGATGAACTTGATGCATTTTAAGGCCTTTCCTAGTTTTAGATGATTATGACTGTAACCTGAATTATTTAGTTGAAGGCATCTGATAATACTGTCTTTTTTTTTTTTTTTTTTTCTTTTTCTGAGGCTGGGGTTAAGTGACTTGCCCAGGGTCACACAGCTAGGAAGTGTTAAGTGTCTGAGACCAGATTTGAACGGGAGTCCTCCTGAATTCAGGGCTGGTGCTCTATCCACTGCACCACCTAGCTGCCCCATAATAATATCTTTTTTTAAAAAAAAATGGAATTCTATATCTTTAACATAGGTCCAAATCATTCACCACCATGAATTTTGGAAAATCCATTTCTCCCCATGAATTCTGGAAAACAAAAAGCCTTTTAGCAGAGTTCATGTGGGCCAATCTAGGCAAATAAACAATTATTAAGCAACTAATATATGTAGGGGATACAAAGCCAAAATATATTTTAAAAAATTAGAGCCTTGTTTTCAAATAGCTTGCACTCTATTTGAGGAAGATAAATACAATATTTAAATAAATAAGTATATATGTGATAATTTGAGAAGAGAGATAATATTAATAACTAGAGGTTTAAAGAAAGGCTTTCCCAAGAGGTACAACATGATCTGGGCTATGAAGGTCTTGGTATTCTTAGATAAAGGGATAAGAAGAAAATATAGTCAGAAATAAGTGTGACAAAGGCAGAGGAGGAAGATGGAATGCAGGATACAATGAGCAAGAGCAAATCAATCAGTCTGGCTGCAAAGCAGAGAAAGTGAAAGGAATTAGTGTTAAATAAGCAAAGTAAGCATAGAAAGATAGAATGGAATCAAATCTTGAAGAATTGTAAATGAATGATAAGCTTGGCAATTTTGTAATTGATCCTAGAGGCAATAGGGAGCCATTGAAAATTGTTGAGCAGGAAAATGCTTTTAGAAAATCACAGGCAAATCCTTTTTATACCCACTAACTTTGGAATGAAAATAACCCATTTTCAGTTGATTTGAAATATCCTTAACATTGGAATTTGGTTTTATACTTAGATAATCACAAATTGATAGAATTATCTGAAATGGTTATTTGATCAGCATTGTTGTTCTCTCAGATTTTAAGGCTACTTCTGATTTTCTTGTTTGAACAATGTTTGGATTTTCTTGTTGCTCTATTTTAATATGTACAAATTTTCCTAGAGAAACTGGGAATCATGGACCAAGAGGGAATAGAATTTCCAATTTACCAATATTGTACAACAAATTGTATTGTCAAAGACCTAATTTCTCAGATATGAAGAGAATTGGGTTAAATTTATAGAAATATAAGCTATTTCCCAATTAATTAATTAATGAACAAAGCATATAAATGGGAAATTTTCAGCTAAAGTAGTCAAAGCTATCTATAGTCATATGAAAAAAGTGTTCGATATCACTATTGATTAGGGAAATATAAATTAAAGCAACTCTGAGCAGTGTACCCCATTTGTATTTGATTGCTTGATGTGACAGGAAAATAATAAATATTGGAAAGGATAATTGGGATACTAATTTGGTAGAGTTGTAAATTGATTCAGCCATTCTGTGAAAATTTGGAACTCTGACCAAAAGGTTACAAAACCGAGTATATTCTTTGATGAAGCAATAACACTACTAGGGATATACACCAAACAGATTAAAAAAAAGGTAAAAGAGCCTCTATGTATAAAATATTTATAATCACTTTTTTAGAGATGATAAAGAATTAGGAATTGAGGGGATGTCCATTGATTAGTGAATAGCTAAATAAGTTGTATATGATTGTGGTGGAATATTATTACGCAATAAGAAATGATGAACAGAATGTTTTCAGAAAAACAAAACAAAACAAAACAAAACAAAAACAAACTTGAAAAGCTTTTATGAACTGATACAAAATGAACAGAACCAGGAGGACATTATATGCAGTAGCAACAATATTGTATGATAATGAATTGTGAATGACTTAGCTATTTTTAGCAGTATGATTCAAGAGAGTTCTGAAAAATTTATGATGAAAAAATCCTATCCATCTCTAGAAAAAAATTTAATCGAATCTAAATAGATTAAAGCATATTTTTTCTTAATTTTTCTTGTTCTGTTTTTTGTCAACATTTTCTTTCACAACATGATTAACATGGACATGTTTTGCCTTGCTATAGATACATAAGCTAGTTCAAATTGCTTACCTTTTCAAAGAGGGAAAAAGGGGAGGGAGGGAGAGAATTTTGAGCTTTTTAAAAGTAAATATTAAAATTTGTTTACACATAATTGGGGGAAAACACTAAATTAAAAAATAAAATAAGATACTGTTATAGATGGACAGAGGTAGCTACACCCAGAGAAGAAACACTGGGAGGGGAATGAAAATTGTTAGCACTAATATCTGTCTGCCCAGGTTGCATGTACCTTCGGATTCTAATGTTTATTGTGCAACAAGAAAATGATATTCGCACACATGTATTGTACCTAGACTATATTGTAACACATGTAAAATGTATGGTATTGCCTGTCGTCGGGGGGAGGGAATAGAGGGAGGGGGGGTAATTTGGAAAAATGAATACAAGGGATAATATTATAAAATATATATATATATATAATAAAAAAAAAATAAAAATAAAATAAAAAAAAAAAAGATACTGTTATAAAATGGAATGGCTGGAGACTGAAGGACAAACCTTTGGATTTGGAGGAAGCTCTTGAAACCAAGGAAAGAGATAGGTCTCTAAGAAAACTAGCTGACCCTCAAATGAAGGAGATAAGATTTGGAAAGAGTAAAGGATTTGGACTTTAATTCCTGGCTGCATTTGGGGTGATTGAACTGAACTGAAGCTAAGGCTGCCTCCAGAAGCTCCCCAAGAAACCTCCACCAAAAGAATGATTATATTATAGAGAAGAGAACATCACATTTTGGCGCCTAAATGTGAGACCAAGAACCTTCATCTGTGACCTAGAAATTAGGGTGAATACAATAAGGAAACTTTATTAAAGAGCTAAAGTAGAATTTCAGCTGAAATGGGACAGAAGTTTAGAAAACAGCCTTCTGTTTCTCTTCAAGGAAAATGTGTAGAGAGCATTGTCAGGGTTATTAAAAGGCAAGGTTTGATTATTATTTTGGAGCAGATCACTTTTTCTATGGAAAAAGAATTGGATCTAGAGGAATGGAAATTAGTAGGAGAGCAATTATGTCAATTCTACAATAAAAATGGACCTGACTCAATTTCCAAAGACACACTTAATACAATACAATTTAATACAATTGGCTTTAGGAAATTATATAAGTTATAGAATAAGGAAAAAGAAGAAAGAGCAGGAGGGGGAGGTGCCAACTAAACTAGGTGAAAAGGATGAAGAATCAGATAATAATTCACAGCAGGAGAAATTAGATCATTTCCAATCCCCTAACCTCTCTCCCTCAATTAACCCTTCATGGGTGGAGGGAGAAGGAGGAGGGGGAGAAGCAGTAATGCAATCAGAAACACCTATTAAGCAGCCTATGACAAGATTAGAAAAAAACAATGGTTAAGGCAAAAAATGAAGGATAAGATGTATCTCATTTAATACATGCATACCCTGTGATTGAAGACCTTGACTTTTCAGGTCAAAAAAAGGAGAAGATACACTCCTTTTGAACTGGAGAAAATTAAGGATTTGAAAAAAGGTTGTACTCTTTATGGGGCTACATCATCTTATGTTAAGATGTTACTAGATAATTTGGCTTATGAACTTCTAACCCCCAGTGATTGGAAATCCATAGCAAGGACATGTTTAGAACCTGGACAAAACTTGTGGTGGCTTTCAGAGTATCATAAATTATGTAGGATTCAAGTCAGACACAATAGGCAAACAGGAGTTAACATGATCACTTTTGATCAACTAGCAGGTGAAGGTCAGTATGGCGAGAATTCAGAACAGATTAATTACCCCACAACAGCTTATGAGCAGATCGCAATTGCTGCAACCAAAGCTTGGGGTTCCCTCCCTAGACAAAAAGATCAAGGGGAAGCCTTCACAAAAATAGAGCAAGGTCCCAATGAGCCCTTTGCATATTTTGTGGGATGTTTGCAAATAGTTGTCACAAGAACCATTGGAGAAAATGCAACTACAGAAATAATGACCAGACATCTGGCTAAGGAAAATGCCAATGAGGTTTGCAGAAGAATTATATGGGGACTACACAAAGATATTCCTTTAAAGGAGATCATAAGAGACTGTGTTACAGTGGGCACAAATGGTTATCATACCCAGACAATGCTTAACATGGGAAGACAGGGTCCCTCTTGGTAAGGGACTTCTAGAGAAAATCGTCAATATTTTCAGTATGGAAAAGTTGGACATCTAAGAGCTCAGTGTAGAAATAGAGATAGAGTGAGAGGACAGGCTGAGAGAAGACCTAAAACCCTATGTCCAAAATGCTACAAGGGCTTTCACTGGGCCTCATGATGTAGATTGATTCAGGGAAATGATATGTGGGGCCCAGCTCCAAGACCTCAATCAAAAGACAGGAGAGACATGATGGAAGCTGAGTTTACACCCACAGAGTCTTTAGAAGTTCAGGGCTCTGATGTGATCAATCAGCCGAAAAGCAATCGCATAGCAGAAAGGGATTACACTTGGGGAAAATACAGACTTTTTAAACCAGCAAGGCAGTGTCCAGTGCAAACAGTTTCAATGTAATTTCCAGATGATTTGGAGAGATTTAGAAAGTAATAAATACAAGGGACTAAATAGCTTAACTGCTTGGGAGAGAGGGTTTGCTTGTATTTTTATAGATGGAGAAGGAAACAGATGGGTGGCAATGAACATCTGGAGAGAGACAGAAAAAGAGAAAAATCTGGAAACAAAGGAGAAGACGTAAGAACAAAATCTGCAGGAATCATTGGATTCCCTAACACAAGATGAGACTGTTGCAGGACTTGAAAAGTATCATGAATCATTGGATTCCTTGAGATGAAAAATTGTTGATACAGACTGTTGCAGAACTTGAAAATCATCAGGAATCATTGGATTCCCTAACACAAAATGAGACTATTTCAGGACTTCAAAACTTGCAGGAGTTATTGGATTCCTGGCACATGAGCTAATGGACAATGGATTCCTTTTGGACTATTTCTAGGACTTATAGACATGTATAATTCCTCATCTTGATTCATGTTATTTGTTATATCACTTCTAGCCTGTGTTATATTGCTATGTGCTTATGTAATTTATGTAATTATGTGTCATACTTGCCATATTGATCGATTTATGTATACCGTTTTAAGAGTGAGCCCCTTCAGAAACCCACTAATCTGATTTGATTTCCCATTTCCTTTGGTGTTTTCATCTCCCTTCCTGAGAAGTCAGGGAGGGCATGATCACCTCCTTTTTATGGTGTTTTCACTTCTTTTTTGAGCAGTCAGGGAAGGAGTGATCACCTTCTTTTGGGGGGTTCTCCCCTCCTTGAGAAGTCAGGGATGTCATGACTACCTAATGTTCTAAATCAAAAGAAAGGGGGAGATGTTATGGGCCAGAACTTGAAACAAGGTGCTAAGTCACTGATCTAGACAATGCTTATGCACTTAGTTCACACCTTTAAAGGAATTTATACCTTTAAAAGAGTTCACACCTTTAGAGAGCATATATGAGGAGGAGATTCACAATTCAGGCAGAACTATAAGAAAGAAGCTTTCAGGGCCAGACTCACAAGCCCACAGAAGCCCACCATCCCACTCTCAGAGGCAGAGAAGATTCATTCCAACTTCCACCTTTGTGCTGCTGGAGGCTGAAGGACAAACCTTTGGATTTGGAGGGAGCTCTTGGAACCAAGGAAAGAGATAGGCCTCTAAGAAAACTGTCCACGCCTCTGAGAAAACTAGCCAAGCCTCAAGTGAAGGAGATAAGATTTGGAAAGAGACAGTAAAGGATTTAGATTTAATTCCTGGTTGCTTTTGGGGTGATTGAACTGAACTGAAACTAAGGCTGCCTCCAGAAGCTCCCCAAGAAATCTGCTCCCAGCGAACATTATATCTTTAGAGAAGAACATTACAAGTTAACTTCAAAGTGAAAAAGCCATGACTTCTTTAATTTTAGTTGAATTTAAAACATTTGTAAAAGCTGCCACTTCTCCATCAGTTTTGGGAAGAGAGGAAACTTTCCTTTAACTGAAGGTATCCCAACTGCAACCTTCTAATCCCGTCCTGAGATAATGGAGCAGATACTAAGTAGGTTCTTGAAAATGCTGCCTTACTTAAACCCTGAATTATGTACCATGATAATGCAAAGGAAATACTTTTGATAATGTTTCAATATGTATCTCTCTTTTTCTCTTCTTTTTAAGGAAGTAGATATTGCTCTGTCATTCTTAATAAAGATCAAGGATAAAATATTTATCCTATAAGTCCTAAATGCCAGATATTTTAATGGAAAGAAAGGACAGCAGTTCAATGACAAACCCACTGGCCATCTGCCAGCCACAAGAAGGGTTTCTAAAGAGAGGTCTCTAATTTTGGAAGAGATCTGCTATTCAAAGCTTTCCTTAACTCCTTGAGAAAGGTCAATTTCACAGAATATATGTGAAAGTAAGTCTCTGATTTATGCTAATAGAAAAGAAAAAAAAAGTACATTGAATGATGCTTATTTGTTATGGAAAGTACAATGGAATGCTTTGCCTGCTTTCTCTCTCTTCCTGCATTTCCCTACTATTTCCCTCTCTCTCCCCTCTTTTTCTCCCCTTTCCCTCTTTTTCTTTTCATCCCTTCTTCCCTTTCTATTGTCCCTCCTTTATCTCCCTTTCTCTAATTGTTTTGCTCCCTCTCTCATTTTCTTTCCTCTCTCCTCTGTGCCTATCTTTATATCCCTGTTTCTCTCTGGTGTCTCCATTACCTCCCTCTATCTCAACATCAGAGCTTAAACAAGGAAGACATTCAGTGTAATGATCTTAACAATTCAGATGAGTCCACTTGTGGTTTACCATCAAGTGCAGACCAGCAACCACATTAAATGAAAACATTCTGGGCAGTTCCAAAGCATAAAGCAAGAGAAGTCCACATTTGGCACAAATATTTGATTCCAACAGTGAAGAGAGATAGAAAAGAAGAAAACTGCTCTTGTACCAGTAAGTGGGATTGAAGCAACAGCCCATGAAATGGTGTCCTGGAAACTCCATTTCAGGCTCCCCTTTCTGTAATTGTTTTTAAAATGGTGGTAGAGCACAAAACATTTTGCAAATCTTTTCCTAACCACCCACTGGAAAATGTGAAGGCAGCACTCATGGATGTCTAGCAGAAAGAACATTGGTCCTGAGCTGTGATACAAGATTACACTAAGAGTTTCTATGGAAATCTACTTTGTTTCTAGTGCATGGAAGAATGTGACTATCATTACAGCCTATTTCTTTTGGATTGTAACTCTGTGGTAAGTTTATTGGTTTTAGAGTTTGGGAAGAGTTTATTGTCTACCTTTTAGTATAGGAAATTGTCTGTAGGAAAATGACTTCAATGGAGGTAAATTGAATCCTCTGCTTTGGACAACCACTGGACACTGAATGAGGTTATCTGGTTATAGAAATCAATCTAATTGTAAATTATACCAACCAATAAAACAAATACAAAGAAGACTGTCCTTGGCAAAGGAGAATAAAAATAATAGTTTAGCAGTTTGTCTTTGCACCATTATCATCCTATTTACAATAAGCAAAAATCTTAGTCATGCTTTGATTTTCTGATTCTGCCCAAACAGTGATTTAGGGTTTGATTAAATGTAAGAATATTACCCACTAGGGTAGGAACTCACTCTTTAGGAATAACTGCCCAGAAAACTAGAAATCACTTTGTCAGAAATCAGGTTCAGACCAATATTTTATACCCCACAAAAGAATAAACTTCACATGTATAAATGATCCAAATATGAAAAAAAAGCCACATTATTAAAAGAAAGAGAAGAAAATAGGAGGAATCTTGCACAGCAATGAATAAGGAGATAGCTATTAATCAAAGTAAAATTAGTCATCATAGTCATTGAAATAGGTGATTTTGATTATGAAAAACTAAAATGTTTTTGAATGGACAAAATCAATACAGGTAGAAAAATGAAGTTAGAAGTGCAAGGAGAAAAGACACAAATTGCGGAAATAAAAACTTTTCAAAAATATCTCTGATGTCAAATATATATGGTTACACTAGTCTTATGAGTTTGTTGATATAGGGAATTTCAGGTATAGGCAAAGCATCTTTACCAAGACCTAATTGGCAACATACACACACACACACACACACACACACACACACACACACACACACACACACACTCACACACACACACATATGAGGACAAGAATCATTCCCTAATAGACACAAAGATATGAACAAGCAAATTCAAGTAGAAGAAATATAGTTTACCCATATTATACAAATATGCTTCAAATCACAAACTATAAGATACAAATTAAAACACTATTTTTTTCTCAAGTCTTTTATTTTCCAAACACAGTCTTTGCCTTAGCCAGGCAACAGCTTATTAAGAGAATCATAACCCAAACATGGCTGAGGAACCTACAAAAATTTGACCTTGGGAAATCCTCTCTCTCCTGTAACAAGTATACAGGCTGTCTTTAAGATGTTCTTATGGCTACAACTAGTAACCCCTCAACTTATTCTATGTTCTGGGTTAAGAGTCAGAGGAGTCAGTAAGAATTTTTATTTTCTTTGGACAGTGAATTGCACAAGATCCATTTTGGGGTTCCTATCTGAATTACAGATCTTCCCTCAAAAGATCCACTTTTATTCAGAATTCCCTTATTTCTATCAAGGATACCATCGATACCATCACCCTCCCAATATCTAGATTCTCTGCCATTGTGTTAATCTCAACTCTTCACTCTCAGAACACATATCCAATTAATTGCCAAATCACATTAGTTATACATTCAACAACATATTTCTAATCTTTCAATTCATGCAGCTACCATCCTAACTGAGGCTCTAAGTACCTCTTCCTAGATATCTAAAAACAATAAAACAAAGTCAAGTTTATTTTCACATATAAAAAAATGGATGAGTGAAGCCAAGATGGTGGAGAGAAGACAGGTCTTTGAACTCTTTCTGGCTTCCTTCAGATCAATACTATATCAAGCCTCTGAATGGATTTTGGGGTAACAACCCACAATATTTGGAATGTTACAAAGTTCCAGCAGGAGATATTTTGGAAAAACTTCAGGAAAGTCTGTTTCAGTTGGACAGTGAGAAGGATGAGGATTGATGTTCACTGTAGGTTAATACAGTGCATTGCAGTGCAAGGAGACCTAAGGTGGAGAAGATTTTCCATGCTGGAACGATTTAGTTGGAGTCTTGTAGGCAAAATACAGTAATACTGACTACTCTAAACTGGTTCAAAAGCTAGTGAATCAGTAGACTAGCTATTGAGATTTCAACATAACTATAGAAGGCAAATAGTGAGTCCCTAAATCCCAGCATAACTTGGGACTTGGCGACACTCACTCAGACCAGAAGGAAGCTAGCAGTAGCAGCCCCAGGGCAGCATGAAGCTGCTGTTGCCTGTAGAGGAAGCTTGAGACAATCTCCCCTTTTTCTTATGAGCAGACCTCAACCTTTGAAAATGAACAAAAAAGGAAAAAAGAAAAAAAAAAGATAGCTTTTATGGAGACAGGGAAGAAGAGATATGAAACCTTGAGGATACTGAAGATATAACATCTCCAGTTGAAGAATCAAGTGATATAAGTTTGCCTCCATCTCACAATACTCTCTGGGAAATTTTTTAAAAAGGATCTTAAAAGAGAGTTAGAAAAAAATGGGGAAAGGAAATGACAGCTTTGGAAAAGGAAACACAGAAATTGTCTGAAGAAAATCACTCCTTAAAGAATAATTTTGGTGAAACAGAAAAAAAAAAACAACTTGAAAAACAATTTCTGAAATGGAAAAAAAATCCAATTAAAAAAAAACACAACTAATTTAAATCTTCAATTGACTGATTGCAAAAGGAGATAAAAAAGCTAACTGAAAAAAAATTCACTAAAAATTGGAACTGAACAAATGGAAATGATGACTTAATGAGACATCAAGAATCATTCAAAGAAAACTTTTAAAAAAGAAAAAAAGAAAAGGAGAAAAAATGTAAAATATCTCATTGGAAAAATAACTGACTTAAAAAATAGATCCTGGAGAGACAGCCTAAGAATTATTGAACTATCTGAAAGCTATGATGAAAACATCTTTAAAGAACTCATCAAGGAAAACTTCCCAAGACAGCAAATTAGCCATTGAAAGAATATACCAATCACTTCCTAAAGGAGACATTAAAATGAAAACTCCAAGGAATATTGTAGCCTAAATTCAAGAATTAGCAGATCAAGAAGAAAATACTGCAAACCAGACAGAAACAATCCAAATATGGAGGAGCCACAATCAGGGTTATCTAAGACCTAGCAGCTTCCATTTTAAAGAATGGGAAGGCCAGGAATATCAATTTCCAAAAGGCAAAGGAGTGTGGGCTACAGCCAAGAATCAATTATCTAGCAAAACTAAACATTTTCTTTCAGAGGAAAAGATATACATTCAATGAAATGGAGGATTTTCATTTATTTTTAATAAAAAGAACAGAGTTGAACAGAAAATTTGATCTTCAAACTTCAAACTCAAGAGAAGCATAAAAAGACAAAAAGGGAAGGGGAAAAAAAAAAACAAAACTATGTTTTTAAAGGGTAAAATGTTTACATACCTGTTGGGGTCCTCAGTTAGTGCAGACCTGCTGACACTAGCTGAAGTCTGAGCACTTACCCACAATTATCATGGACTCTACAACCTTAAGACATCTCTGGATATGACGGAGTAGTGTGACACCACTCATACAGTCAGAGAAACTTTATTGCTTGGTTACATCATCTTGTCTCTCTTTCCTGCTTCCTCTCTCTCCCTTTGTTGTCCTGTACTTATACCCCTTTGATCTGACCTTGCCAAATATGTGTTTAGCTTGTGTATTCAGTAGTCCAAGTCCTGAGATGGAAGGGACTATCTTGATTTGGTACATGTTGGATGCCTCTCCTGATATTTCTACAGGGTGTGTACCTCACCCCAGATCTTTAACCAGCCAAGCAGAACATACACCCAAGGCCTCAACATTCGTTCCCAAAAATGAGCTGACCAAAATCCAACCAGCCAAAGATCACAAGGGTCAAGTAACACAAGACTTGTCTTTGTACAGACTTGTTGCCTATGCAAATGGGGTATTGTGTGCAAGGTACACAATGAAGGGTCACAAGATTAATGGATTAATTAATTGTTATTCTGTTCCCTAGCACTCTTGTTGCTAGGTTCCCTAGCACATACCAATATGGGAAACTGACATGTTTAACTCTTCAGGATTGTATCTTTGTTAGGGGTATCCTTAGAGGTTAGAGGTATAATTTGACTTTGCTGGGATGATATAAAAAAGCTTATGGTGGAAAAGGGATTGTACTGTAAGAAGAGGAAATGGGAGTAAATTGGGGTCAATTGTATCATATGAAGAGACAAAAAAGACCTATTACAATTGAAGGAAAGAAGGGGCAGGAAGAACATTATGGGAACTTAATTTCATTGAATTTGGCTTAATGAGAGAATATCAGACATATTTAGTTTAATAAAGAATTTAACCTAGAAACTTGACTTATTGTATAAGAGTTAGGATATAGGGTAGGAGGAGAAAAGGAAAGGAAAGAGGAGTTAATAGAAGGGAGAACAAAAGTAGAAAGGGAAAGAGATAAGAAAGGAGGGATAAGGGGAAGGCAGATTGAGAGAGGTAGTGGTCAAAAGCAAAACAATAGTGAAGAGGGAAGGAGGAAAATGTAAGAGAAAAATATACTTAGTAGTCGGAAATACAAAGTTAATAATTTTAATTGTCAATGTGGATGGAATGAACTCTCCCACAAAATGGAAGTAGATAGCAGATTTTTAAAAAGGCAGATTCCTACAATATGTTATTTATAAGAAACAGAGTTAAAACAGAGTGATACAAACAGAGTAAAGACAAACGGCTGGAACAGAATCAATTATACTTTAGATGAAGTTAAAAAAATGTAGCAATCCTGATCTCAGATCAAACAAAAGCAAAAATAGATCTAATTAAAAAAAAAGATAAGGAAGGAAATTATATCTTGTTAAAAAGGATACCACAGATAATGAAGCAATAGCAATATTAAATATATATGTACCAAGTGGTATAACATCCAAGTTCCTAAAGGAGAACTTAAGAGAGATGCATGAAAAAAATAGACAGTAAAAGTATACTAGTGGAAGATCTCAACCTTATACTATAAGAACTAGATAAAATGAACCACAAAATAATTAAGAAATAAGTTAAGGAGGTAAATAATATTTTAGAAAATTTAGCTATGATAGACCTTTGGAGAAAATTTAATGGAGACGAAAAGGAATAAACTTTGATGTTGGTGATACATAGAACCTACACAAAAATTGACCATGTATTAGGGCATAAAAACTTCAAAATCAAATACATAAAGGCAGAAATAGTAAATACCTCTTTTTCAGATTATGACATAAAAATTATGTGTATTAAAGGGGAAATAGATCAAAAATAAATTGGAAGTTAAATAATCTAATCCTAAAGAATGAGTGGACAAAACAACAAACCATAGACACAATCCATAATTTCATTCAAGAGAATACAACAATTAGATAACATACCAGAATTTATGGGATGCAACCAAAGCAATTTTAGGGGAAATTTATTTGCATAAAACTGAGAAAGAGTTCAATGAATTGAAAATGCAACTGAAAAAGCTAGAAAAAAAACAACTTAAAACTCCCAAATTAAATACGAAATTTGAAATTCTGAAAATAAAAGGGAGATTAATAAAATTGTAAGTAAGAAAACAATTGAATTAATAAACAAAATTACAAATTGGTTTTATAAAATAACCCAACAAAGTAGATGAACATGTTGTGAATTTGATTAGGAAAAAATGAAAGATGAAAGTCATATTGTTACTATTGAAAATGAAAAGGGTGAACTTTCTACCAATTAAGAGGAAATTAGAGTAATAATTAGGAGCTGTTTACCCAATTATAAATCAATAACTCTGATAAAGTAAATGAAATGGATGAATACTTACAAAAATAAATATTGCCCAGAATAACAGAAGAGGAAATAAATTACTTAAATAATTCAATTTTAGAAAAAGAATTTGAACAAGTTATTAATTAATTCACTAAGAAAAAATCTCCAGTACCAGATGAATTTATATGTGAATTCTACAAAACATTAAAAAATGATCAATTCTAATATTATATAAACTATTTGAAAAAATAAGGAAAGGAGAAGTCCTACAAAATTACTTTTATGACACAGACATAGTGCTAATACATAAATCAGGTGGGGTTAAAAGAGAAAAAGAAAATTATAGAACAATTTTCTTAATGAATGTTGATGCAATATTCTTAAATAAAATATTAGCAAAGAGATTACAGCAGATTATCTCCAGGAAAATATACAATGACCAAGTAGGATTTATACCATAAATGGATAGCTGGTTCAATATTAGGAAAACTATTAGCATAATTGACTATGTCAATAATCAAACTAACAAAATTATGATTATCTCAATAGATGCAGAAAAAGCATTTGATAAAATACAAAACCCATTCATATTAAAAATATTGGAGAGCATAGGAATAAATTAACTTTTCCTTAAAATGATGAGTAGCATCTATTTAAAACTATCAGCAAGCATCATATGTAATGGGGACAAACTAGAATCATTCCCAGTATGATCAAAGGTGAAATAAGTTGCTTACTATCAACATTACTATTTAACATTGTATTAGAAATGTTAGCTTTGGCAATAAAAGAAGAAAAAGAGATGAAAGGAATCAGAATAGATAATAAGAAAACCAAGTTATCACTCTTTGCAGATTATATGATGGTATACTTAGAGAATCCTAGAAAATTAACTAAAAAAGTACTAGGAATCATTTACAACTTTAGGAAAGTACCAAGATATAAACAGAATTTGTGGATTGGAAAAGGTAAAGAACTCCCAGGAAAGAAGGATTTGTGAATTAGAAAAATTCACATTAATCATCAGCATTTTTATATATTACCAACAAAGTCCAACAGCAAAAGATATAAAGAGAAATTTCACTTAAAATAACTGTTGATAGTATAAAATATTTGGGACTTTCCCTGCCAAGAAAAAGTTGGGAACTAATGAGCACAACTACAAAATACTTTCCACACAAATAAACTCAGGTCTAAGTGGAAAAATATCAAGTGTTTATGTGTAGGCTGTTAATATAATAAAAATGAAAATAATACCTAAATTGATCTTATTCTGATTAAGAAAAGTTTAGCATTTTCTTCCATGGAAGAAGATGGATATTTAATGAACCAGATGAATTTCATTTGTTCCTAAAGGAAAAACCAGATCTAAACAAAAAGTTTGATCTCCAACCAAGAGAAGCAGAAAAAAGTATAAGGAACTCTTGAGAACTGTATTTCTGTTGTGGATATACATAAAGTCTACATGCATAATTTGATTTTACTGATATAACATAAAAAAGGGAAATAGAAATGGAAAGGGGATAGTATCAGAAAAAAGGAAAAAGGGAGATAAAAAGAGGGAATCTATATCCTATGAAGAGGCAAAGAAAACCTATCATATCTGAGGGAAGTTAGAGAGGGGGAGGAACATTGTATGAATCTTACTCTCAACAGAGTTGGCTCAAAGAGAAAATAATTCACATATTTGTTTTACAGAGAATTCTCTCTCACCTCATTAAAAAGTGGGAGCAAACAAGGGAAAAGGAAAAGAGTAATAAGGGAAGGGTATAAAAAAGGGAAAGGGATTTAAAGGGAGGAGGAATGGATACTAAAGAGGGAGGGCTGGGTGACACAAATAAGGCCCATAAGTTTAACACTGGGGAAGGGGTTCAGGGGGGGCAAGGAAAAAAAAAGCATAATCTGGGGATATTATGATGGCAGGAAATACAGAATTAGTAATTTAATTACAAATGTGAATGGTATGAACTCTCCCATTAAGCAGAGACAGATAGCAGACTGGATCAAAAGTCAGAACCCTACAATATGTTGTTTACAGGAAACACACTTAAAGCAGGGAGATACATACAGAGTAAAGGTAAAGGGCTGGAGCAGAATGTATTATGCTTCAGGTGAAGTAAAAAAAGCAGGGGTAGCCATCCTTATCTCAGATCAAGCAAAAGCAAAAATTGATCTAATTAAAAGAGATAAGGAAGGAAACTATATCCTGCTAAAGGGTAGCATAGACAATGAAGCTATATCAATACTAAACATATATGCACCAAGTGGTATAGCATCTAACTTCCTAAAGGAGAAGTTAAGAGAGTTGCAAGAAGAAATAGACAGCAAAACTATAATGGTGGGAGATCTTAACCTTGCACTCTCAGAATTAGATAAATCAAACCACAAAACAAATAAGAAAGAAATTAAAAAGGTAAATAGAATATTAGAAAAATTAGGTATGATAGATCTTTGGAGAAAACTGAATGGTGATAGAAAGGATTATACTTTCTTCTCAACAATTCATGGAACCTTTATAAAAATTGACCATATATTAGGACATAAAGATCTCAAAATTAAATTTAGGAAGGCAGAAATAGTAAAGGCTTTCTTTTCAGATCATGATGCAATAAAAACTACATTCAACTAAAAGTTAGGGGTAATAGACCAAAAAATAATTGGAAACTAAATAATCTCATCTTAAAGAATGATTGGATGAAACACCCAATTATAGACCCAATTAATAATTTCACTCAAGATAATGACAACAATGAGACATCATACCAAAATTTGTGGGATGCAGCTAAAGTGGTAATAGGGGATAGAGGCTTACTTGAATAAAATAGAGAAAGAGAAGATTAATGAACTTAAAAAGCTTGAAAAAGACCAAATTAAAAAACTCAAATCAAATACTAAACTTGAAATCCTAAAATTAAAAGGAGAAATTAATAATATTGAAAGTAAAAAAAAAAAAAAACATTGATTTAATAAAACTAAGAGTTGGTTCAATGAAAAATTAATAAAATAGATAAATCCTTTGGTAAATCTGATCAGAAAAAGGAAAGAGGAAAATCAAATTGTTAGTCTTAAAAATCAAAAGAGGGATCTTTCCACCAATGAAGAGGAAATTAGAGCAATAATAAGGAGTTACTTTGCCCAAATTTATGCCAATAAATTTGATAATCTAAGTCTTAGCCTACATCCAAAAATATAGGCTTCCCAGATTATCAGAGGAGAAGTAAATTGCTTAAATAATCCCATTTCAGAAAAAGAAATAGAACAAGCTATTAATCAACTCCCTAAGAAAAGAATTTCCAGGGCCAGATGGATTTACATGTGAATTCTACCAAATATTTAAATAACAATTAACTCCAACTTTATATAAACTATTTGAAAAAATAGGGAATGAAGGAGTCCTACCAAATTCCTTTTATGACACAGATATGGCACTGATCCCTAAACCAGGTAGGTTGAAAACTGAGAAAGAAGACTACAGACCAATCTCTTTAATGAATATTGATGCTAAAATCTTAATAAGATATTATCAAAAAGACTATAGAAAATCATCCCCAGGAAAATAGACATCAAGGAGGATTTATACCAAGAATGCAGGGCTGGTTTAATATTAGGAAAACTATTAGCATAATTGACTAATCAATAACTAAATTAACAAAAACTATATGATCACCTCAATAGATGCAGAAAAAGCATTTCATAAAATCCAATATCCATTCCTACTAAAAACACTTGAGAGTATAGAATAAATAGATTATTCCTTAAAATAGTCAGGAGCATATATTTAAAAACATCAGCAAGTATCATATGTAATGGGGATAAACTGGAACTTTTTCCAGTAAGATCAGGAGTGAAACAAGGTTGCTCACTATCACCATCACTATTCAATATTATATTAGAAATGCTAGCCTTGGCAATAAGAGTGGAGAAAGAGAGGAATTAGAGTAGGTAATGAGGAAACCAAAGTATCATTCTTTGTAGATGATATGATAGTATATTTAGATAACCCAGAGATTCTAATAAAAAGGTATTAGAAATAATCCACAACTTTAGCAAAGTTGCAGGATACAAAATAAATTCACATAAATCCGCAACATTTTCATATATCCCCAACAAAATACAACAGCAAAAAATACGACAAGAAATTCCATTCAAAATAATTGTAGATAGTATAAAATATTTGGGAATCTATCTACCAAAGGCAAGTCAGGAATTATATGAGCAAACTTACAAAACACTTGCCACAAAAATAAAGTCAGATTTAAATATTTGGAAAGACATGAAGTGCTCTTGGATAGACTGAGTGGCTATAATAAAGATGACAATACTCCCTAAACTAATCTATTTATTTAGTGCCATACCAATCAGATTCCCAAGAAACTATTTTAATGACCTAGAAAAAATAACAACAAAGTTCATATGGAAGAACAAAAGGTCGAGAATTTCAAAGAAATTAATTTTAAAAAATCAAATGAAGGTGGCCTAGCTGTCCCTGATTTAAAACTATATTATAAAGCAGCAGTCACCAAAACCATTTGGTATTGGCTAAGAAATAGACCAGTCAATCAGAGGAACAGATTAGGTACAAAGGACAAAAAAGGGTACAACTATAGTAATGTAGTGTTTGACAAACCCAAGGATACCAAAATTTGGGATAAAAATTAATTATTTGAAAAAAAACTGTTGGGAAAACTGGAAATTAGTATGGCAGAAATTAGATATGGATCCACACTTAACACCAGATACAAAGATATGATAAGTGGGTCCATGATTTAGGCATAAAGAATGAGATCATAAATAGATTAGAGGAACTTCTCAGACCTGTGGAGGAGGAAGGAATTTATGACCTGAGGAGAACTAGAGAACATAGAATAGAGATTAGAGAATAGAGAAAATAAAAGATTTTGATTACATCAAACTAAAAAGTTTCTGTACAAACAAAACTAATGCAAACAAGATTAGAAGGGAAGTAACAGATTGGGAAAATATTTTTACAGTTAAAGGTTCTGATAAAGGCCTCATGTCCAAAATATATAGAGAACTGACCCTAATTTATAAGAAATCAAACCATTCTCCAACTGATAAATGGTCAAAGGACATGAACAGACAATTCTTAGATGATGAAATTGAAACTATTTCCACTCATATGAAAGAGTGCTCCAAATCACTACTGATCAGAGAAATGCAAATTAAGACAACTCTGAGATACCACTACACACCTGTCAGATTGGCTAAGATGACAGGAACAAATAATGATGAATGTTAGAGGGGATGTGGGAAACACTAATGCATTGCTGGTGGAGTTGTGAAAGAATCCAGCCATTCTGGAGAGCAATTTGGAGCTATGCCTAAAAAGTTATTAAACTGTGCATAGCTTTTGATCCAGCTGTGCTACTACTGGGATTATATCCCAAAGAAATACCAAAGAGGGGAAAGGGACCTGTATGTGCCAAAATGTTTGTGGCAATTCTTTTCGTAGTGGCTAGAAACTGGAAAATGAATAGATGTCCATCAATTGGAGAATGGTGGGGTAAATTGTGGTATATGAATGTTATGGAATATTATTGCTCTGTAAAAAATGACCAGCAGGATGAATACAGAGAGGTTTGGAGAGACTTACATGAACTGATGCTGAGTGAAATGAGTATAACCAGAAGATCACTATACACTTCAACAACAATACTGTATGAAGATATATTGTGATGGAAGTGGATATCTTCAACATAAAGAAGATCCAGTTCACTTCCAGTTGATCAATGATGGACAGAAACAATTACACTCAGAGAAGGAACACTGGGAATTGAATGTAAACTGTTAGCACTACTGTCTTTCTACCCAGGTTACTTATACCTTCGGAATCCAATTCTTAACATGCAACAAGAAAATTGGATTTAAACACATATATTGTGTCTAGGTTATACTGTAACAAATGTAATATGTATGGGATTGCCTGTCATCTAGGGGAGGGAATAGAGGGAGGGAGGGGTAAATTTGGAAAAATGAATACAAGGGATAATGTTATAAAAAAATTACTCATATATTTTTATTGTCAAAAAATTGTATAACTATAAAATTAATAAAAAAATAGCTGATAAAAATTTAAAAAGAAATATTAAAAATAAAAAATAATAAATATTTTTTTAAAAAGATAAATGGTCAAAGGATATGAACAGACAATTTCCAGATGAGGAAATTGAAATTCTTTCCACTCATATGAAAGCGTTTTCCAAGTCACTATTTGTAATGTGCTGTTGTCTCCAGAGACTGCTGATCAATCTCTGGTCTAGAGGAGAGACTTCTTCCTCCAGAGAGCCGCCTCAAGTCTGGTCCAGACAAAAGACTCTCAGCCTCTCGAGTGCCACCCTCTTTTATCCTCCCAGAGAATGGGTGTGGGACAATGCAAGGGCTTCTGGGAAAAATTACTTCAACTAATGAACTTGCTCCTCCTAAGCATGCAAGCTCCTCCCCAGGAGTTTGAAGGAGTTAAACTCCCAGTAAAGGCTGGAACTAGAGAATTATCAAGTATCAACTTAGCACTAAGTAAGAAACTAATATCTCATTATCTCATTAGCACTTAGTAAGAACCTAACAACTATTGATCAGAAAAATGCAAATTAAGACAACTCTGAGATACCACTACACACCTGTCAGATTGGCTAAGATGACAGGAACAAAAAATGATGAATGTTGGAAGAGTTGTGGGAAAATTGGGACATTGTTGGTGGAGTTGTGAAGGAATCCATCCATTCTGGAGAGCAATCTGGAATTATGCCCAAAAAGTTATTAAACTGTGCATACCCTTTGATCCAGCAGTGCTACTACTGGGCTTATATCCCCAAAAAATACTAAAGAAGGGAAAGGGACCTGTATGTGCCAAAATGTTTGTGACAGCTCTTTTTGTAGTGGCTAGAAACTGGAAAATGATTGGATGCCCATCAATTGGAGAATGAATGCTATGGAATATCATTGTTCTGTAAGAAATGACCAGCAGGATGAATACAGAGAAGATTGGAGAGACTTACATGAAATGCCGCTGAGTGAAATGAGCAGAACCAGGAGATCATTATATACTTCAACAACAATACTGTATGAGGATGTATTCTGATGGAAGTGGATATCTTCAACAAAGAGAAGATCTAATTAAGTTCCAATTGATGGACAGAATCAGCTACACCCAGAGAAGGAACACTGGGAAATGAGTGTAAAGTGTTTGAATTTTTGTTTTTCTTCCCAGGCTGTTTTTATCTTCTGAATCCAATTTTTCCTGTGCAACAAGAAATTCGGTTCTGCACAAATATATTCTATCTAGGATATACCATAACACATTAAACATGTATGGGATTGCCTGCCATCTAGGAGAGGGGGTGGAGGGAAGGAGGGAAAATTCGGAATAGAAATGAGTGCAAGGGATAATGTTCTAAAAAATTACCAATGCATATGTACTTTCAAAAAAAAAAAGTTATAATTATAAAATTAATCAAAAATGTAAAAAAAAGTAACATATGCTAATATTTTAAAGAGAAAATAATAGAAAGTAAAAAATGTAAAATATCTCATGGGAATAAAAGAAGTGATTTATAAAACAGATTAAGAAGAGATAATTTAATTATTATTAGACTACCTGACAGACATGATATACAAACTCATGATAAAAAACTAGTTATAAAATACAAGCAAACCACCCTAGACACTGTGTTTCAAGAAATTATTTAGAAAATTGCCTTAATGTTATATAGTAAAAAAGGGAAAATTGAAGAGGGAAATTGAAAGAGACTATTCATCATCGCCTGACTGAAATCCCAAAATGAAAACTCCCAGGAATGTTATATGTAGAGAGCTTCTGGGTCAAGGAGAAAATATTGCAAAGAGAAAGTACCAATTCAAGTTATCATGGAGTTACATTCAGGATAATACTCGCATAATACATTAAAAGACTGAAAGACTTGGAATATATATTGTAGAGATTAAAGAAGGTAGGAGTACACCAAGAATTATCTACCTAACAAAGGAGAGTATAATCTTTCAAAGGAATAATATAATTTTTATGAAAAGGCTGTACCTGAATAGAAAATTTACTTTTAAATACAATACTTAAGAGAGTCATAAAAAGGTACACAGGAAAAGAGAAATCATGAGGAACATAATAACTGTTCACGTTCCTATATGGGGAAATGATATTATCCTTATTTTGCCTGTTAGAGTATACATAGACAAAGGACATCAGTGTGAGTTGAATATGTTGGGATGATATCTAAAAATAGAATTAAGAAGTGAGAAAAACACACTGGGAGAAATGGAAAGGAAGAGCTAAAATGTGATAATATATCTTATATTAAAGAAGCATGATAGGAGGGGAAATGGTAGAAGTAAGAGAAATCACTTTAATCTTACTCTCACTGGAATTGACCAAAAGAGGAAATAACAAAGATACTCTGTTGGATATAGAAATCTATCTTACAGGAAAGTAGGAAAGAAAAGGTATAATATGAGAAGGTTGATGGAAGAGAAAACAAATTGGGAGAAGTAATACTCAGAAGCAAAACCCTTTGAGGTGAGCAAGGTAAATAGAGAGACAGGAGAGAGGAAGGGAATAGGGTAGAGGGAAATCCACAATTACTAATCATAATTGTAGAAAAATATTTAAGATGAGTGTCCCTGATTAAGGCCTCATTTTTCAAATATATAGAAAATGTAGTCAAATTTATAAAAAATAAGAGCTACCTCCCCCAACTGATATATGACCAAAGAATCTGAATAAGCAAGTTTGAGATGAAATAATCAAATCAATCTGTAGTCAAATGAACTTGATTTAATCTTTCTGAAAATAATTTAAAACTATGCCCCAAAGCATATAAAATCATTCATATTTTTGACCAAAGAGTATCACTACTAGATCTGTATTTCAAATATATTTAAAAAAAAAAGATCTATAGATACAAAATATTTATACCATCTCTTTGTGGTGGCAAAGAATTGGAAATTGAGAGAGATATCTATCAATTGTGTAATGCATCAACAAGTTGTAATATATGATTGTGATGTAATACTTTGGTACTACGAAAAGTAAAATCAGTGGAACCAGGAGAACATTGTACACAGTACCAATAATACTATATAGTGATCAATTGTGAATGACTTAGCTATTCTCGGCATACCATTATATAAGATAATTTCAAAGGACTTATGATAAAACATGCTAACTTCAGAAAAAAAAAAACAATTAGTAGCATGTGACTGAAGATTGAAGCATATTTCTTTTTTCCCTTTGTTTTATTTTTTGTTTTTACTTTACTTTTTTTTCACAATATAGCTAATATGGAAAAATATTTTGCATGGCTATATATATATATATATATATATATATATATATATATATATATATATATATATATATATATATATATATATATATATATATATATGTAATATCACATTCCTTGACATCCCAGGGAATGCTAGTGTAGGGAACTAAAGATAATTTGGAAATCAAAATTTTAAAAAATGTTAAAATATTTTTGACTTGTAATTGGGAAAAATATTTTAAATGTCACTTGTCATTTCTTACATGATGATTTACTTCCTTCCTCATTGCTTTGAACCAATCAGATTATAGTAATTATCAGAAAAAAAAAGAACATAAGGGTAACTAATTCAATTTCTTTAATGACTTGCTTCCTAAGTACTTATGCTCAAAGCAACAGGATTTCTTAAAAAATAATGAAAGCATAATGCCAAATGTGTTTATATTACAATCACTTTTCCTATAAAGTTAGAGAATATAAAATATGATAAAAGAAAAAATATTTTTAAGATAGAAAAATCTATGCAACCACTATGCATTATGGCTAAATCAGAATTTCTGATGATTCAGGTGCAAAATATACTTTTGGAACATCAAAGATTTTTTTTTTTTATGGTGCTACTCATGAACATTTTAAAATGTCAAAAAATGTTAGTTATACATTGTTAGAATTATTTTATGGGGAAGCAGAAAACCTGGGTTATATTTCACTGACTAATTGTATAACCTTATGCAAGTCTCTTTACTTCTGTGATTCTAAGTTTCTTTATTTATCAATCCAGGGATTTAAATCATATTCAATTCAGTAAATATTTAGTATTCACATATTGCATGAAAGACATAATGATAAAAATGATGGGCTCTTAAGAAACTTACATACTACTTAACAGTCACTCTATTCCAGTGGATCTCTAAAATCTGTTTCTTCCAGCTGTAAAATGCTTTGTTCTTTATGGTTTACAGAAACGCTTAATATACTTTTACATAGACTATTTCCAAGTACTCTAGAAGGAACAATTATATACAAACAATAAATATGCTAATTATGAAACATTCTTATCTTTTCATTAAAGTACTTCCCATTGGACCTTTACTTGGCAAAACTTTGTTAGACTAATTTGAGCTACAAACTGTAATTGAAAGTAATAAAACCACATTTCTTTAGTAACACAATTATAGGCTGATTTAAGAAAACCACCCTTGCAAAAAGCTCAATTTACTAAATGGATGAATCTAAAAATGATTGTTATTATAGAAGCCCAAAATTATCTTTTTTTTTAAAAAATGATTTGCCTTCATTTTTCTAGGAATTCCTATAACTGACCTTTTTCTGGCTCTTGCTCCTAGAAAATCACCTCTATTACAATTCTTCTGGATTTTGAACATGAGTTTTTTTTTTAATCTCTTTTGCAATTAATTCCCAGTAGTGATATTGTTAGATTGAAGTACATGAAAAAAATTATAACCCTTTGGGCATAGATCGTATCTACTGATCATTTATCAATTGGGGCATGGCTCTTTTTTTTTTTTTAAATAAATTTGACTCAATTCACTCTATGTTTAAGAAATGAGGTCTCATCAGAGAAACTTGCTTCAAAATTCTTACAACTACTATTACTAACAGTATTTTCCCCATTTATTCTATTCTCTCTCACCTTTCACCCTGTCCCTCCTCAAAAATGTTTTGCTACTGGCCACTTTCTTTCCCAATATAACTTCTCTTCTACCCCCTCCCCCCTTTCCCTATTCCATTTTTCTCCTACTTTCCATATTGAGTATAAATGTTGTTTCATTTTTGAGCCAATGCTAATAAGAGCAATGTTCTCTCAAGCTTTTGCTTGCCTCTTCTTATGGCAGATAATTTATGTCATTCCGCTTCTTTTCCCTTTCTCTCCAGGAAATTCCTCTCTCACTCCTTGATTTTATTTTTTTTAGATATTGTCCATTCTCATTCTCAATATATATATATATATATATTCCTTCTAGCTTGCATAATAATGAGAAAGTATTAATCAGTTACAAGTATCATCTTTTCATTTAGGAATGTAAACAGATAAACTTTATTAAGTCTCTTATAATATCTCTTTCTGTATTTGAGTTCTGTATTTGAAAAATAAATTTTCCATTCAGTTCTGATCTTTTATTCATGAATGCTAAAAAATCCTCAATTCCATTGAATTACCACCTTGTCCCCAGAAGGATTATACTGAGTTTTGCTGAATAGGTTATTAATTAACTAGATCCACTGCTCTCTGGAATATCATAATATAGGCATTCTGGTACTTCATCATAGAAACTGTTAAATCTTGTGTTATTCTGACTATAGCTCTACCATGTTTGAATGATTTCTTTCTGGATGCTTGCAATATTTTCTCCTTTACTGGGAATTCTGGAATTTGCCTATAATATTCTTAGGAGTTTTCATTTGGGGATCTTTTTTAGGAGATGATCAGTGGTTTCTTTCAATGTCTATTTTGTCCTCTGGTTGTAGAATATCAGGCTAGATATTTTTCTTAATAATTTTTCTTTGATTTCTCAACAAATCAGGGGTGAAATAATTTTTCCTTGATAATTTCTTGAAAGATTATGAAGGTCAGTTGTTTTTTAATGATATTTGCAAATGCCATTTTTTGGCTTCTTCTTCTTCTTCTTCTTCTTCTTCTTCTCCTCCTCCTCCTCCTCCTCCTCCTCCTCCTCCTCCTCCTCCTCCTCCTCCTCCTCCTCCTCCTCCTCCTCCTCCTCCTCCTCCTCCTCCTCCTCCTCCTCCTCCTCCTCCTCCTCCTCCTCCTCCTCCTCCTCCTCCTCCTCCTCCTCCTTCTTCTTCTTCTTCTTCTTCTTCTTCTTCTTCTTCTTCTTCTTCTTCTTCTTCTTCTTCTTCTCCCAAACTAACAAAAAATATGATTACCTCAATAGATACAGAAAAAGCATTTGATAAAATCCAACACCCATTCCTGTTAAAAACACTAGAGAGTATAGAAATAAATGGACTTTTCCTTAAAATAGTCAGTAGTATCTATTTAAAACCATCAATAAGCATCATATGTAATGGAGGTAAACTAGAAACATTCCCAACAAAATCAAGGGGTGAAATAAGTTTGCCCACTATTATCATTACTATTCAATATTGTATTAGAAATGTTAGCTTTGGCAATAAGAGAAGAAAAAGAGATTAAAGAAATTAGAGTAGGTAATGAGGAAACCAAATTATCACTCTTTGCAGATAATATGATGGTATATTTAGAGAATCCGAGGAAGAATCAACTAAAAATCTTTTAGAAACAATTCACAACTTCAGCAAAATGTCAGCATACAAAATAAATCCACCTAAATCATTAGCATTTTTATGTATTAATAACAAAGTCCAGCAGGAAGAAATACAAAGAAAAATTAAATTTAAAATAAATGTAGATGATATAAAATATTAGGAAGGCTAACTGCCAAAGCAAAAATTAGGAATTATATAAACACAATTACAAAACACTTTTCACACAAGTAAAGTTAGAGCTAATCAACTGAAAAAATATCACGTGTTCATGTATAGGCTGAGCTAATATAATAAAAATGACAATAATACCTAATTAATCTTCTTATTCAGTGCCATAACAATTAAACTCCCAAGAAATTATTTTTACAAATCTAGAAAAAATAACAAAGCTCATCTGGAATAACAAAATCAAGCATTTCAAGGGAATTAATGAAAATATGTAAATGAAGGTGGCCTAGCTGTATCAGATCTAAAATTATATAATAGCAGTCATCTAAAATATTTGGTACTGGCTAAGATTAGGTTCACAGGACATAATAGTCAATGACTATAGTAATCTAGTGTTGGCAAATCCAAAGACCCCAATTTTGGAGGTAAGAATTTACTATTTGACAAAAAATGCTTGGAAAATTGGAAATTAGTATGGTAAAAACTAGGCATTGACCCACACAGTAATACCATATGCCAAGATAAGGTGGAAATGGTTTCTAGATTTAGACATAAAGAGTAATAAAGCAAATTAGAAGAACAAAAGATAGTTTACATCTCAGATTCACAGAGAAGGAGGCAATGTGTGGCCAAAGAACAACTTGAGTACATTATTGAATAATAAATAGATAATTTTGATTATATTAAATTAAACAGGTTTTGAACAAACTAAACTAATGCAGACAAGATTAGAAGGGAAGTAATAAATCAGGAAAACATTTTTCCATTCAAGGATTCTGATAAAGGCCTCATTTCTAAAACATATAGAAAACTGACTCAAGAATTCAAGCCATTCTCCAATTGATAAATGGTGAAAGGATATGAATAAACAATTTTCAGAAGGAGAAATTGAAATTATTTCTAGTCATATGAAAAGGTGCTGTAAATCACTATTGATCAGGGAAATACAAATTAAGAAAACTCTGGGATACCATTACACACCTCTCAGATTGTTTAAGATGCCAGAAAAAAAAAAAAAAAAAAAAAAAAAACAATGATGCAAGTTGGAGGCAATGTGAGAAAACTGGGATACTAACACATTGTTGGTGGAATTGTGAACTCCTTCAACCATTCTGAAGAACACTTTGGAACTTTGCCCAAAGGGCTATCAAAATGTGCACACCCAGCAGTTTTTCTACTGGTCTTATATCCTAAAGAAATCATAATGTAGACAAAGGGGCCCACATGTGCAAAAATGTTTGTAGCAGCCTTTTTCTAATGGCAAGAACCTAGAAACTGAGTGAATGCCTATCACTTGGAGAATGGCTGAATAAGTTATTGTATATTAATAATATGGAGTATTCTTTTTCTATAAGAAATGATCAGCAGGATGATTTCAGAAAGGTCTAGAGAGACTTACATGAACTGATGCTAAATGAAATGAGCAGAACCACTAGATCATTGTATACTGCAATAACAAGAGCATATGATGATCAATTCTGACAGACCTCATTCTTTTCAACAATAAGATAACTGAGGCCATTTCCAATGATTTTATGATTAAGAGATTCATTTACACCCAGAGAGTGTGGATCTTTTTGGTGTTGTTTGCATTTCTTCTCATTTTTCCCCCTTTTCATCAGATTTTTCTTGTGCAGCAAAATAATTGTACAAATATGTTTGTATAATTGGATTTAACATATATTTTAATGTGTTTAACATGAAAACATATGCATATATAGTCTTCAACACTCACCCTTGCAAAACCTTGCATTCCAAAGTTTATTTCTTCCTTCACTTTCTCCCAACCTCTCCCTTAGATGACAACCCCTCCAATATATATTAAACATGTCATTCTTCTATACAAATTTCTATAATTATCATTTCATGCTGTATAAGAAAAATCAGATCAAAAGGAAAAAAATAGAAATAAACCAAAATGTAAGCAAACAACAACAACAAAATGTTGTGATCCACACTCAGTCCTCACAGACCTCTCTCTGGGTGCAGATGGTTTTCTTCACCACAAGACTACTCAAATTGGTCTGAATCACCTCAGTGGTAAAAAGAGCCACATTCATCAGATGTGATCATCATGTAATCTTGTGCTGTATACAATGTTTTCTTGCTTCTACTCATTTAACTTAGCATCAGTTCATGTAAGTCTCCCCAGGCTTTTCTGAAATCAACTTGCTCATCATTTTTTGATGAACAATAATATTCCATTTGATTCATATAACCATACTATATTCAGTCATCCCCTAACTGATGGGCATCTACTCAATTTTCAGTTCCTTGCCATTATAAAAAGGGCTGCTTACAAACATTTTATATATGTGGATTATTTCCCTTTTTTATGAACTCTTTGGGATATATGTCCAGTATAGACACTGTTGGATCAAAGGGTATGCACATTTTGATAGCCTTTTGGGCAGAGTTCCAAATTGCTCTCCAAAATAGCTGGATCAGTTCACAACTCCACCACCAATGTATTAATATCCTGGTTTTCCTATATCCTCGCCAACATTCATCATTATCTTTTTTCTGTCATTTAAGCCAATGTGAGAGATGCATAATGATATCCCAGAGTTGTCTTAATTTGCATTTCTCTGATCAATAATGATTTATAGTATTTCTTTAATATGACTACAAATGGTTTTAATTTCTTCATCTGAAAATTGTCTCTTAATATCTTTTGACCACTTATCAATTTGAGAATGGCTTCTATAGTTATTTTAAATGGATTTATTTTTCTATATTTTGCTGTTGAGCTTTGTCAGTAATATATAGAAATAGAATACTAGAAAATTTGATATGATAGATCTTTGGTGAAAGCTAAATGGAGACAGAAAGGAGTATACTGTCTTCTCAGCAGTTCATGGAACCTATACAAAAATTGATCATATACTAAGACATAAAAACCTCAAAATCAAATACAGTAAGGCAGAAATAGTAAATGCATCCTTTTCAGACCACAATGCAATCAAAATTACATTCAATAAAAAGCCAGGGGAAAATAGATCAAAAAATAATTGAAAACTAAATAATCTTATACTAAAGAATGATTGGGTAAAACAGCAAATCATAGACATAATTAATAACTTCACCCAAGAAAATGACAATAATGAGACATCATACCAAAATGTGTGGGATACAGCCAAAGCAGTAATAAGGGGAAGTTTTATATGTCTACAGGCCTACTTGCATAAAATAGAGAAAGAGAGGGCCAACGAATTGGGCTTACAACTAAAATTGCTAGAAAAGGAACAAACTAAAAACCCCCAGACAAACACAAAACTTGGAATTCAAAAAATAAAAGGTGAGATTAATAAAATTGAAAGTAAAAAAACTATTGAATTAATTAATAAAACTAAGAGTTGGTTCTATGAAAAAACCAACAAAATAGACAAACCCTTAGTAAACCTAATTAAAAAAAGGAAAGAGAAAAGCAAATTGTTAGTCTTGAAAATGAAAAGAGTGAACTCACCACTAATGAAGAGGAAATTAGAACAATAGTTAGGAGCTACTTTGCTCAACTTTATGCCGATAAATTCGATAACTTAAATGAAATGGAAGAATGCCTTCAAAAATATAGCTTGCCCAGATTAACAAAGGAAGAAGTAAGTAGTCTAAATAGTCCCATCTCAGAAAAATAAATAAACCAAGCTATTAACCAACTTCCTAAGAAAAAGTCCCCAGGACCAGATGGATTTACATGTGAATTCTACCAAACATTTAAAGAACAACTAACTCCAATGCTATATAAACTATTTGAAAAAATAGGGATTGAAGGAGTCCTACCAAATTCCTTCTATGACACAAACATGGTACTGATACCTAAACCAGGTAGATCGAAAACTGAGAAAGAAAACTATGGAACAATTTTCTTAATGAATATTGATGCTAAAATCTTAAATAAGATATTAGCAAATAGACTTCAGAAAATCATCCCCAGGATAATACACTATGACCAAGTGGGATTTATACCAGGAATGCAGGGCTGGTTTAATATTAGGAAAACTATTAGTATTATGACTCAATATTCCAAAACCTATGTGATGCAGCCAAAATAGTTCTTAGGGGAAATTTTATGTCTCTAAATAGTTAAATGAATAAAATAGCATTATTTGACAAAAACTGCTGGAAAAACTGGAAATTAGTATGGCAGAAACTAGGCATGGACCCACATTTAACACCACATACTAAGATTAGATCAAAATGGGTCCAAGATTTAGGCATAAAGAACGAAATCATAAATAAATTGGAGGAACATGGGATGGTTTACCTCTCAGACTTGTGGAGGAGGAAGGAGTTTGTGTCCAAGGGAGAACTAGAGACCATTATTGATCACAAAATAGAAAATTTTGATTACACCAAATTAAAAAGTATCTGCACAAACAAAACTAATGCAAACAAGATTAGCAGTGAAGTAACAAATTGGGAAAACATTTTTACAGTTAAAGGTTCTGATAAAGGCCTCATCTCCAAAATATACAGAGAATTGACTTTAATTTATAAGAAATCAAGCCATTCTCCAATTGATAAATGGTCAAAGGATATGAACAGACAATTTTCAGATGATGAAATTAAAATTATTTTCGCTCATATGAAAGTGTTCCAAATCACTATTGATCAGAGAAATGCAAATTAAGACAACTCTGAGATATCATTACACACCTGTCAGATTGGCTAAGACGACAGGAACAAATAACGATGAATGTTGGAGGGGCTGTGGGAAAACTGGGACACTGATAAATTGTTGGTGGAGTTGTGAAAGAATCCAACCAGTCTGGAGAGTAATCTGGAATTATGCCCAAAAAGTTATCAAAATGTGCATACCCTTTGACCCAGCCATACTACTACTGGGCTTATATCCCAAGGAAATACTAAAGAAGGGAAAGGCACCTGTATGTGCCAAAATGTTTGTAGCAGCCCTTTTTATAGTGGCTAGAAGTTGGAAGATGAATGGATGTCCATCAATTGGAGAACAGTTGGGTAAATGATGGTATATGAATGTAATGGAATATTATTGTTCTGTAAGAAATGACCAACAGGAGAAATACAGAGAGGCTTGGAGAGACTTACATCAACTGATGCCAAGTGAAACTAGCAGAACCAGAAGATCATTATACACTTCAACAATGATACTGTAAAAGGATGTATGCTGATGGAAGTGGTTATCTTCAACATAGAGAAGAGCTAATCCAATTCCAATTGATTAATGATGGACAAAATCAGCTCCATCCAGAAAAGGAACACTGGGAAATGAATGTAAACTGTTATTTTTACCTTCTGAATCCAATTCTTCCTGTGCAACAAGAAATTCGGTTCTATACTCATATATTGTATCTAGAATATAGTGTAATATATTTAACATGTATAAGACTGCCTGCCATCTGGGGGAGGGGGTTGGGGGAGGAAGGGAAAAAATCTGAATAGAAGTAAGTGCAAGGGGTAATGTTGTAAAAAATTACCCATGCATATGTACTGTCAAAAAAAAAAAGTTACAATTATAAAATTAAATTAAAAAAAAAGATCAATAATGGCATTGTTTTCCTAACAATAAATCAGGACGGAAAAAGTGATATAAATCCCATTTGGTCATAGTGCATTATCCTGCTGACAAGTTTTGTTGTAACATTTTATTTAAAATGTTTACATCAATATTCATTAGCGAAATTAGGCTGTAATTTTCTTTCTCTGTTTTGGCTCTTCCTAGTTTAAGTATCAGTATGATATTTGTGACATAGAAGAAATTTAGCAGGACATTACCTTTACCTATTTTCCCATATAGTTTACATAGTATTGGAATTGTTCTTTAAATGTTTGGTAGAATTCCCTTTTAGATCCATCTGGCCCTAGAGAAATTTCCTTAGGGAGTCCAGTATTGGTTCATTCAATTTCTTTTTTTCTAAAATGGGAATATTTAAGTAATTTATTTCCTCTTCTGTTAATCTGGGTAATTTATATTTTGTAAAGATGTATCCAATTTCAATTAGATTGTCAGACTTGTTGGCATATAATTGGGCAAAATAGCTCCTAATTATTGCTCTAATTACTTTTTTCATTAGTGGTAAATTTCATTTTTGATGTTGGGAACTTGGGTTATTTCTTTCCTTTTTCTAATTGAATTAATTAAAGGTTCATCTATTTTGTTATTTTTTTCATAAAATCAACTCTTAGTTTTACTAATTATTCAATAGTTTTCTTGTTTTGCTTTTATTATCTTCTTTGTCAGAATTTTAAATTTTGTATCAAATTAGATACTTTTAAAATTTGTTTTTTCCTAGCTTTTTTAGTTGCATTCTTAATTCATTCATCTCCTCTTTCTCTATTTTATTCATTTAACTATTTAGAGACATAAAATTTTCCCTAAGAACTATTTTGGGTGCATCACATAGGTTTTGGAATGTTGAGTCATAATTGTCAATCTCTTGGATAAAACTGTTGATTCTTTCAGTGATTTGTTGTTTGACCCACTCATTATTTAGAATTTAATTATTTAATTTCAAATTGGTTTTTAGTTTATGTTTCCCTGATGCTTTATTGTATACAATTTTATTGCATTGTGGTCTGAAAATGAAGCATTTAGTATTGATGCCTTTCTGCGTTTGATTTTATGCCCTAATACATGGTTAATTTTTCTGTAGATGCCATGTACTATTGAGAAAAAAGGTGTATTCCTTTTTGTCCTTATTCAATTTTCTCCAGAGATCTATCATATCAAAAATTTTAGGACTCTATTACATCCCTTGTTTCTTTCCTTTTAATTTTGGGGTTAGATTTGTCTAATTCTGAGAGGAGAAGGTTGAGGTCCCTCACTTATATAGTTTTATTGTCTATTTCTTCCTGTAATTGGTTTAATTTTTTGAAGAATTTGGATTCTCTATCATTTGGTGAATACACATTTAGTATAGATACTAGTTAAATGTTTATGGTAACCTTCAATCATATGTATTTTCCTTCTTTATCTCTTCCAATTAGATTTATTTTTACTTTTATTTTATGAGATCAGAATTGCTTTCTTTGCATTTTTTTTTTTTTTTTGGCTTCAGTTGAAGCATAATAGATTCTTCTCCGGCCTTTTACTCTGAATGTATCTTTCTGTTTCAAATGTGTATATATAACATAGCAATATGTTAACATATTGTAGGATACTCTTTTTTAATCCATTCTGTTATTTGCTTCTGTTTTGTGGGAGAATTTATCCCATTCATATTTTTGATTACTAGCTCTATATTTCCCTCTATCCTATTACCTGCCCTATATATATATAACTTTGCTTTCTCTTTCCACCCTGTCACTTCTTAGTAGTGTTTTGTTTCTAACCCTGCTCTCTACCTGCCCTACCTTCTACCCCTCCTCCCTTCTCTTAACCTTTTCTATACACCACTGAGTGATTTTGTTATCCCTCTTTGAACTCCAACTGATGAGATTAAGCTTCAGATAATGCTCACCCCCTCCCCTTCTTTCCCTCTATTGTAATAGGTCTTTTGTGCCTCTTCATGTGATCTAATTTATCCCATTATTCCTCCCCTTTCCATTTTTCCTCTACAATCCATTTCCCACCCCTTAATGTCTTTTTTTTCTTTGCTAATATCATGTCACACTCTGACCTCTTTAACTGATACAATTCTCAAGAGTTTCAGATATCATTTTCCCATCTAAATATGTAAACAATTTAACCTTTAAATTATGTATAGATATATGTATGCATGTATTTTCTTTCCCCTATTTTCCTTTCTATGCTCCTCTTGTGTCTTATGTTTAAGATCAAAATTTTGTTTAGTTTTGTTTTTTTCAGTAGAAATGATTGAAATGTCTCTTAGTTCAAATAAAACTAGAAAATGCAAGAACTTGTGGCAAGGACAAGTTTCTCCCTGACAACCCCAGAGTTATCAGTAGTACAAAGGCCAGAGAATCCACTTTGAAATGGACAGTTCAGTGTGTCTGGTGGTCTGCAGTCATTTGTGCACTTAATTCAGCCTCTGCTTATATAGGGAGTAGCAGTGCTCAAGACAGTCATGCTGTCCATCTAGGAGGGGCACCCTAAGTCTGTCAGGGACTCCAAAGGAGGGAAAAAGTAGCCTGGAGTAGCTCCATCTCCACCTCCACCCTGCTCAGAAGAACAGGAGCTGCTACTAGGATCCAGAAAGGATCCAAATTTCTGAGCAGAATATGCACAGTTAGACCATGAAGGCAGGCAAACCCCGAACTTAAGAGGCCTAATCTCAAAACTGCAATGTCCTTTGAGAATGATGAGATACTAATTAAGAAACTGGGGTTACAGAGCTGGAGATTGCCAGGTATCTATATCTTGGAGATTTCTTAAAAACAGGCAATCAGAGAATAGTCTGCCAGAGCAATTCCAACAGAATAAGGGATTTCAAAGCTAAAGCATCAAGTAACCATCCCACATATAAAGTTCCTATTCATCCTTGACAGCAATAGTTACACAATTTAACAAGTTCCATCCCAAATCTTAAACACACAGTAATGCAGTTAAAATTCTGACAATAAACCACTAACCACTTTCTCACTCCTCCCAGTCCAGGAGCAGAGGCTACGGTCTCAATCTAAGCTGCTTCAGGCTGAGAATGGGCAGAGGCTCTTAGTCCATGCTGGGAGTGGGTGTGGTGTGCTGACAGCTACCAAACCTTCAGATGGGCCAGTCCATGTCTCAGAAGAGGTTCAATAATCTGTAATTTGACCAAAATCTAGAACAGCAAAAAAACCCAAATCTAATAAATAAAGGTTAGAACAGTCTGAGATAGAAAGACTTGGTTCACTAGACTGCTACCAAATGTGAAGAGCCAGCCACTGAGTTTGTTTCACAGGGTAGGCAAATGGCTGTCAGCTATAGTTCCAAATAAATAGCAATTAGGTCTCACTGTGCAATTGTCCTCTCATTAGTTGGAAACCTTTTTGAAAAACACTTAAATATAATGAATGATATTTTTATCCAGTAACAGATAATCAGACTAAATATTTATTTGCCCAACTATTTAGGATATAATGACTACATATAACCAGGTTGGAAAAAGCAAAGTATGACATAATTGAAATGCATTAACAAATCTTATTTTCTATTGTTCTGGTCATAGAAATAAGTCACAGGAGGAAAAATGCAGACATGAGTATAATATAACATAAGCAGTTAAAACTTAACTTTCAGCAAAACAAGAGAAAGTAGCTTTAACTCAGTTTTATTCCAGTTAATTGTCCCACTAACTGTCAGAGGGTGGAGCTTTAAAACTCCTAAATAGTATTAACTATAAGCCCAAGAAATTTTATCTCCAATAACAAATCCCATTAACCAAAGTTTTAGATAAATCCCAAAAAGTTATTTACCATGACCTTATAATGATAACAGTAAAAAAATTATCCTAGAAATTTCACACAATTCTTACATACCAAAAGAGATGTTTAATAAGTTGAACATTATACAAATCATTTTGCTTTTAAAATATCCAATATACAGAAAAGTCCCAAACTACATATTGTTCATAACAAAAACATTTTCAAAAGGAAGAAGACAAAAACTATTATTCTTGGAGTCCCTTTAAATAATTGGAATCAATACAGTTATTAAAAGTTCTTATTTTCACATAGGAGAATCTGAAAAATTCTTGAAAACATCAATTAAACTTTTTGAAATAACCCTTTCAAACTACAGATAGCATTTATGATCATATTCCTTAAACAAGAAAACCATTATGTATCTAAAGAAACAAATATTCAATCAATTAACATCTTGTAAGAGCAGCCTGTCCCTTTAAAAGATTAGATTGCTTTCTTCAGCAAAAGGAACCAAGTGACTGCAGCACCTTTCCACTGCTGCCCTTCTCCCCATCTCACTTCCAAGGAAGCAGCCTCAAGGTGTGAAAGGGAAGTCAGTGAAATCTTTACCCTTGAAGAAAGAAAAAAATATTTTCCTACATAGGAATCCTTCTCAGGATTTAGCCAATCAGTTTAGTTACTTTCTCCCAATATCAAGTTTCTTCCCAGGTCTACCAGACTTCTTGATCCTCTACTCAACTTCCTCTTTCCCTTTGCTACATACTTTTCCTTCTGTTTCTCTTACCAACATTATCTCCCCAGAAACACATCCCATTTCTGTCTCTATGGGATTACCCTTTTCCCTGTCCTTGTGACTCGATCTCTTTTCTCTTTCCTAATCTCTCCTCATACATATCTTCCAATGCCTACTTGCTCAAACCTTCTCTGACATACTTTAAATACTCCCAAACCAACAAACCTTCTAACTAGATGCTCCATTTAGACTATTAATTGCTTTTGTAAATCAATCTTTCTTGTCCCTTATCTTTAAATCACTTTTTTTTTTTTAAACTTCAAGATTCACAATTAAATAACTTTGAACCAAATTTCATGAAATGTATACATATACCCAATAGAGCTGACAAATTTTTAAGGTATAACTCATAGTTTACAAATTACCCAATACTTCTAGAAAGCAACATACCATCTAAGTAGGGAGATACAAACACAACCTTCCCTAAGATAAGCTACTGGAATTTTGTTTAATAACCTATATTTTAATTTGAAATCCAACCATATAAAGTAAAAAAAAAAAAGTTTTTCTTTTCAGTTCTAAAGGCCTCAATATTCAAACAATTCTTTAGATTTTATACTCAGAATAAATCTAGCATGTGCAAAGCAACAGTAAAATTATTTCCCCCAATTTCAAAATTATAGTATCTCTTTAAAATATACTAAGTTCCCCAAATTCTTAATCAGGTGTTGCAGACAATTACCAATTTTCCCGCCTAAGTTTAGCCCTCTTAAACTTTCTGTTCTCTAATTCCATGAAAGCAAACTTGATAATAATGATTTTTCTTTCTTCTCCTGGGACAATTTTTTTCTTTAGAAGCATGCCTAGTTTTCCCACAGGTCTAACAGGTCAGAGGGCCCCCGTGTTCAGCTATTTACCCCTCTTACTTTATTTTTATTCCACCCTTCCAATATCTGCAATTTCTTATTTATGTCTTGCCATGAATTGGAGATGTTATTTGTTTAATTTATTAGACATGCTATCATTGCGTTGTTTCCAATTTTAACACACATACTAATTTAAAGTTATTTTTAAATTAACCAGTTCTTAGTTTGTGAAATTTCCTCAAATCTACCTAGATATTCCATTCAAACTTCTTTTGTTTTTAGTAAGTCAAGAGAGTTAAGTGCCAATTTTTGCTTTTACCTTGAGATTCTTTCTGTCATGATTCCACAAAATAAAGTCCTGATAACAAAGTTATGGACACTTTGCTTACAGGAGTTTTTTAAAAGGTGATAGCACACTACTATTCCATTTTCTCAAAACTTTCCAAACTTTCAAAAGTCTTTCAATTTATGATTTTCTCATTCCTACATGCTTAAAATTTCTCATTTCGCTATATTAGATATATTTCCCCTTCTCTCCCTCTTTCCTGCAAAGCTGCTCCAATCAGCCAGAGGCAGAGAGAAACCGAGAAAAAGATTTTCTTTTCTTGCACTATCCTAATCTTGAGAAGCCCAAAATTAGCTCCCAAATTACCTTACCATGATCAAAGACCAATACATTCTGAGCCACTCTGAAAGAATTACTACACTGAATGAACTCCAACAATTCAATCTGATATTTTTCTCAGCCTTTAACACAGAGACTAAATTCTTATCTCTTCCAAGCTTACTAACTTTTAACACAGAACACAGAATATAAAACAGACATACACACATACACAGACACATGCAGAACTCTATTTTCACCTTTTACATACAGATTTAAGTCTGATATACCCAAATAGTCCTGGAAACATACTCCCAGTTTTCTGAGAAGTTTTATATTTTTATATACCTGGGAAGTTCATCCCAGTCTTTTAAGTCAATTCCCAAAAGGGCTGTCAACTAGAATTCCTTGGCTAAAGTCCTGACACAAATTCTTGGACTGCTTCTATCCCATTTTACAACCTGGTCCTAAACTAGGTGTTGGTGGAGATCTCCATTACCCTTATGCCCGCAGTCACCCAAGAGCTTCCTCAGAAAAGTCCTTTATCACCGGGGTCAACAGCAGTGCCCACCAAAAACAAATTTAGGAGGGCTAATCCCTTGGGGTCTCCCTCGACCCATCCAATGGACCCTCAGACTCCCAAGAGCTTTACCTCAAGTTACACATGTATTTTCTTTCAGACTGCATTTTGACAGCAATTAGGACTCTACTTCCTTAAATCTTCAGTTCTGCTTTCCACTGAGTACCTTAGGTTATTGTCTAAGAGGGGAGGGAGGCTGCACCCTCAGAGCCAGAGATCATGGAGAAACCTACTCCATGGGCATTCTTGTTCCTGTTTAGGGTGCACAGCCATCTCCCTCAAAGACCCCCATCCCAAATGAGCCCCCAACTCTGTGGGACACAGAAGACCCCTACCCAAAATGACTACTCAGAGATCACTCAAAGTAGAAAGCTGAAAGATTGTTTATTATAACATCTCATGAGAGGCAGGCAGTCCAGCTGCAAAAGATAAAGGAACATGAAAGTACTCACAGCAGAAGGGCCAAAGAATTAGTGAATATACACAGCTGCTATAGATTTTATTACAAGAGATTTCATCACAAGTAAGAGAGCATTGGGGGGAGCATCTAATTGGTTGTTGCTATCCAGAGCGACTGGAATGGAAGGTTTCTGGGTTAGGCCTTTGGGCTTTACATAATTGAGCCAACAATGATCAAGCTAATAGACTAATATCAATAAATGTCAAACACTGATAAATGCCACCAACTTAGGTAAAGTAAATATGCCTGTAACTAACTAAGATTTAAGTAAATATAGGCCTGCCCATATTGTTCTTGTACAGATCATAGGGAAACACAGGAATAATAAAATAAAGAAAAATAATTCACACATTACTATGAGTTCTTCATTCTCTATATATATTAGAAATGAGACTTTTATCAGAACCCTTAAAAGTAAAAAAAAAAATCCCAGTTTATTACTTCCCTTCTAATCTTGTCTGCAGTGATTTTGTTTGTATAAAAATTTTATAATTTAATATAATCAAAATTATCAATTTTGCATTCCTTAATGTACATCAGTTATTTGGCCCCAAATTCCTTACTTCTACAGGGATCTGATCTGAGAGATAGTCTACCTTTCTTTGTCAAATTTGCTTACAGTATCACTCGTCATGTCTAAATCATGAACCCATTTCAACCTCATCTTGACATAGGGTGTTAGCTGTGGGTCCATGCCTAGTTTCTGCTATACAAATGTCCAATTTTCCCTGCAATTTCTGTCAGATAGTGAGTTCTTATTCCAAAAGGTGGGTCTTTGGGTTTATCAAACACCATATTACTATAGACATTGTCTATTGTGATTTGTGAACCTAACCTGTTCTACTGATTGATTATTTTATTTCTTAGCTATTACCAAATGGTTTTGATGACCAATGCTTTATAATATAGTTTTATATCTGGTATAACTAGGCTACCTTCATCTGCATTTTTTCATTAATTTCCTTAAAATTCTTGACCTTTGTTCTTCCAGATGAGCTTTGATATAATTGTTTTGGCACTCTAAAGCAATACTTAAGACAATGATTGTTATGGCACTGTATAAGTAGATGAATTTAGGGAGTGTTTTCAATTTTATTGTTTTAGTGTGGCCTACCCATGAACACTTGATATTTTTCTAATTGGTTAGATCTGACTTTATTTGTGTGGAAAGTGTTTTGTAATTGTATTCTTATAGTTTCTGACTTTGCCTTGGCAGGTAGACTCCCAAATATTTTATATTACCTATAGTTATTTCAAATTGAAAGTCTCTTTATAATTCTTGCTGCTGGACTTTGTTGGTAATATATAAAAATGCTGATGATATATGTGATTTATTTTGTATCCTGACACTTTGCTAAAGTTGTGAATTGTTTATAGTAGGTTTTAGTTGATTCTCTAGGATTCTCTAAGTATACCATCATATCATATCATATCATATCATATCATATCATATCATATCATATATCATATCAAAGAATGATAATTTGGTTCCTCATTGTCTACTCTAATTACTTTTTCTTCTATAATGCCAAAGCTAAAATTTCTAATACAATATTGAAAAGTAATGGTGATAATGGATAATCTTGTTTCACCCCTGACCTTATTGGGAATGATTTTAGTTTGCCCCTATTAAATATGATGCTTGCTGATGGTTTTAAATAAATGCTACTGATCATTTTAAGAAAAAGTTTATTCATTCCTCTATTCTCTTGCATTTTTAATGGAAATGGGTGTTGGATTTTATCAAATGTTTTTTTCTGCTTCTATGGAGATAATCATATAATATTTCCTAGTTTGATTATTGATGTAGTCAATTATGTTAATAGTTTTCCTAATATTGAGCCAGCCCTGCATTCCTGGTTTAAATCTTATTTGGTCATGGTGTATTATTCGGAGGATAACTTGCTATAATCTCTTTGCTAATATTTTGTAAAAGTTATTTACATCAATATTCATTAGAGAAATTGGTCTGTAATTTTCTTTTTCTGTTTTGACCCTTCCTGATTTTGGTTTCAGCACCATACTTGTGTCATAAATGGAATTGTCTAAAACTCCCTTTTTAAATTTTTTTCAAATAGTTTGAATAGTATCAGAATTAATTGTGCTTCAAAGGTTTGGTAGAATTCAAACATAAAATCATCTGGCCCTGGAAATTTTTGTTTCCCTTAGGCACTTTGTTAATAGCTTGTTCAATTTCTTTTTTCTAAAATGGGACTATTTAAGTAATTTGTTTCCTCTTCGGTTAATCTGGGCAATCTATATTTTTAAAGTAATTGTCCACTTCACTTAGAGTATTAGATTTATTGACATATAGTTGGGCAGAATAACTCCTAATTATTGCTCTAATTTCCTGTTCATTGGTGGAAAGTTTCTTTTTAATTTTTGATACTAACACTTTGACTTTCTTCTTCCCTTTTTCTAATCAAATTAATATTTTCATAAAACCAACTCTTACTTTTGTTTATTAGTTTAATAATTTTCTACTTTCAATTTATTATATTAATCTCCCTTTTTATTTTCAGAATTTCAAATTTGGTGTTTATTGGGTGTAACGTGCTCTCCTGGCAGTTACAATTACTAGTCTGTCCTAGACCCACCAGAGTACCTTTGACCACTGTCCTTTGCAGTGTGAGCTCTACCCGGCTCGCCTCCTCTGAGGCCTTCTAAGGTCTCTGGCCACAATCTCTTGAATCTATAGCTTAATAACCGGTAGCGCACTCAAGAACAATCACGTGTAATCTTAAAAGCCTTTATTATACCTACTCACATAATGCCCTAACTGATGCCCTGACTTGTTGGTTCCCGAGTGAACACCTGGTCAGAAGACCCATGTGTTCACTACCAAAATCCTTACCTCTTTCGGCTACCCATCTTGGCTTGGCCACCCAGGCTAGGAGCCAGGGTGAACAGCACGAGGTTAAAGAGGGCGGTTGCTGCCTGCAGTGGGCTTACATAGGGCCTGTGAGGTCACTCACACAGCCAATCAGCGAGAGAGTCACCCATTACGAAGCTATCTCAATATGGCCAGGATCCCGCCCAAGGGCAGTCCTAATACTTCTGGGCCTCAATCTCCCGATGCACTGTGTCCGCCCATTTAAAGGGCCCTTACAATTCCCTTTCTCTTGTTTTGCGGGAACCGCACATCTCATCAAGCTAAACTTTTAGCACCAGCTATAGTTCACTTGATCCATGAGATGACAGAGTTATGCCCAAGGAGGTCCAAAGCAGCAGATCAGTAAACAGAAGTATGACAATGAGAACCAGGCTCAACAGTGGCCCAAGTGTTCAACCCATTCATCAAAGTCATACTCGAGATAATAAGCCAAAGAGGTTGGATGCCAATGAGGTAGGATGTCAACACTGAGGTGGGAAGTCAACAAGGTAAAACATCACAATTCTAGTTAACAAATATTAGTAGGTAGGTTGTCACAATTCTAGTTACATTTATCACAGTTCTAGACCAATTCTAGTTTCTTACAATTTTCTGTTGCACTTTTCACACTCCTAGAACAATTCTAGCTTATCACAATTCTCAATTGCACTTGTCACAATCCTAGAACAATTCTAGTTTATCACAATTCTCAATTGCACTTTTCACAATTCTAGAACAATTCTAGCTTATCACAATTCTCTATTGAACTTTTCACAATCCTAGAGCAATTCTAGCTTATCACAATTCTCTATTGCACTTTTCACAATCCTAGAGCAATTCTAGCTTATCACAATTCTCTATTGCACTTTTCACAATTCTAGAACAATTCTAGTTTCACAGGTGCACATAAGCAGTCATGTCCAGTAACATTGTCTCAATAACAATGGCAGGTGGGTGTGTTGGTTTTTCACCCACTAATTTAAAAGCATAGTCCTTCAATAGAAAGCATAGGGCAAAGCCTCTTCCCAGGCCACCATATGGCAAGTGGCCACGGGAGAAGCAAGCAGGCCCATTGTCCATTTACAGTCTTTATATTGCGTATCACCCAAAACAGTCCATTTCAGCTGCAACACTGGAACTGTGTCTGGTGTCTCTGGTGTTACGGTCAGGAGGGACATTGCTGCCATCAGCGTCTGAAGGGCTGCGGACATCTGGCTGGTCCCTCTTGTCTGGTCCTTCTCTTGGATCCCCAGGTTACAAATGTCTCTGGTGGGGATGAACTCTGCTGCTGGATCTGCACCTAGGAAGGAATGTCCCCGGGGCCCAACTTGGGCCTTTCCACATCACAGTGGAAACAAAGTGGTTGTCAAAAAGATTAACAAGTCAGACAAAAGTCAGTCTGTCACTTAGCTGCACTTTCTGTGTATGCCCGAAGTGCATTGCTAAGGTAAAATGCAAAGAATTTAAAAATGTAAAACCAAAATAGATTAAAAATATAAAACCAAAATAACTTTAAAATGTAAAATCAAAAATGTTTAAAAATGTAAAATCAAAATTTAAAAATTGTAAGCAATCACATATCCCAAAATTCCCTTCTCTTGTTTAGAAGAGAAGATCTTGGGGATAGTCTGTGCAGTAATGACTTTACTAGAACACTCGGCTATATCCCTGAATTCTTTTGCCTAAAAATCAAAGTTTGAGTTTCTGATACCGAATTGTACTTCAGGAGTGTGAATCAATAAATCTGATATTACTTTTCCTCCTGGGTCAAAGATCACACACTGTCTATTTATTCTAGTGATTAAAATAGCAATTTTCCAACCCATTCTAAACATAAACACTGTTTTATAAGTACCCGTAGGGGGTTGGGAAATCAAGCTCACCTGTGGAAGTGGAAAATCCACGAGGTAAGAAAAGAGGAGTTCCAACTCTCCAAAGACGATCCTAGCAGTTTTACAAGTATAAAATTCTACTCTCTCTAACTGCAAGATCTTATCCCTGTAAGGTTTCTTAGAAATTAACTGAACTGTATTTTCAAAACTTTTCTGATTATACTCAATACCCCACAATTCCTTTTTGCCTTGGGGCATAAAGCCTACTCCTGTCCTTTGAAATGAAGACACAGGAGTTTTAAATGGATTAATGGGCAGTGCTGATGATATTATCGCCCTTCCTTTTCCTCCTCCCCCTACTCCCTTGGCCCAAGAAGGTGAGGCAGAGGGAAGAAGAATTGGAAAATCCCCCAAAGGCTGATTCCAAATCAAACCTGAGCTTTGCACATAAAAAGAACTAAACTTCTCAATGGAAGAGTAATCAATAAATTCCTTAAAATAACAATGCACGAGGTAAACCAACAAAACGCTAAGAAGAATTTCTACAACTGAAGTCCATGTGATTCGTTTATTTCCTTCCTTAGTTTCTGCCACTGGTTTGAACTCTTCCTGTTCTATCTGTAGTAACCTAGCTTTTTCTTCTTTCTCTATCTCCATCTGTAGTTTAACCTGCAATTCCAGCAACTCTTGCTGTGGCATTTTATACTCTATACTGTCATACAATCGCATTAGCTCTAGGTTGCTCCCTCTCCTAGCTCTATTTACTGGGTGTGGGGATAGCCTTTGTGGAGCTTGATTACAAGCTTCCTGCTGTTCTTCAGTGGTGATCTTTGTTAAAAGATCTTCCATCTGGCTCTTTAACCTCTTGATATAAGCATTATGTTCAGCTGTGTCCTTGAGTCTGATCCCAGAGTTACCTGGGTCCATATTGCTTCTCTGTCTTCCCTCTTAAGTGGCGTTTCTACCGGATCTTTCAGAATCTTAATTCTGAATATTAAATATTTTCAAAACCTGATAATTCCTGATGCGTCCACGTTGAGCGCCATTTGTAACGTGCTCTCCTGGCAGTTACAATTACTAGTCTGTCCTAGACCCACCAGAGTACCTTTGACCACTGTCCTTTGCAGTGTGAGCTCTACCCGGCTCGCCTCCTCTGAGGCCTTCTAAGGTCTCTGGCCACAATCTCTTGAATCTATAGCTTAATAACCGGTAGCGCACTCAAGAACAATCACGTGTAATCTTAAAAGCCTTTATTATACCTACTCACATAATGCCCTAACTGATGCCCTGACTTGTTGGTTCCCGAGTGAACACCTGGTCAGAAGACCCATGTGTTCACTACCAAAATCCTTACCTCTTTCGGCTACCCATCTTGGCTTGGCCACCCAGGCTAGGAGCCAGGGTGAACAGCACGAGGTTAAAGAGGGCGGTTGCTGCCTGCAGTGGGCTTACATAGGGCCTGTGAGGTCACTCACACAGCCAATCAGCGAGAGAGTCACCCATTACGAAGCTATCTCAATATGGCCAGGATCCCGCCCAAGGGCAGTCCTAATACTTCTGGGCCTCAATCTCCCGATGCACTGTGTCCGCCCATTTAAAGGGCCCTTACAATTGGGGGGTTTTAATTTTTTTCTAGCTTTTTTTATTTTCATGATATTTCATTGATCTTCTCTTTTTCTATTTTATTCAAATAAGCATCTAGACATATAAAAATTTCCCCTAAGTACAACTTTGGGTACATCTCACAAATTTTTATGTAAACTCATTATTGTCATTCTCTTGGATGAAATTATTGATTGTGTCTATGATTTGTTGTTTCATCCATTCATCCCTTAGGATTAATTTTTGGTCTGGTTTCCTCTGGCCTTTTGTTGCATATAATTTTTATTGCATCATGATCTGAAAAAATGCATTTACTATATCTGCCTTTCTGCATTTGATTTTGAGGTTTTTACATCATAACACATGGTTAGTTTTTGTATAGGTTCCATGTACTGCCTTTTTTGTCTCTGTTCAATTTTCTTCAAAGGTCTATCACAACTAATTTTTCTGGAATTCTGTTTACCTCTTTAACTTCTTTCTTACTTACTTGTTGTTCTTACTTAATTGTGGTTCAATTTTTCTAGTTCTGAGAAAGCAAGGCTGAGATCTAGTACAGTTTTGCTGTCTAATTCTTCTTGCAGCAGTCTTAATTTCTCCTTTAGGAACTTGGGTGCTTTCCTACTTGATGAATATATATATATATATATATATATATATATATATATATATGTAATATTGTTATTGCTTCACTATCTATGGTACCCTTTAGCAAGATGTTGTTTCCTTATTTCCTTATTTATCTATTTTAATTAGATCTGTTTTTGCTTTTGCTTGATCTGACATGAGGATCATCCCTGCTTTTTTTTTTTTTAACTTTAGTTGAAGCATAATAGATTTAAATGAGTTTGTTGTACACAACATATTGTAAGATTCTGGATTTTAATCCAGTCCACTATCAGATTCTCTTTTATGGAAGAGTTCATCCCATTTACCTTCACAGTTAAAATTGCTAACTATATTTCCTGCTATCTTGTTTTCCTCAAGTTTTACTTGTCTCTTTCCTTTTACCCTTTCCCTCATCTCCAGTATTTTGCTTCTGACTACAGCCTCCCTCAAACAATGCTCCCCTTTTATACTCTTCCTTCTTTTTAATACCTTTCCCCTTCTACTTCTCTTCTCCCTTCTATTAGCCTCCCCATTTCCTTTCTCCTTTTCCCTCCCACCTCCATATAGAGTGAGACAAGTTTCTCTGTGAAGTTAAATATATCTGATATTCTCTCTTTTACCCAAATCTGATAAGAGTAAGATTCACATAATCTTTTTTTTTTTTTCTTTCCCCCTGAGGCTGGGGTTAAGTGACTTGCCCAGGGTCACACAGCTAGGAAGTGTTAAGTGTCTGAGACCAGATTTGAACTCCTGAATTCAAGGCTGGTGCTCTATCCACTGCGCCACCTAGCTGCCCCCTGATTCACATAATCTTTATTCCCCCTTCCTCTTTCCCTCAGTTGTAATAGGTAGTTTTTGCCTCTTCATGAAATGTAGTTTATCCCATTTAACTCCATTTTCCTCTTCTTCCAGTAGGATCCCCTTTCTACCTCTATTTTATTTTTTATATAATCACAATAAAATCTAATTATAACTACACCCTTTAAATATATGCATAACAGGAGCAGCTAGGTAGCACAATGGATAAGAACACCAGCCCTGAAGTCAGGAGGACCTGTTCAAATCTGGGCTCAGACACTTAACAGTACCTATTTGTATGACTCTGGGCAAGTCACTTAACCCCAATTGCCTCAGAAAAAAAAAAAAAAAAAAAAAGTATGCTCATAACTATGGTTCCTCGATAATTGAATTATTTCTTTATTTCTTTTTGGCTGTTTGTAATATTTTCTTCTTGATCTGATATTTCTAAAATTTAGCTATGATATTCCTTGCTGTTTTCATTTTGGGGTCTCTTTCATGAGGTGATCTGTGAATTCCTTGAATGGCTATTTTATCTGCTGGTTCTAGGACATCCAGGGAGTTTTTCGTGATAATTTACTAAAAGATGATGTCTAGGCTCTTTTTTTTTTTAATTTTGGTTTTCAGGTAGTCCAATAATTTTTAGATTGTCTCTAATGGATCTATTTTCCAAGTCAGTTTTTTTCAAATAAGACATTTTACATTTTATTCTATTTTTTTCATTTTTTGGTCTCTTGAAGTCTCATTGAATCATTCACATGCATTTGTTCACTTCTAATTTGTAGTGAATTTTTTTTTCTTCAGTTAGCTTTTTTACCTCCTTTTGCATTTGGCCAATCAAACTTTTAAATGAGATGTTTTGTTCATTGCATTTTTTTTCCCCATTTCACAAATTCTCTTCTTCAAGAGTTGGTTTCTTTTTAAAAGTTATTTTATAAGGATTTGTATGCTTTTTCCATTTCATCAAATCTGTTTTGTAAGGAGTCATATAATTTTTCCATTTTATCAAATCTATTTTGTAAGGATTTACATGATTTTTCAATTTCACCAAATCTATTTTAAGGAGTTTTCTTTAGATAATTTCTGTTTCATTTTCCAAACTCTCTATAAAAGTTCTCATTTCCTTTCCCCATTTTTCTTGTAACTCTCTTTTAAGATTCTTTTTGAATTCTTCCAGGAGAGCCTTGTGAGATATGGACCAACTCATATCATCCTTTGGGGCTTCATCTAGAGACAATTTGCCTTTAGGATCCTCATGGTTTAAGGTCTGTTGTCTGTCTCCATAAAAAATATCTATGGTAAAAAGTTCTTTTTGCTCTTTCCCTCCTTTTTTAAAGTTTGAGGTCTGCTTTTAGGGCAAAGGGGATATTGTTCCAAGATTTTTCTGTAGGAAAAAGTGGCTTTATGCTGCCATGGGCTGGTATTGCTGATTTACTTCCAGTGCTAGGTGGGCATGTAGCATGACCAAATCCTGATTTATTTATTCTGGGCCTCAGAGGTTCACTATTAGCCTTCTATATTTGTGTTGGATATCTCATAGCTAATCTGCTGATTCACTGGCTTTTGAATCAAGACAGAGTAGCCAATGCTGCTGTATTTTGACCAAGAGCCTTCTGGTACCTGGATACCACACCACCCTGAATCCCTGTGCTGTATCTGGCTCAGCTGCCTTACCTCACCCCCAGACCAATTGAAGCAAAACTTTTCTGGAGTTCTTTCAAAAATATCTTATGCTAGAAACTAGTTATGCTCCAAATATTTGTTTGTTCTATCACTCCAAAACAAGTTCAGAGGCTTGATCTGAAATTGTTCTGAGGGATGTCAGGAAGAGCTCATATAAAGACATATCTACTTTCTGCTATCTTGGCTCTGCCTCAAGGGTTTAGTTGCACAGAGTTATGGCACTTAAATTGGAAAAAAACAAAACCTTTAAATGCAAGAAACAAAGGCTTATTGCAGAAGAAGGGAACAATTAATTTCATTATTCTAATTTATTATTTATTAATTTTATTATTAGAGGGAAAATGTAATCAGAGGTGGTAACTTAAAATAGGAACTTTATTGTAAAATGCAATCAGAGATGTGGAGAATTACTTAAAAATGGAATAGAAGATGTAATTAAGAACTTACACTCATGTGGTGGGGACAGTGTATCAGGGGGGTGAAGATTCACACTGATGTAGGAAGGGGGTTGTAGCCAGATAGGTTATTACCTTTGTAATACTTAACCACTAGGGAATCAGGAGGAGGTCTGAACTACATCTAAAATAAGGTGAGTGCCAAGTGAAGATCTAATGGTGCAGTCAGAGATAAAGATTCACTTTTAGACACAGGGGATTTAGGTACTCCTCATAGGCTATGATCTATGTGGTATTCAGTCATTGGGAAATCAGGGTAAGGACTTGTATTTCAGGTGACAAGGTATAAAAAGATATGTCTATTCATTTCAAGTGTTCTTACTCTATAGGGTACCTACTTCTGCAGTTGTGTAATGAAATAACCATTTGGTTTTGAGGACATCTTGTATATATAGTATCCTCACCAGAATGTTTTTCTCCTCCTCCTCCTTCTTCTTCTTCTTCTTGTTCTTGTTCTTCTTCTTCTTCTTCTTCTCCTTCTTCTTCTTCTTCTTCTTCTTCTTCTTCTTCTTCTTCTTCTTCTTCTTCTTCTTCTTCTTCTTCTTCTTCTTCTTCTCCTTCTCCTTCTTCTTCTTCTTCTTCTTCTTCTTCTTCTTCTTCTTCTTCTTCTTCTTCTTCTCTTCTTCTTCTTCTTCTTCTTCTTCTTCTTCTTCTTCTTCTTCTTCTTCTTCTTCTTCTTCTTCTTCTTCTTCTTCTTCTTCTTCTTCTTCTTCTTCTTCTTCTTCTTCTTCTTCTTTTTTGGTAAAATGTAGTAGCAAAATGTTTTGCCTAGAAGCCTCCTTTCAATAAATAGCACAGAACACACAGTGATATTAAAAGAAATGAAATCATAGAATGTTAGAGTTTGAATGGACCAAGGGGAATATTTATTCCAACTCCACTCATTTTACAAGTAATGATGAAATATTTCATGGAAGGCACTCAATTTTACTGGAAAGAAGCAAAACTGACAATCATATATACTTATTTATTCTTGCCAAGATGTTGGTTTACTGTCATGTAGGTCCAGAATAACTCATGTTTCCAGAAATGAATTTTGTGATTTGCCACACGTGAATATATGTTCCATTCATCATCATCTGCTAAATAATGTTGAGACTGTATTCATGATGGTAAGAGAACAGTAACAAAGGAAATGGAGTTGGCTAGAAAAAATTGATTACAGCATACACTGATTTTGATTGCAGGACACTGTGATTTGATTGCATTATGCATTATTGCAAAGGTAAGATGAGATGCTATATAAACAAATTCTATTAAGTAGACAATGGCGGTTGATTTACTTATGAACTGCTCCTTATCAGCTATTTCTTTTCTCTCTTAAGTAATTTTAATAACATATTTGTGTTTAATACATCATTTTCCCATATACCCTTCTCTCAAACTTCAAAAACTTCCCTTGTAATAATAATAATAATAATAATAATAATAATAATGAATAGTCAGATCGAAACAACACAATTGCTTTGTCCTGTCAAATGCCTTATGTTTGAGATCTGGAGTCATCTGGTCTTAGGATTCAGTATTGATAATGACATTTATTCTGAGTTTAAATATTATGTGTGTGTGTGTGTGTGTTTTAATACAATTGCAAACATTGTCCATATTACTCTCTTACTGTTTATTGTTTGCTCTTCATATTTTTTGAACTCCTAATCTTCATTGTTTTATTTTTGTCTCAGTTTTATTTATGTGTTTGTTTTTTACATTAAATACATTTGCAAATTACTCCTGTTTCATGAGAGGTCTCTTGTAACAAAGTAAAACAGGTAAGGGAAGGTAATAACAAAAGTTACCTCAATTGAAAGTGCATACAATACATTTCACATCAGCAGTTTTGTAGCCCCTATCCCAACCTCCTTTTTTATTTAATAGAAATCTAGTTTTTCTACCTCTCACCCCTTACCTTATTCAAAAATTTTTTTATTATAAAATAATATTCCATTAAATTTATATCCCACAGATTGTTTAGTCATTCTCTGATGAATAAGAACCCACTCTGTTATCAGTTTTTAAAAAATTAACATTAAAAAGTGCTGCTATGAATATTCTTATATTCCTTACTTCTGTAAAATTGTAAGTAAATCATAGAAATTGTCGTCTTCTCTTCTTTTTAAATTTGTTCTGTTATTTCAAATATTATTTATTGAGTTACTTCCTACTTTTTTCTTTAAACATACATGATGATTTGTTAACTATAGTAAAATAGGAAAGCAAAAATTTATTTTTCATCCATCACTCCTAAGAACTGAAAAAATAAATTTATATTCACTACATAGGAAATTATCTTTTGTTACATAGATTTCCCCTACCATCAAATATATCTCAAATGTAGAAGAATCTATATATATAATTTTGAAAAGCAGATCTTATAATAGAAAATGGACATCAATCACTTGTATTGAAATTAAAAATCTATAAAGACTATGTTGGGGAACAAAGGTTGTATAATTATCTTGTGATCTTTTTTGGGTGTGGGAAATATATCATGGAAAGCTGAATCAAGAATATATTTTTGAAGACAATTTTGCAATGAGACCATTAAGATGATGAAAAAGTTGTTTCTATAAACTATTCAAATCTCCATACCTAAAAAGAAAGGGTGCAAATATGCACAAGATATCAGAGATTCATAGAATCTTGTCTATTTAATCCAACTCATACTCGAGTCCCCATTATTGAATACCTGAGAGATGACAACCTCTCTATAGCAACATGAAACTGAGGCTGCTTGATAAAGATGGAAAATATGTAGATGGAAATAAATTTTGAAAATATAGCATATAAATGACATTTAGTGATATGATCATTGATTGATCATGAATTGATATGTAATTGATAATTTTGTAATGTATGGACAAAAATGATTGCTATGCTTCAAAGTCTATTTGCCCTCTTTTCTAGCCAAATACGATTAATAAACAGGACAAAATATTAAAATAGCAAAATATCATATCATCTTATACGTTTTTAATTGGTGTATGTAAATGATGTAATGTCTTTAGCTCTCCCTCTGGGACACTCCTTAACATATACACTTGCACTCAAGAATTTGGTCTTTGAGGGAACTACTCTTGGATTCCAATGATTATCCTGTGATACTCTACTTCTAAAACAATAGCTTATGAGTTTTTATCAATGTGCTTTCCTATAACAATCAGTAGAAGTGGTTAACTCTTAGCAAAGGCATTTATTTGCTTAGATGATACAGTAAAAAGAGAAAGTATAAAACATTTCCCATTAAACCCAGGGTAAAATCTTGCAGATATAATATCTTTAGAAGAAATGGGCAAAATTTCAAGTAAAATTGTAATGAAATATACATATATATTATTAATGTGACCAAGGTCATTCACAACTCTGAGACTCCAGTGTCTTGATGCCCTTTCTTTCCATGAAGACTTCTCATGAAGCTGACATCGACAGTCACAATCTATTCTTCTGGAGTTTGTCTCTTAGTTGCCAGGGCTAGCTTTCTCTTGAGTATATGGCTGGCTCTCTTCTTTACTGCCAGTGGTCAAGCTTCTGAAAACTTTTTATTCTGAATGTTTCTGCCTCTTCAAGTGTGCCTCAGAACCTGTTGAACTGACTTTGCAGCTGTTCAAGTGTTATTTTCCTTGGAAGAATAGCTCTTCTTCGTGATGTGGCAAGTGGAGAAAGGGTAAAAAAGAAATTTCATCTTTTCCTCTTGCTGGATTACCTTTGTTAAATGCTCTGAGTATGGAATTACATAAACACTTATTCATTGCAAGAAAAAACAATGTTTTGTCCATCCATTATCCAAGTAACTTTAATTTCATAACAGATAGTTTTCTCACTTCATAAAATGATCACTGGATATTAACACATTGTGAATATCTCAGCACCTCATTCTGTATGATTGCAGCCTGTGACTACCACAATTGAGTAGTGATGGAACAGGAATTTAATTTTACATACTTTTATATGTCTGTATTTTTATTTGCATCTCTAGAAACTCTATTACAGGTCATCATAGAGAGATTGCCCAGAAAGCTCCTAGGAATAGATCTCATTAAGGATTCCAGAGTATCACCATTGCTACTATCAGAATGATCAATTTATACATCCCAAGTTAAAAGACTTTTGCTCTTTGGAGATAGATATATAGTTACTATATTCTCAGAGCATCAAGTCCTTTAAACTAACCTTTATATGTGCCTCTGTGAATTAAATAAACACATTTATTTGTATGCAAAGCCTAGAAGGTATTTTTGTTTGCCTTATTGTTGTTGTTATTATTAATTTGCATCCTTAATATTTGCATGAAAATGTGTAAAATTATCAAAAGAGGAAAAGCATTCAAGTTTCTAGAAAGGACCTCATAATACCTTTAAAAGGTATCTATTATAATTATATTTTATGCTGTTACTAAACTTATTTTTAATGATTATTTGGGAATCAACTGGGATACTAGATGGCAGAGTAGGTAGAATACTGGGCCTACAGTTAGGAAGTCCTTATCTTCCTGAGTTCAAGTCTATCCTCAAACACTTATTAAATATGTGAACCTGGACAAATCACTTTACCCTGTTTACCTCAGTTCCTCATCTATAAAATGAATTGGAGAAAGAGGTGAAAAATACCTTCAGTGTCTTTGCCAAGAAAACATCAAATGTGGTCAAAATGAATCAAGATATGACTGAAAAAAATGACTTACTAATAATGATGAGAAGCAACTGTACCTTGCTTTACCTAATGAGCAATACACCTTGCCATGTGAAATTGAACCCCTTGATAAAATTATGTCTTGTACTTTTTTTTTTTCTTGAAACTTCCACATCCTAGAGAAACTTATTAGTGGGTGCCTCTATGCTTTTGACATTATTAAGAGAAATAAAAAAAGTATCTATAGATCTAGGCCTGCAAAGAAGTTTGTTCTAATCATGTGATTAAAAGGTCATGAAGTTAAGAGATTTAAGAGACTTTCAAGGTTATTTACTTCTTCTTTATTCAGTTGAAGAAAACAAATTATAGAGCTGTTAAATAATTTGAGCGAAGTTATAGATAAGTGGCAAAATCTGATTCAAATTTCAATCCTCTTATTCAATTTCAGTTCTCTTTTTCTTGAATCAAATTGCCTGAGGGAGATACTTTACCTGTAAAAAACCCATAGATTTTGTCTGAATCTTTATATGAGATATGACCCACACATTCCTACACCAAACTAGAAGTAATGATGAGTTTATAATTCATTGAATACCAACTCCAGAAGGATCATCCATCTTTCATTTCCTGTTACCTTCATTTATTACATTATCTTTCAGGAAGATTCTACACATAAAAACTTAAGCATTAACATACCTCAAATAATATATATATATATATATATATGTATATATATATATATATATATATATATATACAACTATTGTACCTTAAATTTTACTTAAAACACGTGTCTTTGAGATAATAAACATTAATTAAACATTTAGATAATGGCAGTTTTATTTGCTATATACTTGAGATGGATTTTTGCCAAGATATACAATGACCATCAAAATGTATAGTTAGCAAGGTTTTCAGAGTCACTTTTGTACATCTACTTCTCTTATTTTACAGATGATTTTATATCAACTGTTAAAAGACCTAAATAGGAGAATTTGAACTAATATTTTTCCTCTTGATAAATTTCCCTGAAGGAAACAGAGGCATTCTAATCATTTTATTAATCAATCTTAATTTCCATAAGTAACTAAGGCATACTTTAGTTAGTTGTGAGTAGGATTCTCTGAATCTTTTCTTCTTGTTCATCATTTTTTCCCTTTGCATTCTTTGCCTCCTTTTTGCAAGCTACATCAAGGGCATCCCTAAAGAACAAAAGAAGTCACAAAAAGATCAAGAATGGTAAGAGAAACAAATGGTCCTTCTCTTTTGCCTTGTAGATAATGGAAGGCATTTACAAATGGAAAACATACACATGTGCACACATGCATGCACACACATATAGATAGAGAAAAAAAAATATATATGTATGTATACATATATACACACATATATATGTATATATACTCACATATATGATTCAGAGATTCAAAGATACCAATTGGAAAAATCACCCTCCTTTCTTCTTTCATAATGCTTCTCTGACTGAATGGCCATGTGGGGACTTGCTGTAACAACTGAAGAATGAGTGGAGTGTTGAGAAATGATGCCTAAGTGTTAATTAGACTGTGTTGAATGAACAGTGTGCTGAAATGAGAGACACTGAAATGCTGAGATTGCCCATACTGTTAAAAAAAGTTTTCTTGCCAAGGAATTATTCCCAAAGGGATATCTTAACCATTGAGGAAGATGTGACTTTCAGTTTGTGAGTGACAAAGTTTCCAGGGCATTCTTGAAGTGATGACAGGTGCAGCCTGGGATTTTCAAACTGTGCAAGGGTCTGCTGTTTGTGAAATGTGAAGACAGTGTTGTGAGTCTCCAGAAAAGAATGCCAGATGTGCGATTAAGGATGAGTGGGATTATTTGGAATTTGGACAGAAACAGTATTTCATATGGGAACTGGGGAGATATACAGAAAACACACACTGGTTCTATGTAAAAAAAAATGACTAATTTAATTAGAATATGACAAATAGATAAAATTAACCTTATCTTTTTCACAGGACTGTTAGGAATGTTAGTCCCAGTACCTAAGATAGCCAAAAATTTGTTTATTGTTTCTTGTAAGATCACTGCCCCATTTTTTATTTTATATTATGATGCAACTTGCTATTTGCATATCTATCTAATAAATCAAACTGTATTGTAGAAATCCATAGCTAGAAGAGAAATAAAAGGAAAAGAAATCTGTTAGAAATTGGGAAGAGTTCTGTAAGATTATCAAACTTAAATCAAATCTGATACTCTTTAAAATTTTATTTATTACTCCTCTAGAATTTCTCAATGTTTTAAATATATTAAAACAATTCTAACTAGACTTTAAGAAATCTTGTAGACTATCACTATGAACTTTGAAACTGAAACATATTTTTTACTTTATGTAGATTAATGATGATGATGATAATTCATTTTGTCATAATGCTTTAAAGTCATTTATGTATCTTATCTCATTTTGTCTTCACACAAAATCTATAAGCTAAATATTGTGACTGCATGATTGTAATTACATATTTTGCATGTAATAAAGGTACTTGGGGTCAGAATATGTCCATGGAGCTTTTCCTTCTCCTAAACTATATGATGGGGATGAGAGTAGGGATAAGAATGCTTCTGAAAGTGTGTTATAACCTGTACTGGGAGAGTCCTTCTTCTGATTCAGAACACAAGTACTCTGTTACTGTCTACTTTTCTACATACATCTTGTGTGATGTTTTGAAACTTTTAATTGACTAATGAGTCAGAATTAGCGATGTATATGAAAAGTTCCTATCAAATTACTCAAGTTCCTTGTTTCCTGGTGATAATTCTGTGAAGAAATTTAGGACCTTATTTTCCCTCCCAGGTTGTTATGTGGCCTGAAAGTATGTTACTGTTGAAATTCTGTGCTTATTATATTTATTCTTGCTTAATATTAGGTGAAGGAATATTAGGAACAGAATGACATTTTGAACTTTGAGATGTTAGAAGAAAGATACAGATATCTAATGGTCAAGTCTAGGAAGAAGCCCAGCAGAGGTACCCCATAATGTATCCTCTCAGAAGCTAAATTACAATATCCTGTGAGCAAAGAAATAGCTTTAAATTTGAGTTTAATTTCTTCAGAGACTGAAGTATAGAAGAGAAAATGTCCCCATAGGTGAGACATTTATCTGTATTTCTTTTTTCTTGAAATATCTTATAAGTGAATAACCCTTTCCTTCTGTCTCTCAGGAGTATCCCTAAAACCTTGAGGTAGAGGCATAGTCAAATGAGCTTTGGGAACCTGATCTATTACTACATGTATGGATTGAGAGAGTAAACCTAGTCTTGCTACATAAAGATGTTGAAGAAGGTAACTTACTCAAGAACAGACAATTAGTGTCTGAAGTGAGGTTTAAATTCAGTTACTCCTTTTCAGCATTTCATTCATTATGTCATTCTGAAAACAAAGAACTTTAGTAACTGAACTCTTTGTCTAGCCTATCATTAGAAGTAGAGATGATTTACAAATAGCCTTGAGAAGATGGTGTTTTAAAATACTGGATCAATTCAGGGCGTTCATGAGATTTTGCGAAGTAAAGCAAAATAAGCAGTGAAATCTCATTTCATTCTAATAGTAATGATTAACAAAAGAAGAATAAAGAATAAAGGAAGGAATGAAGGAAGTAACAGAGAAAGAAGGAAGAAAAGAAAGAAAGTGTTATTAAATATATTCTTGGGGAAAGTTTTATTTGTTGAGGAGTTGCTTTCTCAGTCAAATAGAAGGAAAGCATCCAACAACAGAGATCTCCTTTTTGTAAATAGTATAAAGTCTCTCACTCTTCTTTCTAGGAGCTCTTTAGAGCTATTATCTAACAAATAAGTGACCCTTTGTATTTAGTTATAGCCACAAGATTCAGTGTTTTAGCTGCAATATCAATCAGTACAACAAACTGCTTTTTGTTTTATTTTGTCTTTAAGTTGGCAAAATTAACAACTTGTTGGCTTCATTTGCCAACTGAGCAAGATCCATGACAGAAAATGTTGGCCAATAAAAAAGCACCTAGCAATACTTTCACATAAAAGCATTTTCTCTCTCAGGGTGCAAAAATTTGCTATTCCTGGTTTGAAATATTTCAAAGGAGTAGAGACACTCCTTTCATGGAGAAAAAAAAATTGTTGGGATCATATCCACTGGAAAATTCAATTTTTAATTCTGCAAACATTTATTAAGCACATATCATGGACAAAGCAATGTGATTGGCCCTGGAAATACAACAACAGAAACAAGGAGCTTACATTCTGTCATGAGCCAGAACTCTGTATTTGAAACAAGTATTCTTAAAAGATAATAAGTCAGTGGACTTGTTAAGACAATGGTTATCTAGTTCAGCATAGTGATTAATAGTTCTCTAGTTCAGTATGATTGATTTAATCTTACAACAAATAATGGTTCCCTAGTGATATAATGATTGGTTTATACTCAATATACTGTAAATAATCTAATTATCATTGAGCATATAAGCTGAGACAAACTCAGCCAGGGTGGGGACTGAGAGACATATTTATTCTATTGTCCACCTTTGTGACGATTGATGGCTAAAGCACAAGCCCTGGAACTCAGAGAGATTCATTTTATCTTCATCAGCCTTGTGTTGGATGACCTGTCCTCCTGCTCCCCCCACTGAGTCCAAGGCCAGTCTGAAAGGCACTCAAGAAAGCTAACTGGACTCCAAGTAAGGAAACTAGACTGTGAAGGAGATAATAAAGGATTTGGACTTTAACTCCTGGCTATTCTTGTGGTGATTACTAAGATGAAATGAAGGCTGCTCCAAGACCTCCAGAAAACCAATTGAGAACACTATAACACTGGAGAAATACTAATAATTCAAGTTTAAGTAAGCTAATAAGGGTTAAATAACATTTATTATTCAATGTAACTTTATAGAGATATTGAAAGTCCCTAAGGAAAGATGTTGTTTCAATTTTTAGCTTTGTATTTTCAGTATCTAGCAGTCATCCCTCTAGATTTCCTCCTGACTTCACTCTTTTGGGCTTCTCCATCATGTCCCCAGAAAATTAATTATCAAGAATCTCATTATCTTGGAAGAATGAACCACCTTTTGTACTTATACATTTCAGTACCCTCTGCTCCTTTGATTGGAAGATGGATCAACAAACCTTTCCCAAAATTTCCATTTAAGTACAATATCCAAGTTAGTCATCTCTTTGTTTCTCATGCTGTTGAAGAACTTTTCCATCATCTTCACTTCAACTTCATTTTGTGTGTATTGTCTTCCTCCATTAGACTAAGTTCCTTGAGATTAGTAACATTCTTTTTCATATTTGTATGCCAAGGATATTTAGCACAGTGCCTAGCATATATAGATGCTGAATAAATGTTTATTTGACTGAATTGTATTAGCACTTAATGAATGTGTGTTCATTGGTGATTAACTTATTTTTTCTTTTTAACAACTCTCTGTGATAGGTGCTATATATTAACTCCTTTTTAGCTAAAAGAAAATCTATGGTCACTCAAGTACTAAACATCTGAGATAGAATTCAAACTCAGGATTTTCCTAACTCCAAGACCAGCACTCTAACCCATATTACACTATCTTTCTACGTCTGTAAACAATGTATGTAACTAAGTGAATACAGAGAAATGAAAAAGGAAATAGAAACTGGAAATGTATTCTATTGTGAAACAGGAAGTAAGAAAAGTGGATGACTTGATAAATGAAGCAATATAATCAGTTTAATATATTATTAAATAATAGACAATTTAAAGTTATATTTGTGTCAGTCCTAAAACATTTAATCTGTATTTAATTTTATTAGTTCATCCTGACCTTTCCCTTTTAGCAAAAGGAAAGGACAACAAACATCAAGGCAGGTAAAGTAATTATTAATGATCTGATGAGATTTGTCACTTGAAACATCCCTTCTGGGGCTGCGGGGTATGAAAATGGTATTTAAGCAATCACATGTGTTTGAGGGGGGAAATGGTGTTTCTTAGCTCCTTATTTAGTTAGTCCTTTGATGTTTTCAGCAGGTTTTCTAGTAGGCAATCAGGCAATCAAAATAAAAGAAATCATCATTAAAAGCAAATGTACTTTATGATGAAGAATTTCTATTCAACTAAAGCCAAATCTATGCAGTTGTGTTGATTAAGATAACTCAGAATTTTTAAAAAAATCTAATTTTTGACTGGTTTTACAGATAATTAAGTAAAAAGTGGAGTTTGGAGATCTTTCAGGTTTCTGCAAAGAAAAGGTTTCTCATTTCACCTCACAATGTCTTTTCATTTAGGAAGTAATTCTTGCTTTAAAAACAAAGAAGAAGGAGGAAGAAGAAGTCAAAGAAGAAGAAGCAGCATAAGAACAAACAGAAGAAGCAGAAGAAGAAGGAAGAGGAGGAGGAGGAGGAAGAAGAAGAAGAAGAAGAAGAAGAAGAAGAAGAAGAAGAAGAAGAGGAAGAAGAAGAAGAAGAAGAGGAAGAAGAAGAAGAAGAAGAGGAAGAAGAGGAAGAAGAGAAAGAGGAAGAAGAGGAAGAAGAAGTAGTAATAATGGTAACAATGGTAACGACAGATGTGTATTATGGTTTTTAAATTTTATTTTATTTTTAATTTATGGAATAAACAAACATTTCATAACATAGCATAATAAAAATAATTGTATGTGAAACTACAAATCTGTTAGGTGCAGCTTATTGCTCTTTTCAAATACAAATTAAAGCAATCATGTGAATTTCTTTATTTTTTAAAAATCTCCTCTCCAACCTATATGATTACAAATAGACACAAATATATGTGTTATATGTATATGTAAAATCATTCTTTACATTCTTTAATTTATCAATTATTTCTTTGAGTGCAAATAGTATCTTCTTTCATATATCTTTTGTAGGCAAACTGAGACCTGTTAAAAACCTTAGCTTAAAAAAGCCAAGGAAGTCCAGCTCTAATCATTCTGATCTATATTTGATCAGTGGACCCAGATGGCTCTGAAGGGGAAAGTGAGCCAGTTGATCTTGCACAATCCTCCCTCACTTAAATCCAATTTATTTGCATGCCATGGCATCATCTCCATGATAATATGATCCTCTTTGAGAAAGAAGTTCAAACAACAACTTCTGTGAGTAGTAGTAGGAGTGGTCCCATTGGGAACCAATCTCGAATTGGTCAGTTGGACACCACTGATCTTTTCTTTCACTTTTCATTATCCTGTGCATATTAATCCATTGTTTTCTCCCCTAAAATAAATGAGCTCACTATTTCTTATAGCACAATAGTGTGACATCATGATCATATAACATAACTTATTCAACCATTCCCCAATAGATGGGTATTTCCTCAGTTTCCAGTTCTTTGTTACAAAGGGATCTGCTATAAATATTTTAGAACATATAGGTTCCCTTCCTTTTTTCTTAATCATCTTTAGAAATAAATCACAGTTATATTGCTAGATCAAAGGGTATAGACAGTTTTATGACTCTTAGAGCATAATTTCAGATTGTTCTCCAAAAAGTTGGATCAATTCCGAATTCCACCAACAATGAATAAATGTACTGTTTTTCCACTGAGTATACAGGTTTTTTTCCACATCCCTTCCAACATTTGATCTTTTTTAATAATCTTAGCCAATCTGATAAGTATGAAATGTGTAATGGTGTAATACATATAAAATGATATTTCCAATGTTTTAAGTTGTATTACTCTAATCAATAATTATCTAGAGAATTTTTCTCATGACTATTAATTGTTTTAATTTCTTTATCTGAAAACTTCCTTTTCATATCCTTTGACCAATTATCATTTGGGGAATGTCATACTCTTAGAGATTTGACAATTCTTTATATAATTAAAATGTGAGATCTTTATCTCAGAAACTATCTATATAATCCCTCACCCAAAGATTTTTTTTCCCTTTTGATCTTGGTTCCATTTATTTTATTTATACAATTGTAATTGAAATTGAAATGCATTGTCCTTCTATAATTGCTCTCTGTGTCTTGTTCATAAATTCTTCACCTATTAATGTGCCTGATAAATGTTCTTCACATTTTCTTGTTTATGTATCTGTCAGGTATCCATTTTAACATTAGTTTGGTAAATGGTGTAAAATGTATATCAATGACCAATTTCTGCCATACTGTTTTCAAATTTTCCCCCATTTTTTACTAAATAATAAATTCTAATCTCAAAAACTTGTCTTTTTTTGGCTTTGTAAGGCATTTTTTCTCTTCATTAGCTTTTTGCATTTATTATTGCATCATTCTCAATTTTTTTTCCTAATTTTCCCTTTGTTTCTCCTACTTGATTATCAAAATCCCTTTTGAGCTCTTTCAAGGTTTGAGTCTAATTCTTATTTTTCCTGGAGGCTTTGGACTTTGTTACCATCTTTTGAATGTGTATTTTGATCTTTCTTGTCACCATAATAACTCTAAATGGTCAGAAACGTTTTTTGTTATGTGCTCATTTTCTTAGTCTATTGCTTGGCTTTTAACTCTTATTAAAGTAAGGTTCTGTTTCCAGGGTGGAGGGTACAGTGTCTCAAGCTTCAAAGCATCTGTTTTCAGAAATACTTCAAGGAACCTGACCACAAGTATTCTTTTCTGCCCTGGAACTGTTAGGAATGTTCTAGTGTAGCTATAAAATCTACTGGGCTGAGTCTATAGACTTCTGCCTTTCTTATATTCAAGTCCTGGGATTGGGGCCAGTGATGAGCTGGTGTGGCCTGCACTGGGACTGCACCTTGAACTGCACACCGGACTCCCACTTTGTTGGCAGAGACCCTCTCCATTGGCCTTCTCAGGCCTTCTTGATATTCCCCTATTAGAGGTCCAGAAGACTCTAGTTCAACCTTGCTGACAATGGGATCCAGCTGAGGATGGGGCTGGGTCATTTCAAGTTGGGCTGGGCCAAGGCCAGGGCTGCATTGGTATAGCTTATGCTGGGAGTGTGCTCTAGGCTCCCACCCTGGTTCCACAGATTTTTTTCTGCTGACCTTCCAAGTCTGCTTTGGTGTCTCTGATCTGAGAAGCCTGAAAGTCATCAGAACTTCCATTGATTCAGAGGTCTGTCTAGGGCTGGGGCTGGGGCTGAGTCTAGGGATGTGCTGCTGGGCACAGCCTTTGCTTGGATTGAACACTGGGATCCCACCCTGGTTCCACAGACCTGGTTGCTGACTTTCCTGCTTGTCTTTGATGTCTTTTGGGTGAGAGGTCTGGAAGCCACCAGCCCTGCTACTGATTCAGAAGTTGAACTGGGGCTGAAGAGAGGTCTGGGGCTGGGCTGGACTGAATTGGGGCTGTGCCAGTGCAGCTTGCACCAGGACAGGTGTCACAGACTCTGTTTTCAAAGACCCTTTCCTGCTGGTCTTCTAAATTCTTTTTAGCTGGAAAATGTTCTAGTCTGTTTTTTGGGGTGTTCTGATACTCTAAAATTTGCTTGTAATAATTATTTAAAGGAAAATTTGGTATGGTTTGGAGGAAAGTTTGGTTGAGTTTCTATCTTTATTCTGCCATCTTGACTCCACCATGTACATTATCTTAAGGAAAGAAGAAAAATGGGCAATTTTCCTTATTTCTTTGGCATTACCTATAGTATTGGTGATATTTAATGTGGTAGTGAGACTAGAATCAGAAGGGAAGGTAAGATTTGCTCAAGACAAATTCAGAATTCCCTTTACCGATTCTTATTTTCTTTTGTATATGCAAAAAAATCTCCAAAAAACAAACAAACAAAATAAGTCCTCCACCAGATTTGGGCTCCAATTAAATTCTTCTAGATTTAAACCTTATAAAAAATTAGCAAATTTATGGTAATTTTTTTATATTAGCATCATTTACATTACAATGAGTGATCATGCATGTTATTTTCAAAATTCTAATTTCATCCACTTGGAATCAGAGGTGAATTAAGTAAATGAATTGTATTCAATTTGGCTGGTTCTCCTATTTTGCCAAAGGCTTAGTTAGAGAGGAAAATGAAACTAATGTGACGCTTTAAAAACTCCCATCAACAGATGGCATTGCTAGCCACTAACCTGATCTTAGTCACTAAGAAAGGATCAGATCCTGTGAAAATTCATATTTCCAACTAGTAGCTATGTGCTGCATTCTGTTGAGGAGGTTTATTAGGGAAGAATCAAGCTTTGTGTAACTATCAGAGCTCTACCACTTGCTAAACCTTTTTTAAAATTGAATTAATGTGGTTAGTGTGGATTTACCTAATCAGAATAACTGTGAGTTCCCATCAACTGAAAAACCCTACCTTTTCCTTAAGCCTGATATCTTTCATTGATCCCTATTCATGTTATTGTGGCATTAAGGAATTATATCTTTCCTTGAGTTTAAGTTTACATTGACTAAAGAGTAGTATGTTATAGTCTTCTCTTCATTGCTCTTTAATTTTTTGGTTTCGTCGGCTGGACTGATCCAAGGCACAGGACAGAGGTGATTTTACGCAGCATGGACTTTTATTTTCTTTTACAAATTATAGGTAGATACACAGTAATAATTACTGTTTCTGCTCCACAATATCCCTATTTTCTGAAGAGTGTCTAAAACTTGAGGAAAATAAGAGATAGCAAAATTAATGCAGCAAATTGACTACACTGTTGTGTCTATTTTTTAATAGTTGAGGTGGTGGTTTCTGATTGACTAAATTAAGTTGCTGACTGACTTGACTAAATAGTATTAATGTAATTCATAATACTTAATCACAATTGTGCTGCTATTTAATGTTTTCTTTTACATTGCCTTTGGTGGAAAAACTGTTTTCTTGGTCCCTTGGACATGTTTTCATTTTTCTTTATCAATTTATACAAATATTTCCATATTTCTTGAAATTCCTTATAATTACTATTCTTTGAGACATAGAATTATTTCATGACATTCAAATTTACAATTTTCTCTGACAATCATTAGGTATATAATTTATTTTCATTTTTGTTGTTGTTACAAACAATGTTGCTGTATCACTTAAATTTAATTTTTATCCTTGTTCTAAAAAATTTGTAGTGGGACCATTGAGTTTAAGTTCCAAGAGGACAGGAACACTTTGATTTTTGCCTTTCTATCCTTAGTTCCTCTTATAAGATTTGGCATAGGCACATAATAGGTGTTTAATAAATGTTTCTTGATTACTTGGGTCAAAGGGGATGATTTTTCTAACTTTTATTGTATAATTCCATGTGGTCCATAATGCTCTGAAAGGATTAGCATGCCCAGAGGGGAAACATATCACAGAAAGAAAACATTATCAACCTACACTCAATGGGATGGAAGTACTCTGATTTTCTTTTCCTATTATTCAGCTTTGAAATCTCCAAGGTCTCTAGGATTTTTGCCTGTTTCCTTTTCATAAGAAATAGCTGGCAAACAGAGAGCTTGGGGAATTAGAACTTGGAGAGTACATTCTGTCTGGTACAAGGGACACCAACCAACATCTTGAGACAAGGAAAACCTAATTAGATTTTTAAATCAAGATTTAAACTTTGAAAAATAAGCTGTGTGGTCAAGAGACCATAACTGATGGGGAAAGGCCAGGAGTCCAGGGAGAGAAGAAATAGCCTCATTTATAATTTGGCAGGAAAAAAATCCTCTGGCCAAATCCAGTTCCAGGGATGGAAAGGCTGCAAAACCAGACCGTTCAGCCTGAGCAACACTGGGAACAAGTAATGTTCCTGGCTGACAGCATGTCTTGAGGGAGCCACTTGGGCAAAAAGCCGTTGCTAGGATGTAAAATAGTTTGGAATATTCTAAAATGCTGCTTTCTATGCTCAATTTGTAGGCATTGTCAAGTTGGGACAAACTGTTTTATAATTCTCTATATTTATGATCTTTAAAAAGATGAGAAAATGAAATGTGATGTATAAGACTATTCCTGGAATCAAGAAGAGCTGGGTTTGAACATAGCTTCTGATAAAGGGCTGTGTGATCATTGGTAAGTCACTTAAATTCCTCTGCACCTCAGGGAACTTTGTAAAATTATAAATTGCAAGGAAGATGACAGGTAGATGATACAATGAACACAGATCTGGGCTTAAATTTTTTAAAATCTAGGTTTAAACATGTAACTAATTAGCTGTGTGCCATGGATAAGTTACCCTATTTCAGCCTCAGTTTCCTATTTTGTAAAAAGAGAATAATAATAATATCTATTTCATTACATTATTATAGCAAATGAAAAGGTATGGAAAACAATTTATATATCTTAAATTATCATATAAAATTTTGTTATTATTAATTATTTTCTTTAACTGTGAAGATTCTATACTCAATTCCTTCTGTGAGTGGAATTATAGGGCCATAGAAGAATGAGAGAGAGAGAGAGAGAGGGGGGGGGGGGGCAGACAAAGAGACAGTGAGACAGAGACAATATAATAGACATTTATTTCTTGAGGATAGGAATTGTTTTATTCCAGTTTTTATATCTGAAGTGGATGGCATATGATATGTAATTAATAAATATTTCTTGATTTTTCTTGGTTGGTTCTTGGGTTATTTTGGGTAATATTTCATAATTCTACATCATAGCTCTAGAGAGAAAGATTATGTGTGTGTATGTATGTACATATATGTATATATATATATGTATACATGATATATATACATGATATGTATATATCATGGAGAAAGACAGTATCACATGTTTTATAATGATTATCTCCACCCCCTTTTTCCTATCTTACCTGTCCCCCAATAGTTAGGATTGCATATCCCAAGATTATATCCATAAACAACACTTTTATATCTATCATTTATGAATTTACTCAAATTATTTTTAAGAATTGCTGCAGTAGACCAGATAGTGGCTCATCCATTCCAATGTTATTCCCCTAAGCCAACAAACATCTTAAGCATGTACTCACTTATCCTTCCTGACAGGTAACACAATATTTTTTAAAATTTAAATCTGCTGTGACTTTTGATATTATGGAAATTCTTGCCTTTTTAATGTATACATATATAAACACAGTTATGTATATAACATATGAGTTCATACATATGGATATCTTGCATATGTATGTGAATTCAGTATATATATATTATGTGTCTCTCTAGAGATCAACTATGTCCCTATGTGCATGTGTCCAAGTATGTAAACATGTTTATATATCCAAGCCTTGTAATCTAGATAGTTTATATAAATATGCAAATATATGTGTATGTAATTATAGGTGAATGTTGGTGTGTGGCCTCCTGTCAAAGTAGGCAGAAGTGGCCTATCCTTGCATTGACTGGTGGGATTTGAAATTTTCATTCATCTTACGTAAGGAAACTTTTCATAGTTTGAAGATGGACAAGAACCTGTTAAAATTAAAATAGAGGGCATCAAGAGAGCTGGTGTCCCCAGTACTCTCAGGGTATTTCTTCTCCTCAGGATAATTAATAACAATACTCATACTTTAAAATTTGAAAATTGTTTTACATATATTATCTTATTTGATCCTTAGGAAGTAGGCATTATTGCTATCCACATTTTAGAAATGGGAATAACTGAACCTGAAAAATTTTAAGTGAATTCCTAAGGGTTACATAGCTAATAAATTTATGAGATAGGATTTGAATTTATATCTTCCTGACTTAAGTCCAGTACTTTAACTATTTGGCCATTTATTTATTTTCTCAAGGAACTGAATGAAAATTAATTCTGTATCTATGAAGGTCCATACCACTCTTAATCTCTAGAATATTATTATATCCACACAGAAGTATACATACATGTATGTATATTTGTATACATATATGAACATATTGGTCATTGAAGATGTCTTTGTTAACTCTCTTTATTAGCTCCAGGCAGGTATCTTGTGGAGTGCTCTTATCAAACATTAAAATAGATGCTGAGGAAGTTTTTTGAAAGAGAACAGAAAGATTGGAATGGCATATTGCCCTAACTGTAACTGCCTACACAGAATTTCCATTTGCCTCTTATTTAAATTGTTCCACAGGGGATATTCCCACATGAAGGCATTTGGCAATGTAGAAAGTGATGAAACAAGGAAGGATGGGGCAGTTTGCTCTTGAGAAATTAATAAGATCATTCACATTTATATGGTGTTTCTTGCCTTACAAAGAGCTTTACTCATCATCATACTATGAAGTAAGTAGTACAGATATCATCTTTACAAAGTATTTCCTGATTTCCTAATCATCAAAGTGCTTTGTGTCCTCAAATTATCACATATTTATTTATCTGTTTACTTATAATATCACACCAGTAGAATATTAAGTCCTTTAAAAGTGGAAATTTTTTGTTTTATCATTGTATCGTTAGTGATGAGCATTTCCCCTACCATAGTAGAAGCTTCATAAATGTGTATTCAATTGAATCTCTATTTTTTTGTAGAGGATCTAAGGAGGCTTAAAGGTTATATAACATAGGATTCTTGATCCAGAGCTAGAGTGGACTTCTTCAGAGGCTATAAAATCCATATTCCTATTTCCATTTTACTGATGAAGAGAATTAAGCCCAAAAAGATAGGGTGCCTTGTAGAGAGCTATCGTCTCCAGAAGCTGCCGGATCGCTCTCTGGTAAGAGATCTGCTGTGTCTACTCAAATCTTTCAGACAGATTCTTCTTCCTGTAATGAACCGTTGTCTCCAGGCAGTTGCTGTTAACTCTTGTCCTTAGAAGTGACTTCCCTTCCTGCAGAGAGCCCCGTCAGGCCTGATGTAATGCAGAAAGTCTTCCTTCTTGAATCCTGGCTCTGAATCTCCTCCAGCTCTTATCCTTCTCCAGGCCGATCTGCTCTGCGCCCAGTGCTGTCCTCTCTTTTATTCTCCCAGAGAATGGGCGTGGGATAATGCAAGGGCTTCTGGGAAGAACCACCTCAGCCAATGAGCTTGCCCCCTCTATCAAGTCAACCTGAGTTCTCACCTTGTAACTATCCAGACAACCTCAGTTCTCACTTAGTAATCCTAACATCTCCCCCTTTCTTTTGATTTAGAACATAGGACAGTCATGACCTTGAAACATAAATCCATCAATATGGGAAGTATTACAGATAATTACATAAATGACCTTGAAACATAAATCCATCAATATGGGAAGTATTACAGATAATTACATAAATTACATAAGCATATAGTAACATAGTAACATAACACATGCTAGAAGTATATAACATAATCATAAATTGAAAATTTATAAATGTCCATAAGTCCATTGTCCATTAGTCTCATCTTGTGTGAGGAAGTCCAATGATTCCTGCTGGTTTTAAAGTTCTTTAACAGTCTTCTTATTATCCATGCTCTTTCAGTGTCAGATGTTTCTTAGATCTTCTCCTTTATTTTGAGGTCTTTCTCTTTTTCTGTCTCTCTCTGATGGATAAGGCGAATATGACTCGTTGGCACCCATCTGATTCCTTCTCCTGCTGAAGAAATACAAGCAAACCCTCTCTCCCAGGCAGTTAACCTATCTAATTTCCTTCTATTTACCACTTTCTGGATCTCTCCTCATCATCTGACAATTACATTGGAGTTCTTTGCACTGGACACAGCCCTGTTGGTTTAAAAGGCCTGTATTCTCCCCAAGTGTAATCCATTTTTGCAATCTGATTGCCTTTTGACTGACTTATCAGGTAATCCCTTTCTGCCATGTGATCGCTTCTCTGCTGATTGATTAAATTAGGTGTAACATCAGCTGCCATCATGCCCCAAGTCTTTTTTGCCTGGGGCCCTGAACCTGGGCCCCTCATCCCATTTCCCTGAATTATTCTACACTCTGATGCCCAATGGAATCCTCTGTTGCATTTTGGACATGGGGTTTTAGGTCTTCTCTCACCCTGTCTTTTCACTGTATCTCCAAATCTACACTGAGTTCTTAGATGCCCAATTTTTCCACATTGAAAACATCGCCGAGTTTCTCTAGAAGTCCCTTGCCAGGAGGGACCCTGTCTTTCCACATTCATCATTGTCCGGGCGTAAAAAGCATTTGTTCCCACTGTAGCACAGCGTCTTATGATCTCCTCTAAAGGAGCATCTTTGTCTAATCCCCATATAATTCTTTTGCAAATCTCATTGGCATTTTCCTTAGCCAGATGTCTGGTCATTATTTCTGTAGCTGAATTTTCTCCAATAGTTCTTTTGACAGCAGTTTGCAAACGTCCCACAAAATCTGCAAAAGGTTCATTGGGACCTTGCTGTATTTTAGTGAAAGCCTCTCCACGATCTTTCTGTCCAGGAAGGACACCCCAAGCTTTTATTGCAGCCTTAGCAATTTGTTCATATATTGTCATGGTATAATTAATCTGTTCCGAATTCTCTCCATACTGACCTTCACCAGCTAAGTGCTCAAAAGTGAATTGTGTGTTAACTCCTATTTCCAAATTGCATCTGACTTGAATTTTACATAATTCATGAAATTCCGCAAGCCATAATAAATTTTCTCCAGGTTCCAGACATGTCCTTGCTATGGATTTCCAATCATTCGGGGTTAGGACTTCATAAGACAAACCATCTAGTAACATTTTGACATAAGCTGATGTAGCCCCATAAAGGGTACAACCTTTTTTCAAATCCTTAATTTTATTCAAATCTAAAGGTGCATATCTTCTCCTTTTTTTACCTACAGAGTCAGTATTTTCAATCACAGGATATGCATGTATAAAATCACTTATATCCTGTCCTTCTCTCTTAGCTTTAACCAATGCTTTTTCTAATCTTGTCATAGGCTTAGGCTTCTTCACAGGCAATTCTGTTTGTGTTTCTGCCTCTTCCCCTCTTTCTTCCTCCATCTCTGAAGGTGGGGTTGATGTGGGCCTGTCAATAATCTGTTCTCTAGGCAGGGTTGAAGCTTCTTCAAGAGAATCATACCATAATTCATCATTTAAATCCTCTTGCTCTAGGGAAAGATCTTGATCTTTCCTTTTTTCCTCACACTTCCTCCTCTGTTCATTTTTAGAACTTTTCCTTCTCCTACAACTTGCTTGATAGTTTAAGGCTAATTGAACTATGTTGTAGATATAAAATACTTCTGCAGAAATTGAACGAGGCCCATTTTTTGCTTGAAATTCTTTCATTTCATATCCCACTAGCTTCCATTTATCTACATCTATCTTTTCTTCCTCTAAGAACCAAGGGGATGTACGTCTTAATGCAGCCAAGAGTTTAGCAATCTGTACCCAGGTTACAAGTAAACTCTGCTCCTCAATTATCTTGATTATACTCTCTATAGTACCACTCCTGAATGGGGGTGGAGCTGAGGTTGCTTCTGGGGCTGGGGATGAGTCGGCTGAGGTCCAGGGATTGAATATAGCTAACATCTGCCCCATTTCAGCTATAAGAGATTCCTGGTTTAGCCCTTAACAAGTTAAGTTCCTTATTTATCTAGTAGCACACTCACTTAATCTTTAACAAAGTTTCCTCTTTACTCACGGTTCTGGGTCAGAGAGACTGAGATCTGGATGGGAGGCTTTTCTACTGGAATCAGGACTGTGTCTGTCCCTGTTCGGGTGCCAAATTGCGAAGGTCTGGTCTAGCTCCTCTTGTCAGGATAAGCAAAAGTCCTTGCCCCACGTGTGGACGCCAATTGTAGAGAGCTATCGTCTCCAGAAGCTGCCGGATCGCTCTCTGGTAAGAGATCTGCTGTGTCTACTCAAATCTTTCAGACAGATTCTTCTTCCTGTAATGAACCGTTGTCTCCAGGCAGTTGCTGTTAACTCTTGTCCTTAGAAGTGACTTCCCTTCCTGCAGAGAGCCCCGTCAGGCCTGATGTAATGCAGAAAGTCTTCCTTCTTGAATCCTGGCTCTGAATCTCCTCCAGCTCTTATCCTTCTCCAGGCCGATCTGCTCTGCGCCCAGTGCTGTCCTCTCTTTTATTCTCCCAGAGAATGGGCGTGGGATAATGCAAGGGCTTCTGGGAAGAACCACCTCAGCCAATGAGCTTGCCCCCTCTATCAAGTCAACCTGAGTTCTCACCTTGTAACTATCCAGACAACCTCAGTTCTCACTTAGTAATCCTAACAGTGCCTTGCGTAGGTTCACAGAAGCAGTAAAAGAAGCAGAATATGAACTGAAGTCTTTCTTCCAGGTTTGCTTCCACTTCTCCCATTGTCAGAACTGAGAAATAAATCCACCTTTCCTGACTCCTAATTCATTTCTAATCCCTTTGCGAGCTTCAGGAATGGAATGAAAGCATAAACATAAAAATGTTTCATGTGACTATGAGACATATATACTCCAATATGGGAGATGATAGATATTCTAGGATGTTACTTAATTGTGGAAGCCATACACTAAATAGCAATTGAACTTAGAGATCTGTGTTACCTTTCTGTAACATATTTTTAAATGAAAGCATTTCAATAGTCAAAATGGAATATTGGCTCTGCAGGGCTGTTGAGGTAAAACTAATAATAGCAATAAAAAAGAAATAATAATAATAATAATAATAATAATAATAATAATAATAATAATAATAATAATGCAGGTTCATTACTGTAACAGAAAATGGGTGTTCCAATTGGCATCAGTCTTTTGCGTGGCTTCACTATACCTAATTAGTGCTTTGGAAATATTCTAATTATTCCCCTTTCATATGTAATGCAACACTCTTCTCTCTTCCCTACCCTTTTTTTTTTTTGTTAAGAAATGCTTTTTTTTTTCTTTTTCTTTTTCTTTTTTTTTTTTGAAAGTAGACAATTTGCCATTGGAATAAAAATGCCTGCAGCCTTGTTAGCACAGCTGTGTGAAATTACCTATTTTAACTTTGCAAGTATTCTCAGGTGAAACCTGATGGGTTTCATGAGTATTCATGAGCATGGAAACCTCTGTGCTAGGGTGGCATTTTTAACTGGGTGTCTTTGTTTTTGTTATTTTTCAGATGTTTGGGGAAGAGGGATAAATATTCAGTATTTCCAGTGCCCAAAAAAGTTTTCTGAGCCCTGGGAAAATCCTCAACTGAAACTCAAACTTTAGCTTGTAAAAAAGGGTTCTAGGCAAAATTTTGTAATGGAATAAACAAACATTAAATATTGACTAGATGAAAAGTGCCTTTTGGGAAAACAAAAGAAAATTCTTTAACAAAAACTAGTAATTGATTGATATTTTAAAATACTTTCCTTTCTCTTGTCAATTTTTTAGAGTTCTCTTATCAACTGTGATGATTGACAACATGACCATTTCAGAATTCATTTATCCCATGCTACTTTTATGTCACTATTTAATTTAATTGGAATATCATAACTTATTATGATTATACTATTTTAAAAGTGTGTCCTAGTTTATTTCTAAAAAGCTATTACATTTTCAATGAAAGTTGGCAAAAAGAAGTATTATTTGTCTGTCTAACTACCTATCTATTTTTTTCTCAAGGATAAGGACTTATCATTTTGTTTGGTGTAGGGATCTACTGGATCAGGAAATTCATTTACCCATGCTGCTTAGCACCTTCTCTGAAACTTATAATCTTAGGAAATTTCTCTAAAGCACAAAGTCATATAGCTATCACAGGAAGACCTTATTTTAAAAATTCATTTTTTGGTGGAAGTATGATTAACTCAATGTAGATACTCCCTTCAATGATTCCCTTGCCCTCTGTGATTATTGTCTATGTTTTCTTCAAAGCCCACATAAAGGAGTCCCTCAACCTATTAAATGATTTCCTTTTTGTCAGCATAAAATCATTCAATTTCACAAATTCAATAGTGAAGACAGCTAACATTTAAATAGTATTTTAAAGTTTGTCAAGGGCTTTACATATAGTATCTCATTTGACTTTCATAATAATCTTGGGACATATGTGTATGTGTGTGTTATTATTTTTGCAGGTGAAGAAACTAAGGCAGATTGTATCTCTATGATTCATTCACTCAGCATCATACACCTAGGAAGTATTTGAGGAAGGATACAAATTCACATTTTCCTTACTCCAAGTCAAGAACTCTCTCTACTATATCACCTAAAAGTCTCTAAAAGTAAATAAGCAAATGTATGAAATCAAATCTTAATATTTGAACCATTTTGGATTTTTATGAAAAGTCTATAAGGTAAATGTTATCAAAACTAGAACATGTAACAATTGATTTATTTTGTTTGACCTAAATCTATCTAATAATAACAGTTAGCAATTGTTTATATTGTATTTTAAAGATTGTAAAATACTTTACATATGCAATTTTATGTGATTCTCACAACAACCCTTTGAGGCAGGTGTTATAATTATGCTCATTTGATAGATAAGGAAACTAAGATTAGATAAGAAAAGTGACTTTACCAGTGACAGGACTGAAGCATGGTTTATTCCAAAATTGGTGTGTCTTCACTGTATCATTTTTCTGCCTTAACATGGCGTGTAGTTGCTAAGTTGTTAAAATAGAGGGATGCAAGCTCATAGACCTTTTCTTTTTTTTTTGGGGGGGGGGGTGGAGATTAATATTCAAGTTCTACTACCAGAGTAAGTTAATTACATGAATACCTGGTTCCTTCCTCTCTCCCAAGACCTGAATCTTTAAGCATCTCCCTCTTCCTGCCCAAAACATAGCACCATAACTTGATTATGTCAAAGACTATGTCTATACCACACTACATTTTTAGATAAAAATATACGTGTGTAAATCTGCATTTGTTTTTGTCATGTATGTGAATGATGTGTAGGAGGCAAAATTCATTTTAAAAAATCATGCATTTTGCCTATAGGATGATAATGGTTGGCTATTTATATTATTTTTTCCAACTTTAATCTACTTGCTTGACATTATGTAGATAGAAGAAAAAAAAAGAATCTCCAACTCTGATGGGTATTAAACAGCTCTGCCATAGCTTTAAGGTTTTAAAGCTACCTAGGGATGTTGCTGTTTCATTAAAATGTATCTTGCTTGATCATTCATTTAGTTGAGAGGATTCCTACAGGGATAATTTCAAATTTTCCAAATTTAATATCTCAACTATTTCATTTTCACATCACCTCATAGTTCCCTCTGAATCCTGTAAATAGGTAATTAAATGAACTTACTTTTGAACCATGGAGTTTGCCTTTAAATATGAATTTCTGCATCTTTAAATGGATTTTAATGTCTCCCCTTGTTCTGCTAAATGATACTTTGGATATCTTCACAGACCATGACCTGAAACCCATGAATCTAGCATCTTATTTTATATAACACTTTCAAGTTGATTTCCTTTTGAGGTTATCAATAAGACAAATACTGAAGGAGACAAACAATTAACCCTTGGGTCTCATTAACTTCATTTTACAAACAAGTTGTGCCATAAATGAACTGAAAATTTTAACTGCTTGCTGAATGACCATAGGAGCTGTTATAAGTGAGGCATTAATATAATGAAATTGAAGACACTAATGAGCCTAGGATACATTATTTGTATGCAAGGTGTAATTGACCATTTTAGATGTCTCCTATGTGTACAATCTTTTTTTTTTTTTTTTTTTTTTTTTTTTTTTTTTTTTTTTTTTTTTAATGCACGCTATTTCTGCTCATTGGGTGCTTTTCTCATGTAAAATTTTCACTACTGATCATTTTAAAATACTAAATGGATCTATTACAGTATTGGTCACAATAAAAAACAGTATTAAAACTAAAAGTAATATTTAGCTAATAGGAATAATGTTCTTTCCTCCCAATCTTCCTAATTAGAGAAGGATACAAGATTTCAATATTGTGGTAAACTCCAGGTAAAGGAATTTTTTTCCAACAAAGCAAATCAATTTATCCTATCACTTAATAGTTTAGTCAAATAGTTTGAGAATTGAATAGTTAGGGAAGCTTCCTAAGACACAGTTCAGTAACTATCTTAATCACATAGCTAATGTCAGAGGTGTGATTTAAAACCATGACTTCTATTTCAGATCTAATATTTCTTCTATTATGCCTTGCTGTCCATATGTCTATCCTATAAAAAATGAAATGCAGAATTCCTTGGACTGAAAACTCCAGAGTCTAATTCCAAAATCATAAACCTAGACCTAGAAACGATCATATGATAATGACAATTATATCTATATCTATATCTATATCTATATCTATATCTATATCTATATCTATATCTATATCTATATCTATACATCACTTTAAGATTTACAAAGTAGGAAAATGATGATGATATATGTAAAAACACATCATGCTTTCTAATGATATGTTATACATAGCATTATTATCTAATTATATATGTTAAAACATAAGATATGACATACAATTAGATGGTAATATTTATTTATATAACATGAAAATAAAAGGCAGTTGATAGTTCAGTAGATATATCATTGGACTTGGACTCAGGAAGACTCAGCTTTTGAGTTGAAATCCATACTGAGACACTAGCAATTTTAGTTATTCCTGGGTAAATCATTTAACTTTATTTAAATTTATTTTGGGGGAGGTTACTATAGATAGATAAATAAGTAGATAGATAGAGATACATAGATAAATATATAGATATAGGTGAGATATATATGTGTTTGTGTATGTGTCTTGTGCTAAATTTCTAATTTCTTTTTCAAATCACTTCATATGACTCTCATTTCTTTTCCAACTCTTATCTTATTGTTTTCACTTTATAAAATATAATCACTAACTCATTTTTGCAACTCATATCATTTATTTAGAAATTCTAATTCATTTTTTCTGGAAAGCTGTGCTTTGCTTATAGGTATTTTGGAGTAATTCTATTCAGTTTTTTTGTCTTGCTGCCCTCAAAAGAGTTTAATATTTTTCCAGTGATATGTTTCTGCATTGTTGGCCTACTCTAAAGCTCTAGGAGTTGAATCTGTAATCCCAGTCTCTCTCCCAGGGTGGAATCCCTTCAAATGGTTATACTGAATCTGGTTTGGGCTACCTTCTCATTGAGGTAAAGGGAGAATGGAATAAAGGTTGCTTATTGTCTTATTCCTGGCCTCCAGTAGATGTAATGTACATTGTTATTGAAAATGCCCTAATCTTATAAAGGTGTTGATTCTGATTAGAAATTTAATGGACTTTCTAGTCCATTAAATTTATGGAATACCAAAAGTAAGAGTGGGGAAAAGTTAGAAATGATATGTAAAGTTAATTTTCTAAAACATAAAAAAGTTTGCTTGTATTTTTCACTTTGGATTATATTAAGTTTTTAATAATTTTAATAATGACTTAGGAAAATATTATTGACTGGGAAGTCAAAACTGCTTTTAAATTTTAATTAACAAATTGTATGGTCATGGGCATATTACTTCACTTCTCTGTTTTCTCATTTATAAAATAGGGGTTTAGATTAGATATCTCTTAGATTCTTTATAAACTGTAATATGATTTAATCCTTTCACAAGACTCAAACCAGTCATTGCACTGCTACTGAGAATGATATGAAAACTATCTCATAAGATTACTTCAAGAATTTTTCTCTTTTAAGTTAGAGATAGAGACTGAAATGTTCCCTACTAAGAAAACATATGAGCAATGGTCCTTTTCATATGAGCAATGCTCTTCTTGTTTATGTACTATTTATTTGTTCTTCCCTCTTTCTTTTCTTCACACAAAATAACCATATATCTTGAAATGCTGAAATTTCCTTTATGAATATATTAGAAATTCTATATTGAGGCTTGACTAAAAAATTTAGAAAAAGTTGAACTAACACTGAATTTGGAGACAATACCAGTTCTGTCATATTTGCTCTCTGGGTAATCTGGATAAGTTATTTCCTTCTCTGTAACTTGAATTCCTTATTTACAAAATGGGGTCTTTGGTCAAGATGATACAATGTAATCATGTTATAACATCATTAGATATAAAATGTAATCACATAATAATATGTACAATTACATTCTACACATGATAGCATATAACATTAGATAATAACATATCTTTTTTGATGTTTATCTATTTTAATCATGTCCAGTATTGATGGCCTAGCAAAGATATTGGAGTAGTCTGCTATTTCTTTCTCTCCCTCATTGTGCAGATGAAAAAACTAAGGCAAACTAAGGCAAATTTAAATAAAGTTAAATGATTTACCCAGGAATAACTAAACTAGATAATACAAGATTTAACAGCTATCATTTTAAAAGAGTAGAGAACAAGAATGTTATATTCTAAAAGGCAAAAGATATATGATTATGACCAAGAATAACTTATCCAAAATATCATATTTTTATTAGGAGGGAAATAAACCTTTGAAGAAATAGAACTTCCAAGCAATGCTAATGAGTAGAAACTTTGAAATATAAATACAAGCATATAAAGTAACATAAAATATTAAATATAAGTGAACAATCAGAAAAAATAAAGTATATTATTTTAATACAAGGATGCTACAAGCATCCCCTAAGAAAGCAAAGGTCATTAGAATAAGTCAAATGAGATTATCCTCCTGGGAGTGATTTTTATTAAGTGTTAATGATCTTAATAGAATAAATAAAAAGGGATGTAAGGAAAAAATACACTATGGAGGAGATGCTGATAGCAATTTGTACACACAAACACACACACAGAAAAGGAAGGGATGGGAATGGGCATCACTTGAATTTTAGCTTGAACTTCTGAGGGATGCTGACACAGTCAGAAGAATTTGCAATATACCAAGAACACGGTAAACACTTAAGAACTTTGCACAATGCAACGATCAACTAAGATTCCAGAGAACAAATGATTTACAATGCTATCAACCTCCTGAAAGAGAAATATGTGATAGACTAAATATATGGTGAAATATATGTTTTTAGACATAGATAATGTGAAGATTCATTTTGTTTATGTGTATTTGTTGCAGGATTTTCTTTCCACCCACTGGAAGAAAGAAGAAAAGTAACAATCAATTTTGAAAAATCACAGATCAAGTTGCACAAAAACAAATAAATAAATAAACAAACAAACAAACAAATAAATAAATAAATAAAGTGATTAAACAAACAAAAAAAAAAGATAAATACTATTTTCACCATATGTAAGGACAAGTTTGAAACTATCCAACCCAATTTTATCCTTGATACTTTAACTGAAAACATACCTCAACCATTCATAGGCTTTGGATTAAGTTCAAAAAAGTCTTTGAAGACCATTTAATGAAGTGAAATAATGCCAAGAAAAAAGTCTGTTCCAATGATTGGAGTCTTATGTAAATTCATGGAGTTAGCTAGATTTAAGAATTCAGGAAATCGGAGTACCTGGCCCTCCAGCACATTCTTGAGGAGGAACTTTCTAGAATAGAAACAAGGAGAAGTCATGGCCAAATCTCTTCCTTTTTATATAGACCTTGGCCAGAGGAGCACTTTGGGAGCTTCAAAAGGTGATTTGAGTATTCTAATTATCCCATTAGTATCTTTAGGTGAATTCTTTTACCAGTTGGCATCAGTATATGTGTGGGAATCTGACGACAGATGGTCACAGACTAAGCATGGAGTGCTTTTTGACCACCTCACAAATAGGAGTTTCAGCAACCATGAGCTATTATTCCTTTTCTACATGTACTTTCTAAATTCAAATCAAAATGTGTCACAAATATTTGGAGAAATATTTTTATCAATGTCCTTAATGTGCCACTTTTATAAATATACCTTCCTAAAAGTTATTCAAGCACAACTGCATAAATCATTCTCAGGTGGTAATTTTTGAAGGAAGTACCCCTGTGAGGGCTTGAAGTAATGTCTTTTGAACAATCTACCTCTGATTCTTTGAACTTTAAGAAGAGAGAGATAGCTACCCTCACTTTGGAAACCTAATTTGTTGATAAAGTAAAAATTAATAGAACCTCAGAATGCATATATTTATAGTACAATGGATAGAAGCTGGTCAGCATGAGCAAGGTCAAAGTTTCTCTTTTTAATATACATATTGACTAAATGACATTGGACACACTCTCAATGATTCAGGCAACTCTCTAAGATGAAATTACAAAGAAAGTACTCACTGAGATTTCCCTATAATAATAAAATAATAGCTCCAGACAAATATGCTTTGAAAATTTTTTTGGTTCTACCCTTATAAACCTTAAGGCATTATAGAAATAATGAAATGAAGTAAAGAAATAAAACATTTGTTCCTAGTCAAAATTTAACTTGACTCTTTGATACCTCATTTACCTTTATGTACTGCAGAAAATTGCTTTGGACTTATCAATGGGCTGCGATCACCATTGGTGGAGATTTCTAAATTTCTAAAATAATTCCATTAAACTAAGAAAATCACAGATATTCCTGAAATTCATGAATTCCTTATAACTAATAACTTTAGTATTAGTTATATAACAAAATATGATTAAAATTTTGACATTTTGTTGCATTCCTTCATCACAAACAGTTATTCAAAGGCCTCAAACTCTTTTCATATACCAGGGTAAGCTCAAAGTTTTAGTTACAGAGGGTCCGTCAAGTATCATAGATTAACTTTCCCTCACAATACAGAAACTAGCAGAAACCTTCTCACTTTTTTATAACTGCAGAGAGGATGTGAGAGTCAGAAGTGAGGTTTTTGTCTCCTATAAGGGAAAAATGCAATTACCTATACATACCCATGTGAAAGGATCATTCACTATCTGTAACCACTGAAACAAAGGTAACTTTCTACATTGATATTTAAAAGGTACAGTAGATACTCTTAGCTTCGCTTGGGGATAGTGGATGCTGCCAGTCCTTCCTGTTCATGCATGAATGCATGTGAGTGTGTGTGTGTGTGTGTGTGTGTGTGTGGGGGGGGGGGGTGTATGGGTGTGTGTACAAGTACATTTGCAAAGCAATAAATAGCAATTGCTTTTGCTTTTGCCTTACAACCAGAATGCAATTCAAGACTTAACAAGCTCTTCCAGAACGTACCCCTAAAGGATGTTTTGCCTAAATCTTCCATTGAGAAGTCAAGAAAGATCTGGATGCTAATGCAAAATACTTTAACTTTTACATAGTAGATCCAAGAGTGATGGACCCAATGGTACCAAGACGTTTAAATATTAATAAATATTTAAATTACATGAGAGAAAAATAGCGAGGGTTATAATATTTGCTAGGTACTGGAGAAGACCTTCAAACAAAAAATGACCCCAAGTCAGAAAGGCTGTATTAGAATCCCAACTCTGCTAAGTATTAACTATGTGACTTTGGGAAACCTCTACCTCTTTGTTCTCAGCTTTCTCAAAACTGCTTAAAATGATCAAAAACTGTATTATTATTTATAATCTTAGAGAATAGTCTAGTACAATGAATAGTTAAAGATCTTGTCTATAGTGAGACAGCTAGTATAGGTCAAAGGAAGATCAGAAATTCTGCCTCTTCTCCAGCTCTCTTATGCTTCTTTCCTTTAGCTCTTATGGGTTATTTATTACTCATTCAAAATTGAACATATGCTGATACAAACTTAATTCTTCATCATACAAGGGACTGTCTTACTTCCCAGATTGTATTTTGTTGCCTCTTCAAAGGAAGTCCCCACTTTTCTCTGCCTTTTATGTATCAGCATTCTTTTCTATCAGGGTATACCGGTGTCAACTTGAGAACAGATTGTTAAATTTTCAGTTTCACCATTTACACCTCAAAAACAGACAAATGAAGCATACCTTGAATTTACTTTGATAAATTGTCTAAAGTTAAGAAAGTGATGTGATTTTTTTTAAATGCAGGTTAAGCTTAAAAAATGTGTCTTGTGTACATTATTTTTACCTCTTGCAAAGATCTGGTTCTTAAATATTTATCAGTATACTACTATCCTCTATGTACTCCCTGATTGAGTCACACTGACATACTTACCTTTACACACACATACACACACACACACACACACACACACAAACACACACACACACACACACACCTCTCCAACTCCAAGCTTTTTCACTGATTATCCTCCATGAATAGAATGGTCAACTGCCTCATTTTTACCTCATGGCTTCCCTCAAGCTCAAATTCCACCTTCTGTAAGAAACCTTTTGTGTTATTCCCTTCAACAAAGAATCTTTCTCTAAGAGATTATTATCTGTTTACACACACACACACACACACACACACACACTCACACACACACACACTTCTACACACATCCATAATATATACATATATACAGGGTATTTATACATATATACATATAAACGTACATGTATATGTTTATAAAGCAGATTTATTTGATTTACATAATTATCATTTCCTTTCCATTTATTCATTTTACAGATGAGGAAATGGAGGCTAAGGGGGTTAAACAATTTGCTCAGGGTCATATAGCTAGTAAATTCTGAAGTCACTTTTGAACTCAGGTTTCTCTGACTCCAGGCCCAGCAGTCTATCTACTGAGCCATCTGGCTGTCCCACAACTTTCTTACCTATTTATAACCTTGCATTTTACTCCATTGTACATACTCTAATACAGTGGCTTATTATTTTATGGGTTTTTAGGTTTAGGGAAGTGTAAAAGTAAGGAATCACTATTTTCTGGGATAGAGGTAGCTTGCACACGGTCATATAGCTAGTAAATATCTGACACGTTGATTTTCAGCCTATATGTTTACATCCTCAATCACAGCTGTTTTTCTACTTGGCTGTCTGTTCTATCTCTGTTTCTCTGTTTTTGTCTCTTTGTCTTTCTTTCTCTATGTCTCTCTCCACATAAACTCCACACACACGTAGATATGTATATGTGTGTGTGTGTGTGTGTTTATGTGTGTTTTTGTGTGTGCATTTTTTGTTGATTGGTTGACTTGGAGAACTTGCCATCACTAGCCTGGACATAGTTCATGGGGTACCAAAACAAAGGGAAGAACTCTAGTCATTCAGGAGCAGATTTATTCACATTAATACTTACCACAGGCATTTGAGGTCAACAGCTCAGGTCAGTGAGGGAAGAAAAGAGAGCTCTAGGTAATACCTATAAGGAAGTGCAGAATTTCCCCTAGGATACTCCTCATGGTATAAGCCTAAAGGAAAATGGGTAGGGAAATGGTTAAGACTTTATTCTATTATTTGTGGTAAAATTAAATCAATCATACTGAATTTAGAGAACTATTAAGCACCATGCTAAACTAGATAACCACTGTCTCATCAATTCCACTGAATTAACACCTTGTAAGAATCCTTGTTTCAGTTCTGGCCCATAAAATGAAACATTCTACACAAACCTTTCCTAATACATGGAGAACGTTAGCAGACTATATGATTAGGTTAGAAACAAAAATGTATATATATATATATATATATATATATATATATATATATATATATATATATATATATATATATATATATATATATAAAACTAGATAAACAGTCTTTATATTTTAATGTACATATATATATAAATACATATTTTGAAAATATTATAACTAATATTTAAATTATATTTAATTCATTTAATATATAAAATATATTACAGTGGATACAACACTGGGCCTGAAGTCAGAAAGCCTCAGATTTATGAGTCTTCAGACAATTAATAGTGTGATTCTGGGCAAGTCACTTAACTCTCTTACCTTCAAGTTCCTCATCTGTAAATAGAGTTGAAGAAAGAAATGTAAAGGTACTTCAGTATCTTTGCCAAAAAAACCCCAATTGAGTCACAAAGTGTTGGACAAGATTGAAAAAGATAGAAAAATAACCACAAATATTTTATAGTCTTCCTGAATAGCATAATTGACAAGTGATTTTTCATTCATATTTTTTCTGTGTGTATGATTAAGTCAACCTGGGCCAACAATTTCTTAGTGGCTATGAATCTCATACATGAGATAGAAATAATTTGCTAACAAGTATAAGAGATAGGAATAAGACCTATATGTGTAATTTTATTAGTACAGAAAACTCTTAGAAAAAAGAACCTCTAAAAATACACATTGGTAACTTATTTGCAATCAACAGTATTGAGAATTGTCTAGGATAGTAATAGGATTAAATACTTGTTCAAGGTCATAAAAACATAAGCACAGATAATACATATACTAAGACTTCCTTGTTCTAAGGACAGCTCTTTATTTATAATATCACTGATTCTCAGTCATAATCTTAAAACTTTTTGGTCAAAGTAATAACATCAAAATTTTTACTAAAATTTATTAAATAAAAAAAAACAAAAACTACCTATAGAATTTCACCAAAATCTATTTCATCAAGTTGTTTTCAGGCCATTTAAATTAACATGTAATTTGAACCAATACTTGAATGAGCTATATTAATACTATCTCTTTAATATACATGATCTAAGGGTTTTTTTTACTTTTTTGCATCATTGATTCATTTGGCTATCTAATGAAACCCATTGATTCTTTCTCAGAATAATACAAACAAATGAATAAAATAAAATACACAGAATTACAAAGGAAATCAATTATATTGAAATATATTTGAAAAAATGTTTTCATAATACAAATTCACAGACTGAAGCACCAGGTAAGCAATCTGCTGACCTATTATAATAGATTGCCTTTGGAATATTTAATTATATGCTAAGGCCACACAATTTGGCATGTAGAGAGTATTACTTGTGAAATGTTGAGCATGTAGTTTTACCATAATTGTCTTCCTTTCAAGATGTCTTATATCTTGAATTTCCAGGAGGCCTGGAAATACTACAGAAATGTTGTCACTTCAGCTATTTTTTCTTAGATTTTCAAAATTGCATCCTTCACTAGCCAGCCTCAGGGTACAAATGTAATAAGTAAAAAATACAATAAATTAAAATGTTTTTAAAAGTGCTAAAAGCAATATTAAAACAGCATGGGAGAAGCATCATAAAAGCTCTAAATTCCCATTTCATCTTACTGCACCATTGATTATACCAGATGAAAAGAATTTCTTCTACCATGGGGAAGATCACTAGACTTATCTGTCAAACAAGTTCAAGCAGAGTTCTTTGTAAGGCCACCTGTCTTGCTTGTCTTGAGCATGAAAAGAACTGAGAAGACCTTTATTCAATTCACCAATCAATCAATTAACCAGTATTGATTAAAAAATCTAGGGATTATAGCATTTGTTTTACTTTTATCCCACTTAACTAGCACAGTGTAGGGACACATAGCAAGCACTTAAAAAATGCCTCTTATTTGATTGTTCAGTTGTATCCTGTCCTATATTCATTTGCTTTTTAAAAATATACATTTTATTGATGCTCTTTTTATGTGGCTTATTATTATTATTATCAAGTTACCTCCCATCTTTATCTTATATTCCCCTGAGAAGAAATTCTTCATTTATAAGAAATATGTGAAAAAAAATGCTTAATTAGCCTACAATAAAATTAATATGCTAGATATTGTCCTAAATCCTAAATGATAAATATTAAAGATTGGTCCTGCTTTCATGATATAGGAAGAATACTAGTAGATAAATATTATATATGTATCTCTATCATTTATTAAATACACATACATATATATTGCCAGAGGTAGTTCAGTATTTGGAATGTTCCACAGGGAAATTTGGGAGAGGAGAGGTATAAGCTTGACTGCGAAACTGAAGATCTACAGAGCCATTGTGTTGACCTCATTGTTGTATACCTGTGAAATTTGGACAGTGCCATGCCAGCAAACTTAATTGCTTCCATTTGACTTGTCTTAAGAAAATTCTGATGATTCCTGGTAGGATAAGATACCAGACATAGAGGTCCTTTCTTGAACTGGACTGCCAAACATTCAATCTCTACTGAAGAGAGCACAGCTCTGATGAGCTGGCCACAGTGTTCAAATACCAAATGTACATTTGCCAAAAAAGGCTATTTCTGAAGAAATTACACAGAGCAAGTGCTCAGAAGCTGGTCAGAAAAAAAATACAAGGACTCTCAGGATCTCTTAGAAACTTTAGGATTGATTCAATCTTGTAAAAAATACTGGCACAAGTATTGGTGTGCTCTCAACAGAGAAGATACTGTGTTCTATGAGCAAAACAGAATTGAATTAGCCATGCAAAATGTGCGATATGCAAAGTCAGAAAGTTCGTAGAGATTATTTGAACATTCTGAACTCATAATTCTAATCACAATCACATAGTGATGTCATTTTGATCCTCTACAAGATTGAGGGACAACAACCAAACAACTAATACACATACACAATACATATAAAGTAATGAATCATAAGTTGGAGGAGGAAAATAATACAAATTGGAACAATAAGAAAAAATTCTTAAAGAAAGGAATATTTATAAAATTAAAAAATTAAAAAGGAAGGGATATTTGAGTTGAACTAGAAAGAAGCTTGTAATTCCATGAAGCTGAGGCTAGGAGGAAGAAAATAGTTGAGTGAAATTTTTCACTTAATATAAAATTGTTATTTTTTTCCAGAATGGTTTGACCAATTAACAGCTTCATCTACAGTGAATTAGTATTCCTGTTTCTGCACAGAGACAATTCAAAATCTAAGTATTCTAAGAATGAGCAAAGGTATGTGGGCAGGAGATAGAATATGATGTAATACAAACAAAAAATAGAATAACTAGGATGAATTTTATATTTCATGATAAGGAACATTGTGTTTATGACTTGGAACAATGACATAAAATTAAGTTATTGAAGCCTTTAAATGGTTTAAAATTGGTTTAGCATGAAAAGTGTCTTAGGTTAATTGGGGAAATGTTGAATTTGTTGAATGTTGAATGAATATATAAGAAATTAAAGTATTTAAGCAAAGCTATCAGTACAATTATCTCAACTGAAAGTGTATTCGACATTTCAGCTCTGTAGCATCCCACCACCTCTCTATTTAAAAAAAAAAAAAAGAAAAGGAATCTATTACTCTCTCTTTCATCTCTACTCCAAATAAATGTAAAAAGGAAAAAAATATTATATTAAACATGAGAATAAAAACTGATTATCTAAATTTTTGTATACATAGACAAACATATAATATCTTATTCTGTACCTTAAATCCAATTAAACCTAATTACCATTAAATTCATTTCACTTTTCATTGAAGTGATAATTTTTAACCATGAAGGATAATTAAATTGATTATCATTCTTAAATTTTTTAAATTGTTTGTTCTTATAGTGTTCTTGCTATTTTTTATTTTTTAAAAAGTTAAAAAAAATAAAAACAGAAAAAGAATACAAAGCAAAATTTATGTTTTCATAATACTTTATTTTTATAATATTTATGTTTCAAGAGAAATTATTCTTTTGGTTCTGCTTACTTCATTCTGCATGAGTTCATATATGTTTTTCCATGTTTTTTTGAAATGGTTTCTTTCCTTTTTTCTAACAGTATAATAGTCATCTATCATATTCATATGCTACAACTCATTCAACTTTCTTCAATGGATAGATCTCATTTGTTTATAGTATTTGACCAGAGCAAAAAGAACTGTTATAAATATTTATGTATATAAAGAAACCTTTTCCTTTTCCTTTGATTTCTTCCACTACCTGGCCTTTGCCACAAGAAGATTTTGCATGCATTTAAAAAATATTTTATTGATTGATTTTCCGACTTTAATAATAGTTAACATTTATATAGTGATTATGGTATCACAAGAAATTATGCTAATGCTTTACAATTTTTATTTCATTTGATCCTCACAACAACTCTTGGAGGTATAGATGGGTAAACTGAAGGAAACAAGATTAAATGACTTGCCCTGGGTTATAAATCTAGTAAATGTCTCAAATCAAATTTCAATGAGTATTCTTGATTTCAGACCTGGATCTGGTATTTACTTATACCAAAGCTGCCTCAGACATGTGTGTGTGTGTGTGTGTGTGTGTGTGTACATGTGTGTCATTGTCCACTAATTTCCCATTTCTACCCCATTCTTCCTAAGGATAGGTCTTTCCTTATTATAAATATGTATATAGTTTAGCCAAACAAATTAACATATTGGCTCTGTGTTTGAGCATAAGCATGCTTATCTTATTTTTTTTGCTTATATTTTATTCCTCTCTACTTTGTTAGATCTTTGTCAAAAAGTACAAGATATATTATAATATCCATTTAAAATTTTGATATTATTCACTTTTCTCTCATTAAAAAATAAAATCATTCAATTGTGATCTTCTATTCTTCTAAATTGTTCTACTGATATTATTCATACAATTCATACACTTTGCTTCAGATCATACAAACTTTCTGATGTTTCTTTGAATCTTTTATGTTTCAAATTTCAAATAAGCATGATAATAGCTCATTAAATGAAGCAGGTATAACCAAGAGAACAGTGTACATAATAATAGTAACATTGTGCAATGATCAGCAATGATAGACTTGGCTCTTCTTGGCAATGCAATGATCCAAGATAATTCTAAGGACCTTGAGATGGTAAAATGATAATTGTGGGGTCAGAATGCAGATTGAAGCATGCTATTTCACTTTTTAATTTATTTTTTTGCTTTTCAATGGTTTTTTTCTCTTTGTTCTGACTAATTTTAAATTTTAAAAATTAAATTTAAAATTAAAATGTTTTAAATTGTTTAATGTGATTATACATAAATAACCTCTATCAGATTGCGTGCTATCTTGGGGAGTGAGGAGGGAAGAGAGAGGGGGAGAAAATGTGGAGGTCAAAATCTTACAGTGAATGTTGAAAATTATCTTTACATGTACATGGAAAAAATAAAATATCATTAAGTAAATAATAATCCATTAAACTCATAAAACACAATTTGTCTCAGGAAGCTTTGAATAGGAACTTTTCATTTTCTCATTATTGATATTTTACAATTCCACAAAAAATTTAAAATTAGATTCTAAGAGTGCAATAATTAATTATACACAGGCTGCTCGATACATATTATAACTATACAAAAATTTCCATAAGTTATATTTAGAATATATATTATTTAAATTTAAATATTTTTGCTATTCTTTGCTTTGAGACTGCTATTATAAAAGATACTTGTAACGTGCTCTCCTGGCAGTTACAATTACTAGTCTGTCCTAGACCCACCAGAGTACCTTTGACCACTGTCCTTTGCAGTGTGAGCTCTACCCGGCTCTCCTCCTCTGAGGCCTTCTAAGGTCTCTGGCCACAATCTCTTGAATCTATAGCTTAATAACCGGTAGCGCACTCAAGAACAACCACGTGTAATCTTAAAAGCCTTTATTATACCTACTCACATAATGCCCTAGCTGATGCCCTGACTTGTTGGTTCCCAAGTGAACACCTGGTCAGAAGACCCATGTGTTCACTACCAAAATCCTTACCTCTTTCGGCTACCCATCTTGGCTTGGCCACCCCGGCTGGTGAGCCAGGGTGAACAGCAGGAGGTTAAAGAGGGCGGTTGCTGCCTGCAGTGGGCTTATATAGGGCCTGTGAGGTCACACACACAGCCAATCAGCGAGAGAGTCACCCATTACAAAACTATCTCAATATGGCCAGGATCCCGCCCAAGGGCAGTCCTAATATCCACAGAAATTACTTCTGGGCCTCAATCCCGATACACTGTGTCCGCCCCTTTAAAGGGCCCTTACAATTCCCTTTCTCTTGTTTTGCGGGAACTATACATCTCACCAAGCTAAACTTTTAGCACCAGCTATAGTTCACTTGGTCCATGAGATGACAGAGTGTTATGCCCAAGGAGGTACAAAGCAGCAAATCAGTAAACAGAAGTATGACAATGAGAATCAGGCTCAACAGTGGCCCAAGTGTTCAACCCATTCATCAAAGTCATACTCGAGATAATAAGCCAAAGAGGTTGGATGCCAATGAGGTAGGATGTCAACACTGAGGTGGGAAGTCAACAAGGTAAAACATCACAATTCTAGTTAACAAATATCAGTAGGTAGGTTGTCACAATTCTAGTTACATTTATCACAGTTCTAGACCAATTCTAGTTTCTTACAATTTTCTGTTGCACTTTTCACACTCCTAGAACAATTCTAGTTTATCACAATTCTCAATTGCACTTGTCACAATTCTAGAACAATTCTAGCTTATCACAATTCTCAATTGCACTTGTCACAATTCTAGAACAATTCTAGCTTATCACAATTCTCAATTGCACTTGTCACAATTCTAGAACAATTCTAGCTTATCACAATTCACTATTGCACTTTTCACAATTCTAGAACAATTCTAGTTTCACAGGTGCACATAAGCAAAGTCATGTCCAGTAACATTGTCTCAATAACAATGGCAGGTGGGTGTGTTGGTTTTTCACCCACTAATTTAAAAGCATAGTCCTTCAATAGAAAGCATAGGGCAAAGCCTCTTCCCAGGCCACCATATGGCAAGTGGCCACGGGAGAAGCAAGCAGGCCCATTGTCCATTTACAGTCTTTATATTGTGTATCACCCAAAACAGTCCATTTCAGCTGCAACACTGGAACTGTGTCTGGTGTCTCTGGTGTTCCGGTCAGGAGGGGCATCGCTGCCATCAATGTCTGAAGGGCTGCTGACATCTGGCTGGTCTCTCTGGACTGTTGTCTGGTCCTTCTCTTGGATCCCCAGGTCACAAATGTCTCTGGTGGGGATGAACTCTGCTGCTGGATCTGCATCTAGGAAGGAATGTCCCCGGGGCCCAACTTGGGCCTTTCCAAATGCCATCCAGGCCTTTCCACATCACAGTGGAAACAAAGTTGTTGTCAAAAAGATTAACAAGTCAGACAAAAGTCAGTCTGTCACTTAGCTGCACTTTCTGTGTATGCCCGAAGTGCATTGCTAAGGTAAAATGCAAAGAATTTAAAAATGTAAAACCAAAATAATTTAAAAGTGTAAAACCGAAATAGATTAAAAATATAAAACCAAAATAACTTTAAAATGTAAAATCAAAATACTTTGAAGATGTAAAATCAAAAATGTTTAAAAATGTAAAATCAAAATTTAAAAATTGTAAGCAATCACATATCCCAAAATTCCCTTCTCTTGTTTAGAAGAGAAGATCTTGGGGATAGTCTGTGCAGTAATGACTTTACTAGAACACTCGGCTATATCCCTGAATTCTTTTGCCTAAAATTCAAAGTTTGAGTTTCTGATACCGAATTGTACTCCAGGAGTGTGAATCAATAAATCTGATATTTTCCTCCTGGGTCAAAGATCACACACTGTCTATTTATTCTAGTGATTAAAACAGCAATTTTCCAACCCATTCTAAACATAAACACTGTTTTATAAGTACCCGTAGGGGGTTGGGAAATCAAGCTCACCTGTGGAAGTGGAAAATCCACGAGGTAAGAAAAGAGGAGTTTCAACTCTCCAAAGACGATCCTAGCAGTTTTACAAGTATAAAACTCCACTCTCTCTAACTGCAAGGCCTTATCCCTGTAAGGTTTCTTAGAAATTAACTGAACTGTATTTTTAAAACTTTTCTGATTATACTCAATACCCCACAATTCCTTTTTGCCTTGGGGCATAAAGCCTACTCCTGTCTTTTGAAATGAAGACACAGGAGTTTTGAATGGATTAATGGGCAGTGCTGATGGTATTATCGCCCTTCCTTTTCCTCCTCCCCCTTCTCCCTTGGCCCAAGAAGGTGAGGCAGAGGGAAGAATTGGAAAATCCCCCAAAGGCTGATTCCAAATCAAACCTGAGCTTTGCACATAAAAAGAACTAAACTTCTTCTCAATGAAAGAGTAATCAATAAATTCCTTAAAACAACAATGCACAAGGTAAACCAACAAAACGCTAAGAAGAATTTCTACAACTGAAGTCCATGTGATTCGTTTATTTCCTTCCTTAGTTTCAGCCACTGGTTTGAACTCTTCCTGTTCTATCTGTAGTAACCTAGCTTTTTCTTCTTTCTCTATCTCCATCTGTAGTTTAACCTGCAATTCCAGCAACTCTTGCTGTGGCATTTTATACTCTCTACTGTCATACAAACACATTAGCTCTAGGTTGCTCCCTCTCCTAGCTCTATTTACTGGGTGTGGGGATAGCCTTTGTGGAGCTTGATTACAAGCTTCCTGCTGTTCTTCAGTGGTGATCTTTGTTAAAAGATCTTCCATCTGGCTCTTTAACCTCTTTATATAATAAGCATTATGTTCAGCTGTGTCCTTGAGCCTGATCCCAGATTTACCTGGGTCCATATTGCTTCTCTGTCTTCCCTCCTAAGTGGCGTTTCTACCGGATCTTTCAGAATCTTAATTCTGAATATTAAATATTTTCAAAACCTGATAATTCCTTATGTGTCCACCACGTTGGGCGCCATTTTGTAACGTGCTCTCCTGGCAGTTACAATTACTAGTCTGTCCTAGACCCACCAGAGTACCTTTGACCACTGTCCTTTGCAGTGTGAGCTCTACCCGGCTCTCCTCCTCTGAGGCCTTCTAAGGTCTCTGGCCACAATCTCTTGAATCTATAGCTTAATAACCGGTAGCGCACTCAAGAACAACCACGTGTAATCTTAAAAGCCTTTATTATACCTACTCACATAATGCCCTAGCTGATGCCCTGACTTGTTGGTTCCCAAGTGAACACCTGGTCAGAAGACCCATGTGTTCACTACCAAAATCCTTACCTCTTTCGGCTACCCATCTTGGCTTGGCCACCCCGGCTGGTGAGCCAGGGTGAACAGCAGGAGGTTAAAGAGGGCGGTTGCTGCCTGCAGTGGGCTTATATAGGGCCTGTGAGGTCACACACACAGCCAATCAGCGAGAGAGTCACCCATTACAAAACTATCTCAATATGGCCAGGATCCCGCCCAAGGGCAGTCCTAATATCCACAGAAATTACTTCTGGGCCTCAATCCCGATGCACTGTGTCCGCCCCTTTAAAGGGCCCTTACAGATACTCAAATTAGGAAACATATTGGAATAAAAATTTAGTTAGGAAAAACAACAGAGTTGAGTAATTTATTTCAACCACAGGTAACAAACAGCAAAATGGTCACTAATTAAGACTTTGGAACAAACTTCTGGGAGATACAATATAGGCTAGAGTTGGGTCAAAAGATATTCAACTAAAAATCTCAGGAGTTACACAGCAGTAAACAGAAGTTATGTACTAAGTTGGAGGAGACAACACACACACACACACACACACACACACACACACACACACACACACATATATTCTTGATCTGTTAATTTGTTGTTATGTATTTTGAGTCCTTGATATTCTACTGGGCTCATGACTATGTTCTCTTTTATTTTGCTTTATTTTGCTTTATATTCTTTTTCTATTTTTCTTTTTTTAACTTTTTAAAAAATAAAATTAATTTAAAAAATAAAATTAGTTGATAAGAGAAATGTAGTGGGAGAAAGGGAAAGAAAGTAGAATGGGACAAATTAACTCACATATAGGATACAAGAAAAAAAAATCTTTTAAAGTGGTGGGGAAGAATAAAGAGATAGTAGGGAGTGAGTGAACCTAGCTTTCATCATTGGCTCAAAGAGGGAATAACATACACATTCAATTGGGTATAAAAATCTATATTATTCCTACAGATAGTATGAGGGGAAGAAGATAAAAGAAGGGGATAGTGATTGAAAGGAAAGCAGATTGGGGTAGGGAAGGGTCAGAAGAAAAACGCTTTTAAGGAGGGAGAGGGTGAAAGAAGAGAGAGGATAATATAAAAAGGAAGAAGGGAAATAGAATAGAAGAAAATACAATTAGTAAGAGTAATCATGAAAAAAAAATTTAAAGCAATTTTCTTTTATAAAGGCCTTATGCCTCAAACATAGAAAGAAATGTGTTAAATTTATAAAAATAGGAATTATTCCCCAAATTGGCAGAGAATCAAAGCTATGAAGAGTTTTCAGATGAAATTATCAGTTACCTATAGTCATATTGAAAAACCCAAATTCACTTTTGATTGGAAAAAATGATAAAATTTTGAGGAACTACCTCAAATCTATTATTCTGATTAATAGGATAGAAAAGGAAAATGAGAAATAGTAAAGGAGATGTAAAAAAAAAATACATCATTGTACCATTGGTGGAGTTGTGAACTGATTCAACCATTCTGTAGAGCAATTTGAAACTAAACTTAAAGTGCTATAAAAGCATGCATATCCCTAGCAATAACACTACTAAGTCTATATCCTATCCCCACAAAAAAAGGGAAAGACCTATATGTACAAAAATATTTATATCAGTTATTTTGTGGAGGAAAATAATTGGAAATTAAGGGGATGCTCAGCAATTTGGGCCTAGTAGGCCAAATATGATATATGATTATGATTGAATACTATTTTGCTATAAAAAGTGATGTGTAGGATGCTCTCAGAAAAATCTGGAAAGATATTAACTGATGCAAAGTGAAATTTACTATGTATAAGGAAACAGCAATATTTTAAAATGATCAACATTGAATTGCCTAGCCATTCTGAGCAATACAAGGACACAAGACTATACTGAAGGAATTATGACGAAAAAATTATTATGTATACCCAGAGAAAGAAATGATGATATGTGAATACAGACTGAAGTATACATTCATGCATATATATATATATACCCTCAAGAAAAATAAAGTTTTTATATATATATATATATATATATATATATATATATATATATATATATATATAAAACTTTAAAAAAAGTTTATAAAATTTTAAGCTTAAAAAAGTTTATAAACTTTACAAAATATATATATATATATATATATATATATATATATATATATAATGAAGAAAAAGAATGGAAAAAGTTCAAAAACAGTAATATAAAGGTTTACACATGATAAAAATGGGAAATAAGATCATTTTCATGGAATGTGTGAAAATAACTTAAAGTTCTTGATTTTTTTTAATGAAAACTTCAAACCTGCTAATAATCTCAAAATTGAAACTATATCTACTTTTTCTTCCCCCCCTCTCTCTCAAGCTCAATAGATATGAAACAAATAATTTTTCTTAGTTTTTGACAATCCAGCAAGAATCCACTGCAAATTCTATGCCCTTCATTTTTATTGATATGTAACAATGTTGAATTCCAAATACATTTGGTATTGATTCATAATGCTGCTAATATATTCTTCAGGATGGTCTAATGTATGGATCGACACCCACAGAGAAATAATTTTTGCATTATTTTCAACTTCCCAGGGGCCTGATTTGAATCATGGTTTTCATTTTTCAAATCTGACAGGATAAACAACATCTCTTAATTGTTATTACTTAGCTCTTCCTCAAATTTAACAGATAACTCCATTATCCACCCTCTGGTGCCTTTGGGGCTCTTAAACTCTCTTTCTTTGAGAATTTGTTTTTTAAATCCCCTTTTCTTCTTAACAGTTATCAACTATATGTCATTGGAACTCTTCTTCTTAATTTTTGTTTTTAAATATTAGGCACCTGAACACTTGAGACACATAGATAGGGGCTGTTCCAAAAACTCCAGGTACAGTTTTAATGTCCATCTTGCAAACAGATTTCTAATTTCCTTCATCTTGCCAGAATGTTTTCCATTCCATGGAAATCTTACAAGTTCTTCCAACATTTAATCAAAGGCAAGGTGATGACAGATCTGATGGTACAAAATATTAACAGTCTAAACACACATATACACACATTCAATACTTTCAGTAGTCTTTTTTATTTAAAAAGTTTCTTTGTTCCTTTTTTTTGTGTGCTATTAAATCTTATCTAGAATCTATTCAACACCTACTATAGTCAAGGCACTATATTAGGCCTTGGGGATAAATGAATAAAGCTAAAACTAGCCTTTCCCCTTGCAGAGTTGATATGTGTGAGAGACAGAGGAGTGCAGAGTCTATAACACCAAATAAATAATTAAATAAATGCTAATTTGGGTAGGGGCAAAAGAGTGCTAACTAGTATAGAGATCAGGAACTAAGTTTTAAAGAGAGTAATGGATTCTAAGAGAAAGTATATTCTGATCATTTTCAAAGGTACAGGACAGAGGAAAAAATTGGTTTTGAACAATATTAAGAAGGCCAGTTTTGTTGGCACAGATTACTTATTGTACTCTACTATGTATTTTTTTTAATATAATTGACTTATGAGTAGGAGCTATCTTATTTATCTTTTCTTCTATTGCTTAGTTCAGATCCACATACTCTTCCAAGCATTTAACAAATAATTGCAAAATCAAACTGAATTGCAAAATCAGATGTTCATTTCCCCTTCTTTGTAGTATACATTCATTTGAATTTTGTCTTTTCCTTTACATGCTTTGTGTCCAAAGATCTGTTCTAAATTTAATAACGTAGCCATACAAGAGCTATTTCCTGAAAATGGGTATATTGGAGCATAATTGCTTTGTCCAATGAAAGCAGAATGTTTTGATTTGGAAGGAACCTTACATGCTCTACCTCTTTTATTTAATACAGAGATCCAAGTTATGCTAAATTGAAAGATTGCCACATTGTTAATAAAACCACAACAAGAATCCCAGTTTCCTAGTTCAATGTCTGATTCATTTCTTGTTTCCTTCCTATAAGAATTATTATAATAAGGGTGCATTCAGTGAATTTTCACTAATTAAGTAAAAATGATAACTTATGGAGGGATACATGCTAATTTTTTTTTAAAAAGGAAATTAAGTTTTAACACTTCTTATTCTTCACACCACTGCCAAAATAATCACCACACAGGTTATATGGAATCTCCTCATTGCTGAATAACCTACAGCACTTTCCAATTAATTTTCAACTTTTCCTACCACTTTATCTACTGGAAGTATCACTGTTAACTTTGCTAAGAAATGGTAGAATCAGCCTTTTGCTTAGTGTCTGTCTCTTATTAAGAGAATATTTCACTTGTTAAGGAGAAATAGAGAATAATTTTTAGGCTACAGGATTCTGGAGAAAGTAGTGAGTAATCATGAAATGATTCTAGGAAAGGGGACAAAACAACCTAGCCATGCTTCTTGTAACCCTAAAGCCAACTAGATAGTTTTTATGTTAACCAGGTCAAAGACTCCAATGAAGATGGGAAAGTAGGATTCTTGTAGTCTTAGAGAGTATCCTGAGGACTGAGGAGTTAAGAAACTGAGTGTTTAAGTGACTAAAAGGTAACTTGCTCAGCATCACAATGTTAGTATTTTTCAGAGACAAGATTTTAATCCATGACTTTTTAACTCTATAGATAGTCCTCTATTCATTACCTCAGGACACAAATCATATAGTGAATTTTATATCAGCATCATAAGATGGTTAGATTTGTCATCAATAAGACCTAAGTTCAAGTACTCTCTTTAACACACAGCTGCCTCTACAGTAGAGCACAATACCTACACATAATAGGTGCTCAATAAATGTGCTGAATTTGCAACCAATCTAAATTTGTGAGACAAAAATAGCCTCAGCATTGACTTATGATACATTTGTGGTTCAACTATTCATCCCTGCAATCTGACCATAATTCTTTAAAATGCCTGTCAAAGCTTAATGTGCACATAATTGAAACAATAAGGGGGAAAGACAACTTTTTATTCCCCAATTCAGAACTAGTTTTGTTGCAGCAGAGAAAAAAAAAATACTACTAGTGTTCCATTATGTAGTGTATTATTGAAACATTATATAACACAGTACATTTATTATTACAGAAAGTACTTTTCTGTCTAAAGGCTTGAGTCATAAAAAATTGTGCACCAGTTTGTATCATTTACCTTTTTCTTAGGTACATTACTTTTCATATGAATTCATTAGTGCTTTACTCCCCAGTGTGCCCATAACCCAAAGTCTACTTGCCAAAACTCAGCAGGAGGAAGTTGGAGGGAGGGCGGGGAAAAAGTCATTCTGCTCTAGCTCCACACATTGAAAAGATCATTCTGAAAAAGAACGCAGTGATTAAATAAAATCCATAGGGAAGAAATTTTATAATATGGTTGACCAACATAAGGCGAATGAATATTCTTGACCTGTAATACTTGCTGGGCTTCAATTAATTAATAGACTGAAATTACACAGCTTTATATGATCTCAATTTTGTGTAGTATTCTGACAATGACTATTTGAAAATGCTTGATTAATCTCTTTCACAAAGCTTGATATTTGTTTTTTATTTTTTGAACAAATTATATGAGTTTAGTAATCCAAGATACTTGCATGTATCCTGATAGTTTAACAAGTCTATTTATCCAATTCTACTTACTAAAGTTATTTGAGATTTGCTTTACCACTGTCTTTTCAGGCAATGAGTTAATGTTGATAATGTTAAGAACCATATGTGATATATGAATATATTGCCAATTATACCTCTTTGACTAAAGCACAGGGAATTTGGTCAAATGAAGTTTTGACCTGGGGTGCTGAAAAAGAGGAGCAAAGTGCTACTCCAGCAACTGTAGTCTCTACACCAAGAAATAACTTTCCTGCCTGCCCACTGTGCAATGTGACTGTCCCTAAGAAGTCATCTCTCTGGTTACTAACAGATGTCCATTCATATGGACTCTATGCTACCACTAATGATAATTAATCCCAGATATTTTTGCCTTAGATGAAAGAATTTCTATTTATAGTAGTAAGATAAGTGGAATAGGTAGGTAGACTCAGGAAGATCTGAGTACCAATCTTACATAAAGATACTTGTTAGCTTTTTTCCTTTAGGCAAAACAATTAACTTATCTTGGCCTCAGTTTATTGATCAGCAAAAGAGAGCTGATAATGGAATCCATCTAGTACTATTATTGAAAAAAAATCAAATGAAAACAAATGTAGGATAAAAGCTTGCAAAGCTTAAAGTACTTTATCAATATTAACAGTTATCATGGCTATAAAGAAGTATAACTGTTTATTATAATGTAATGGACAGACCATTGGTTTAGAAGTCAACCAGGCTAAGAAATCCCAATCTGTAATCCTTAGTCAATTTATTTCTTCTCTCAGGACTTCAAGTTCCTTGTCTATAAAAAGAGGGGTTTATGACCACATGGCCTAAAAGTACCTATAGTTTTAAGAAACTATTGTGATGTGAATATTTGTAGGACTTTAAAAAAATATCTAAAACAAGTGAAACAGAGACTACAGGTAGCAGGTCCAATAGATGTTATTTGTTAAAGACCTTTCATAATAAGTAGCATAATGATTATAAAAACTTGATTCCAAAGTCTATTCAAATACTGCCTGACTGATGCTGAGCAATAACAACAGTAACAATGGGAAACATTTAGCAAGTGTTTTAAGGGTTGCAAAGAACTTTACACATATCTAAGCACAGCATAACATAGTAGATGTTACACACGGTATTGAACCTAGAGACACTAAGATTTTTTTCTTCCCTAGTTTCCTCATCAATAAAATTAAGGTATTGGACTAGAGCACTTAAAAGATCCTTTCTAGTATGAGATTTATGAAATTTTGTTCTTTCAATATGGTGCCCCCTTAATCTATGGAGCAAAGGACAATGTACAAGAAATTTGGCTCCCCTTGCTATTTGGAGGATAGGCATATACTACATTAAAACAAACCATACACACATAATATAATAATAGTTATATTAATCTGATATATAATATTTGTAACATAAACATAATGGGCAATATGATAATATACAATACTTTCTCCCTCTAGTTCAGCCAATTTTTGCATTTCTCAATGTCAGGGACTCTCTTATCTTTGTTTTTTTCCTAGTAATTGGTGTGCTGTTTTTTATACAATACAGACTAAGTAATTCTTATTGAATGAATTATGGGATGTGAAGAACTACATTCATTGAAATGTTAAGCACATTAAGATTTGGAAGAAATATCTGAAAATAATTTAAATCTCTAGGTCTAAAATTAGTCTTTTCCTTTATGGCTTTAGCTTACATCACAGCACATACCCTCAGATCACTCCTGCCCAAGGTTTTTAAACTTTGCATTGTTATAGGCAATGTGGATGGTCAATAGGTGTGGCCACCTCAGTTTTTCTTTTGTATTGGCAAGGTAGACAGATCACTTTCAAGGGAAGGTCTTCCTTCAAATAGAAGAAAATCCAGCTTTACTAGACACAAGAAACATCTTTACATTATCAAAGGCAATAGTAATCTATAAGAGTTTGGTTGGTATAAATGAAACTACTGTATGAGGGGGGATAATGATTAGCTTCACCTGTTTTAGTTACTCAAGACCCTTAATACCATATGTCTTCACAAATACTTTTTGAGGATGGGATCATGAAAAAGGCATGCATTACAACTATATGAATACAGTTTTCCCATTTCACTCTTTAATGCACCTCTCTGTTTTGAGCATCTCTCTTTTTCAATCCATCTATCTCATAGCTGCTGAATAGATATTCCTAAAACAAAAAAACTCATTATGTCATTTTCCCAATCTTCAAAAATTGTCAATGGCTCCCCATTGTCAGAGGATAAAATATAAAGCCTTTAGCTGATCATTTAAAAGTCCTTCATATTTTGGCTTCCTTCTGATTCTATTTGTTATCACTTCCTTAGTCTGACATCATCACTGGCTTAAAAAATCTTCCCTCCATTCAGTTCTTACTTCAGATGCCACTTTCAACATGATACTTTTATCTTTAGTCCTCAAATAAATAGCATTCTCTTCTCAAAATTATTCTGTATATACCTTGGATTTACTTTATATATAAATTCATTCAGAAGATTGAAAGGTCCTTGAGAACAATAACAGTTATGCCCTTGCTTTTGTATCTTTAGAACTACAGCATAAAATCTTACAGAGAATTATGATGGATGATTATGAACAGAAAAGCCTCATAGAAATCAGAATCAATAAAGAACAAAAGCATTTCAAAAGAAGATTAGTAAGAGGCTCAAATAAGCGAAATCATCCAAGGTCATCTAAAAATAGAAATAAGAGGACAATATAAGAAACTTTAGAAGAAAAATAGAAACAATCTCCAAGAATTTTTATGACAATTTTTTTAAAGCCAGGAAGGATTGCATTTTTATCATGTTGGTCCAGCTATTTTTCAATCATGCCCAATTCTTTGTGAACCCATTTGGGGTTTTCTGGGCAAAGATACTAAGTTTACCAATTTTTTCCTAACATTTTATAGATGAGAAAACTTAGTAAACATGGCTAAATGACTTGCCTAGAGTCATACAACCAGTAAATGTCTGAAGCCAGATTTGAATTCAGTGAGATGAATCATTTTGACTCCAAGATGGAATTCCATCTATTGGGCCATCTAGCTGCCCATAGAGATATCATACTTAAACTCTTAGTATCATAATCCAAGATATCCTTACAGAAGAGTTAAAATGTCCCTAAAGAACAACTATACCACTGGGGATCTCAACTCCTCTCAGAACTAGATAAATCTAATCATAAAATAAACAAGAAAGAAATTAAGGAGGTGAATACAGTAGAAAATTGAATGGGGTTAGAAAGGTATATGTCTTTTTCTCAGCAGCACATGGCACTTACACAAAAACTGATATTATAATAGGGAATAAAAATCTTACAATCAAATACAGAAAAACAAAAAAAAATAAATCCATCTATTTCAGATTATGATGTAATAAAAGTTATGTGTATCAAAAGGCAATGAAAAATAGATTAAAATTAAGAAAATTAAGTAATTTACTCCTAAAGAATGGGTGGGTCAAGCAGCAGATCATAGAAACAATGAACAATTTTATACAAGAGAATAACAATAATGAGACAACATACCAAAGCTTATGGAACACAACAAAATCAGTTCTTAGAGTAAATTATATATCTCAAAATATTTATATGAATAAAATAAAGGGTAGATCAGTGAATTTGATCTGCAAAAAAAAGCTAGAAAAATTTTTAAAATCTCCTTTTAAAAGTCAAATTAAAAATTCTGAAAATCAAAGGAAAAATTAATAAGATTGAAAATAAGAAAATTATTGAACTAATGAAATCGAGTCATCTTTTATTTAAAAAAAAAGAGGGAGATACCTTCCATTAATTTGATTATAAAAGGAAAGAAGAATACGAAGTTACCATATCAAAAATAAAAAGGGTGGATTTACCCCCAGTGAAGAGCAAATTAAATCAACAATTAGGATCTTTGTTACCCAACTACCCCCCCAAAAATCTGACAATGTAAATCACTACTGATTAGGACAAATGCAAACAACTCTAAGATATCACACCACATACTTCTCAGATGGGCTAAGATGACATGAAATGATAATGATAAATGTTGGAAGTAATATGTGAAAACTGAGACACTAATGCATTGTCAGTGGAATTGTGAAATGATCCAACCATTCTGGAGAACAATCTGGAACTATGCCCAAAGAGCTGTAAAATTATGTACATTCTTTGATTCAGCAGTACAATTACTTAGTGTATCCCAAGGAGATCATGAAGGAGGGAAAAGGAACCACACATGGACAAAAAATATTTGTAGCCGCTCTTTTTGTGGTAGCAAAAAATTGGAAAATGAGTAGATGCCCAACAACTGGGGAATGGCTAAACAATTTGTGATATATGAAGGTAATGGAATATTATTGTTCACTAAAAAATGATGAACAAGCTGAATTTAGAAAGCCTAGAAAGATTTACATAACTGGCATTGAGCAAAAAAAGGAGAAAAATGAATACACTGTATAAAAAAAATAGCAAAAATGTGCAATGATCAACTATGAAAGACTTGATTCTTCTCAGAGATTCAGTAATCCAAAGCAATCTTAAAAGACTATGGAGAGAAAATCTTCATCTAGAAAAAGAACTAAGGAGACTGTAAAACACCATATGCTATGTTCACTTCTTTTAATCTTTTTTGTTAAAATTTCTTCCATGTTTTTCCCCTTTGCTCTGATTTTTCTCTCTTAATGTGATTCATAAAGCAATGTGTGTTAAAAATAAATAAAAAATAAAATAAATTTTACAAATTACAAATTCAACTGGAAGAATTAAAAGATCAATAATATCCAAGGAATATAAATAAAAAGAATGAATTAAAAAAATGCAAAGGAAAATGGCTTAGTTATACCAGACCTAAAACTGTATTACAAATTTGCAGTCAAAACCATTTGGTACTGGCTAAAAAATAAATTGGTGGATCATATATAATATTTTAGGTAGACAAGAAACAATAGTAATGTACTCTTTAATATACCCAAAGACTCCACCTTCTGAGACAGGAACTCATTATTTGACAACAATTTCTGAGAAAATTGGAAAGTAATATGGCAGAAATGAGGAATAGACCAAAATCTAATACCCTACCTATACCATAATAATTTCAAAATTAATTCATTATTTAGACATAAAAGGTGATACTACAATAAAAATAGAAACCAAGGGAAAGTTTATATGTCAGATCTATGAAGAAGGAAGGAATGTATGATCAAAGAAAAATTAGAAAACATTATAAAATGCAAATGATTACATTAAATTAAAAAAGGTTTTGCACAAACAAAACCAATACAACCAAGATTAGAAGACAAACAGAAAGTTGGGAAAAATTTTTACAATCAATGTTTCTAAAGGCCTCATTTCTAAAATATATAGAAAAATGAATCAATTGTAAAAGAATACAAGTCATTTCTCAAATGATAAATGGTCAAAGTATATTACCACAGAATTTTTAGATGAAGACATTAATGCCATTTATAGTCATATATAAAAACCCTTTAAATCATTCTTAATTTGAGAAGTGAGTATTAAAACAATCTGAGGTACCACCTCACATCTCTCAGATTGGCTAAGATGACGGGAGAATAAAATGATTAATGTTGGAGGGGATATGAGACAACTGGAACAGTAATGTGTTGATGTTAGTTTTATGAATTGTAATTCAAGTATTTTGGATAGCAGTTTGGAACTATGCCAAAAGGGCTATCAAAAAGTGCATATTCTTTGATTCAACAGTGTTGCTGGTGGGTCTGAATCCCAGGGAAACTACAAAAGAGGAAAAAGGATCCAAATGTGCAAAAATATTTATAATAGCTCTTTATTGGTGGAGAAGAATATGAAATTGAGGGAATATCCTTCATTTTGGGAATGGCTGAATAAGTTATATAGTATATAAATATAGTGGAATATTACTGTTCTGTGAATAATGATGAGCAGATTGGTTTCCAAAAAACCTGGAGTTACATGAACTAATACTGAGTAAAGTGAACAGATACAGAAAAATATTGTACACAGTAACAGCAAGATTATATAATGATCAATATGATAGACTTAGCTTCTTAGCAGTGCAGTGATTCAAGACAATTCCAATAGATTTGAAATGTTTCCCACTGTTTGATGAAATGTCTTGAATGAAATCCCTCTTGATGGAGTACTATGGAAACTGAATGTGGATCAAAGCATAGTATTTTCACCTTCTTTGTTTCTTTTTGTTTGCTTTTTTTTTTCTTTCTGGGGTTTTTATTTTTTTTTCTTGATTTTTATTTCACAATATGACAAACATGAAAATGCTTAAAATGATCATGCAAATATAACATATATCAAATTGCTTCCTATGTTAGGGAAGGGAGAGGTAAGGAAAAGAAAATTTGGAAGTTAAAATCTTACAAAATGAATGTTGAAAATTATTTTTACATGTAATGGGCAGAATAAAATGCTATTGAGAAAAAAACAATTAATATTTACATCTGTCAGTAAACATAATATATTTACGATCATCAGTAAGGATAATATGTAATGGATACAAACTGGAACCTTTCCCAGTAAGATCAGAAGTGAAACAAGTTTGCCCACTATCACCATTACTATTCAATATTGTATTAGAAATGATAGCCTCAGCAATAAGAGTCGAGAAAGAGATTAAAGTAATAAGAGTAGGTAATGAGGAAATCAAACTGTCACTCTTTGCAGATGATATGATGGTATACTTAGAAAACCCCAGAGATTCTAATAAGTTATTAAAAATAATTCACAACTTTAGCAAAGTTGCTGGATACAAAATAAATCCACATAAATCCTCAGCATTTTTATACATCACCAACAAAATGCAATAGCAAGAGATACAAAGAGAAATTCTATTCCAAACAACTGTCAAGAGTATAAAATATTTGGGAATCCATCTACCAAAGAAAAGTCAGGAATTATATGAGCAAAATTACAAAACACTTACCACAAAAATAAAGTCAGATTTAAATAATTGGAAAGACATTCAGTGCTCTTAGATAGGCCTAGCAAATATAATAAAGATGAGAATACTCCCCAAAATAGGGGGGCGGAGCCAAGATAGCGGAGAAGATACATGCCATTTTGTAAGCTTCCTTCTTCCCTCATTAACAATTAGATAAATCAGCCTCAAAAATAATGCTGGACTGATAGAAATCACAAGGATTGGAAGCACAACTTAGCAGCTGAAGAGAATCTGGAGTTTCAACAGAAAAGGTCAGTTCCCAGGGGAGGAAGACAAAAGACCAGCACAGACGATTAGGTGCTAGCACACTGCAACAATCTAGCTGGGGAGAACTCTGGGATCAGAGAAGCTACTGAGATAGAAGAATCTGACACAGGCTGTTAGCTCTTCTCTGCTTATATAAAACAGCAGTTCAGAAGATAAATCAAGCCACTTTAAAATATAAAGCCAGAAACTAGAACCACCCCAATCCGGAAGTGACCTAACAGATCTTGGCAAGGTTGTGCAACCTCTTTCTTCTGTTGGGCTTCACCCTGGGGTAGGTAAAAGCTTGAACAGTGGGGGACACAGCCTGAGGCAACATCTAATTCACAAAATGCCGGGCTTGGCTGGAAGTTGTGGAACTCAGCCACAGAAGTCCCAGAAAAGTAGAACCTTTGAAATAAGGGTCGCGGTTTCTGGGCAGACACTTCCAGTTTGAGTGCAAGGGCTTTTCACATCAGCTGCTGATATTCACGCCCCACAGGATGCATTGGCTGGGCTTTGTGTCACCTTTACTGTTCAGTCTTAAACCTCAGGGAAGTCTCTAGGACACACAGCAGGGTCCCTCACTGGGCAACCCTCATAGCACAGCCGCAGCCGTACTAATCACTGAGGCACTTCTGGGGAGGGGGAGGGGAACTTTCTCCCAGAGCTATCTCTTACATCAGGCACAGTGGCCGCTGCATTCATCCAGTCTGGGAGGAAGCTGGTAAAGAAATAAATAAATAAACTTCTTATCCCAAAGGCAGATCCCAAAAGATTTTTTAACCATGAGTAAAAAGCTAAAGAGAACCATTGATTCCTTCTACATGGAGAAAGAGTGGGTATCAAACCCAAGGAAGTTAATAGCAGAGAATCAGTAGATAACAACCTAAAGGGGAACGATACCTTCCCCCCATCACATAACTCTCTCCTAGATGAGACTATTAAAAAGTTAAGAGAGTTTGAAGAAAAATGGGGAAACGAAAGAGAAGCTATGATAGAGAATAACAATGTTCTGAAATTTCACTGGGAAAAAATAAAGAATTCAGAGGAGATGCAGGGAAACAAAATTTGTGAATTAGAAAAGGTTAAAAATCACAAGAAAGTAGGATTTCTGAATTGGAAAAGATAAAAAAGTCTCAAGAAAGTAGGATATCTGAATTGGAAAAAGAAAATAATTCTCTAAAAAAAAATTAGGGAAATGGAAAAAAATTCAATAGACCAAAATAATTCATTTAAAAACTCAATTGGCCATATAAAAAAAGAATTAAAAAATGAGAATGAAGAAAATAACTCATTAAAAATCAGGACGGAACAAATAGAAATGAATGATTCATTGAGAACCCAAGAATCAGTCAAACAAAACAAAACAAAACAAAACAAAAAACAAAAAAACAAAAACAACAACAACAAAAAAAACAAACAACAAAAAAAAAACAAACGAAAAGCTGGAGAATAACATCAAATACTTACGGGGAAAATCTATAGATCTGGAAAATAGATCTAGGAGAGATAATCTGAGGATCATTGGACTTCCTGAAAACTATGACCAATAAAAGAGCTTAGATTCTATTTTACAGGAAATCATCAAAGAGAACTGCCCAGAGTTAATAGAAACAGAAGGGAAAATAGGCGTGGAAAGAATTCATCGAACACCTTCTGAAAAAAACCCTAAAAAAAAAAAAAAAAAAAACTCCACAAAATATTGTGGCTAAGCTGCAGAATTACCACAGAAAGGACAGAATATTGCAAGCAGCTAGAAAAAAGCAATTCAAATATCAAGGGGCTACAATAAGGGTCACTCAAGATCTGGCTGCCTCCACATTAAAAGATCAAAGGACCTGGAACCTGACATTCCGAAAGGCAAAAGATCAAGGATTGCAACCAAGAATAAACTACCCAGCTAAGTTTAGCATTTTTTTCCATGGAAGAAGATGGTCATTCAATGAAACAGAGGAATTCTATATGTTTCTAAGAAAAAAAACAGACTTAAACAAAAAAATTTGATCTAGAGGGGGCGGAGCCAAGATGGCAGAGAAGAAAGACACGACTCTGTGAATGTCCTCACTCCCTCACAACCAATTAGATAAATTAAGCCTCAAAATAAGCCCTGGACTGATAGATACCACAAGGACTGGAAGCACGACTTACCAGCTGAAGAGAATCTGGAGTTTCAACAGAAAAGGTCAGTCCCCAGGGGAGGAAGAAGAGAGGCCAGCACAGACGGCTGGGTGCTAGCATACTCTGCTGATTCCACTGGGAAGGGCTCTGGGATCAGAGAAGCCACTGAAATAAAGGAATCTGGCACAGGCTGTTAGCTCTTCCCTGCTAATTATTTAGCAGTTCAGAAGAGAAAGCTGAAATACTTTAAAAACTCAGATTAGATTTTCCCTGGATCCTGGAGGTGACTCAGCAGATCTCAGCACCAGGGGTGTGGCCTCAGCTACCACCTGAGAATAGTTAAGAGATTGACAAGTGGGTGGATACGGCCCAAGGCAACACACACTGCCTAGTTTAGCTGGAGGGAGTGGAACTCAGCTCCAGGAAGTCCCAGAGAAGCGGAACCTTTGAACTAGGGACCTCGGTTTCTGGCAGACACTTCCAGTTTGAGCACAGGGGCTTTTCACGTCACCTGCTGCAGACATCCACACCCCACCGGGACGCATAGGCTGGGCTTTGTGCTGCCTTTACTGGTCAGTCTCAACCTCAGGGAAGCCGCTAAAACACAGCGCCCTCGGGGCACAGCAGCGCTAATCACCTCTGAGGCACTTCCAGGGAGGGGGTGGGGAACTCTCTCCCAGAGCTCTATCTTAGCTCAGGCACAGGAGCCGCTGCATCCATCCGGTCTGGGAGGAAGCTGGTAAAGAAGTAAATAAAGATTTTCCTACCCCAGGGACAGATCCCAAAAGATTTTTTAAATATGAGCAAAAAAGCCAAAAAAACCATAGATTCCTACTACACAGAGAAAGAGTGATGTTTGTGGCAGCTCTTTTTGTAATGGCTAGAAACTGAAAAATGAATGGATGCCCATCAATTGGAAAGTGGTTGGGTAAATTATGATATATGAAGGTTATGGAATATTATTGCTCTATAAGAAATGACCAACAGGATAAATACAGAGAGGTTTGGAGAGACTTACATGAACTTATGCTGAGTGAAATGAGCAGAACCAGGAGATCAGTATACAATTCAACAACGATACTGTATGAAGATATATTTTGATTGAAGTGGATATCTTCAACATAAAGAAGATCTAATTTACATCCAGTTGATCAGTGATGGACAGAAACAGCTACATCCAGAGAAGGAACACTGGGAATTGAATAGAAACTATTTGCACTACTATCTTTCTACCAAGGTTACTTATACCTTTGGAATCCAATTCTTACTGTGCAACAAGAATATTGGTTTTACACACATATATTGTATCTAGGTTATATTGTAACACATTTAATAAGTATGGGATTGCCTGTCATCTAGGGGAGTGAGTAGGGAGAGGGAGGGGAAAATTTGGAAAAATAAATAAAAGGGATAATGTTGTAAAAAAAAAAGTTACTCATCAATATGTTATCTCAAAAAATTATAATTATAAAATTAATAATAAAAATAAAAAATATTTCATTATTTATTTAAATGTAAAATAAATTTTAACATTCAATTTTTTAATTGAGTTTCAAATTCTCTCTTTTTCTTTCCCCTTCATTCTTCCTTAAGTGAAAGTTGACATAGATTATATGTATGGAATCTTGCAAAAAGCTGACTAAAAATAATGAAAAAAAATAGAGAAAATCAAAAATTAGTATGCATTGAAGCTTCATCAGTTCTTTATCAGGAGATGGATAGCCTTTTACAACATGGATCCTTTGAAATTGTCTTGAATCATTGTATTGCTGAGAATAGCTAAGCCATTTAGAGTTGATCATGGAATGATATTACTTTTACTGCATACATTGTTTTAATTCTGCTTATTTTACACCACATTAGGTCATGCTGAATTGTTATTTCCCCTAGTTTTTAGTTCTTTTCCAAGTATGTCTTCTTATCATCTGCAAGTAGCGATAATTTTTTGTTCTCAATGTCTGTATTTCTTTAATGTCTTTTTCTTCTCTCATTACTACAGTTAACATTTTTAGTACAATACTTGAGCAATATTGGTGATTATGCACATTCTTGTTTCATCCTTGATCTTATTGATCAAGTCTTCTTTAAGTCTCCAAGTCTTCTGGCTAATACCCATTACAGATAATGATTGTTGATTGTTTTAGATTTATCCTACTTATTTTAAGGAAAGTTCCACTTATTTCTATGCTTTCTAGTGTTTTTAAGAGGAATGATTGTTCTTTTTATCAAAAGGTTTTCCTGCAATTACGAACAAAGGTACATGATTTTTGTTGTTAATTTTGACATGGTCAATTATGCTGATAAGTTTTTAAAAATTGATCTAGCTCTATATTCCTGATGTAAATCCCACTTGCTTAGAGTATATGATATTTGTGATACATTGCTATAATCTTGTTAACATTTTACATAAAATTGTTGCATTGACATTCCTTAGGTAAATTGATCTATATTTTTTTTTCTCTTTTCTTTTTTCTCTTTCTGGTTTAGATATTTGCACCATATTTGTAAAGTAAAAGAAAATTTTATAGGACTTTCTCCTTGCCTATTTTTCCAAATAGTTTCCAAATTCCAAATAGTATTGGAATTAGTTGTTCTTTAGATGTTTGATAGGACTCATGTCTAAATTCTTCTGGTCCTGAGTGTTTTGAAAAGAGATCATTGATAGCTTATTCAATTTATTTCTCTAAGATAGAATTATTTCAATATTTTATTCCCTCTTCTGTTAATCTAGGGTATTTGTATTTTTGTAAATACTTATCCTTTTTGCTTCGATTGGTAGATTTATTGCAATATAATTTTGCACACACTTTCTCATAATTCTTTAATTTCTTCTTCATTCAAAGTTATTTAATTATTTTTATTTTTGATATTTATAATTTGATTTTCTTCTTTATAAAAATCAAATTAATGAATGCTTTCTTTTTCTCATAAAACCAAAAATTAGGTTTATTTTTTTAAAAAAATAATCCATTGGTTTTCTTACTTTCAATTTTATCATTCTCTCCTTTTATTTTTTGAGATTTCTAATTTGGTATTTACTTGGGAAGTTTTTAACTGTTATTTATTTTATCCCTAGGGATAAGATGCCATTTTCCCATCTTTATAGTTTTACTGTTTCATCCTGTACCTCATTTAACATTTTACTTAAGATTTGCATGCTTTGCTACTTGGTCCACATATGTTTATTATTGATATTGCTTCAATGTCTCTGGTAACTTTTAGAAAAATGCAGCTTCCCTGTTTATCTACTTTAGTTAGGTCTTTTTTTTTTCCTTTTTCTTTGTTTAAGATCATGGTTGCTACCCCATAATTGCCAATCCCTAATTGATTTCCCCTCAATTTCTAATTATTTGCCCCCACAAAAATACCTACTAGAAATATGTTAAAATAAGTCCTTATTCTTTTCTTTGTTATATATGTATTCTTAGAAATATTGATCTAATAGTGGTAATGCTGGGTCAAATACTGTGCAAACTTTTGTAACCTTTTGATCATATTTACACAGTGTTCTCTGGAATGATTACAACAGTACACAACTCCCACCAACAGTATATGAGTATCCCAATTTTTCCACATGCCTTTCAACATTTATAATTTTTCTTTTATGTCATATTAGTCAGTTTTATAGATATGAAGTGATATGTCAGTTATTTTAACATGCATTTCTTTAATCAACAATGTTTAATATTTTTTTTCATAAAACTATTGATAGTTTGATTCTTTTCTTCCAAAAACTTCCAAAAACCTTTGATCATTTATCAATTGGAGAAAGGCTCATTAAAAAAAAAAAAAAATGGTTCCATTGCCTATATGTTTGAGAAATGAAGCCTTAATTAGAATGATACAGTGTTCCATATCTGGTTTCTACCAAACGGCTTTCCAGCTTTTTCAGCAAATTGTGTTGAATGGTGAGTTCTTGCTACAAAAGCTTGGAACTTTGCATTTATTAAACTATGTGTAACATACAAGTTTTGGGGAGAACAAGAAAACTGTTCAGGTATTTTCATGTCCTTTTAAAGACTTGGAAGGGTCATACACAGTATAGTGTAGGGGGGGGTGCAAAATGTTAAGCACAACTTAATGATTAAACAACAAAATTACCAAGATCATTTATCACTGTATATTGCATACCTAATCTGTTTTACTAATATATTCCTGGAAGTCCCAGCAGAGATATTAAAACTGAATGAGTAGATTTAGATTCATCAACATAAAAATGGCAACTAAATGTACAAGAATTGATGAAATCACTAAATAGTAAAGAACGTTGAAGGGAGGAAGCCTCATAATATTGTTGTGAAATTCAAATGATTTAATTTAGACAAAGAACTATAGAATTTAAATTACAATGTAAATATAAATTAAAATAATTATGATTCATCTAATTTTCAACTTGAAATTAGTTTTTTTTTATGATTGTAAAAAATTGCTTTTCTATACATTTTTATTTCTATGCTGATTTTAAAGAGTGAAGTATAAGTAGATAATGCAGATATAGACATACATATATACATATATATACATATATATATGTATATATATATATACATATATATATGACTATAGATATAGGTATACATATATTGGCTAAATGCTGACCATAAATTATGCTAGGAATAATCCATAAAAGCACAAAATAATCTCCAATTGTATTGTTAATGTATTTAGTTCCTCCAGTAACTCAGATGACAATCTTTCTATAACAATAATCGTTATTGAGAATTGCTTGGTGGAAAAAAAATTATCAGCCTGTATTTAAACCTATGATAAACTTCCCCAAACTCAGTTGAATATGGTCCTTCAAAACTGTAGTAATTTGTTTGACCTGCACTTGAAGTTTTTCTATTAAAATCACTTATGAGAACTTGAGATGCACAAGAAAGACTTCAAGAACACAGGATAACCATCACTCCAATATAAAATATAAGCTCCCTGAGATAAAAAAAATTAATCATTTTATATATACATGACCAGTTGTAAAGAAAAATGCTTGACCCTGGATATTCACTTCATTTGTGAATGCCCTAGAACTACTCTGTATTTATTTACATTGCCAGGTTCTCCTAATTCCCAGGCCCTCAGAGAATCTTCTGGCCATTGTCTTTTCCAGTGTATAAACCAATTTTACCCAGCTTACTTCATTCTGCAGTCTTCAGAGGTCTCTGGCTACAGTTTCACAGACTGTAGTTTAAAAACCGGTAGTGTGTTCAAGAACAGCCACATGAAAGCTTAAAGGGTTTTTGTTTTTTTTTTTTTAATTCACTTACTCACATTTGGCCCTGACCTCTTGTTAACTCCCATCTGAACACCAGATCTGACCAGACACACATGTTCAGAACCTGCCTCCAACCTCTCAGCTACTCCCAGATTAAAGATATAGACCTCCTTCTCTACAGAGCTTAAGTAGGGTCTGTGAGGTCATATGCACAGCCAATCAGAGAGGGAATACATCTCCTGTTACAAAGTTACTTCAATGCAGCTAAAAGTTTCCACCCATGATACTGTCTCTTCCAGCATACAGAAGTTACTTCTAGGACTCTCAAGTTCAACCTCCTGGTTGCACTGAACTTTACCTTTCTTTGACTCCAACAATCAATGCCTTGTACATTGTGGAATTTTTTCAGAATAATATTGATTAGGTGATGGATATTTAACATAAATACCATACTTCAATGCTCAGATGGATCTTGTAAACAACACATTGTAGGTTCTGGTTTTTTAATCTACTCACCATTCACTTCCATTTTATAGGATAGATCATTCCATTCACATTCATAGCTATGATTACCAGTTCTGCATTTCTCTCCATCTTATTCTCATCCCTGTATATACCTTTGTTCTCCCTTTTCATCCTGTTCTTAGTAGTGATTTTTTTACCCATCCCACCTACTATCTAATGTCCTATCACCCTTCTCCCTTTTTCTTAGTAGTTTTTCATCCACCCACTCACTACCTTATCTTCTATCATCCTCCCACATTCTCTTAACTTTTTTTCTTAATGTTTCTATGCCCTTCTATCCCCTTCTATCCAGCCCCTCTTTTCTTTCTTCTTCCTTCTCCTACTTCTTTATGAGGTTAGACAAATTTATATTCCCAACTGAATCATTAAGTTATTCTCTCTTAGAAGAGCCCAAACTGATGAGATTAAGCTTTAGACAATGCTCATCCTGCTCCATTCTTACCTTAATTGTAATAGGTCTTTTATGCCTGTTCATGAGATCCAATTTGTCCCATTATACCTGTCCTTTTCTCTTCTTTCAATAGAGAACTTTGTCCATGCTATAGTGCCTTTTTCTTTGATATAATAATATCAGAGTCCATTCACAATTACACCCTTGGTCCATGTATTGCATGCCTCCCCTTCCCTCCTCCCCCACCCTGCCTGCCCCAGTAACTGATATAATTTTCCCATCTAGAGATGTAAACAGTTTAACCTTTAAATAATATATATTCCCTTGGTTTATCTTTCTATGTTTCTCTTGAGTACTGTATTTGAAGATTAAAGTTTCTGTGTTTTTTTTTCAATCAAAATGATAGAAAGTCTCTTACTTCATTGAAGATCTATCTTCTCCCCTGAAAGATGATGCTCAGTCTCACTGTGTAGTGAATTCTTAGTTGTTATACCAGGTCTTTTGTCTTCTGGAATATGGCATTCCAGGCCCTTCTATCCTTTATTGTAGAAGCTTCCAGATCCTGGGAAATCCTGACTATTATTCCTTGGTATTTGAATTGCTTTTTTTCTGGCAACTTGCGGTATTTTTTTCTTGAGATTGTAGTTTTGTAATAATGTTCCTTGGGGTTTTCCTTATGGGATCTCTTTCTGAAAGCGATCAATGGATACTTTCTTTTTTTTTTTTTTTTTTTTTTTTTGTGTGTGTGTGTGTGTGTGTGAATATCATTTTCTTATTGCACAATAAACATTAGATTCCAAAGGTACATGCAACCTGGGCAGACAGATATTAGTGCTAACAATTTACATTCACTTCCCAGTGTTTCTTCTCTGGATGTAGCTACCTCTGTCCATCATTGATCAACTGGAAGTGAGTTGGTTTTTCTTTATGTTGAAGATTTCCACTTCAATCAGAATATATCCTCATACAGTATTGTTGTTGAAGTGTACAGTGATCTTCTGGTTCTGCTCATTTCACTCAGCATCAGTTGATTTAAGTCTCTCCAGGCCTCTCTGTATTCCTCCTGCTGGTCATTTCTTACAGAGCAATAATATTCCATAACCTTCATATACCATAATTTACCCAACCATTCTCCAACTGATGGACATCCATTCATCTTCCAGTTTCTAGCTACTACAAAAAGAGCTGCCACAAACATTTTGGCACATATATGTCTCTTTCCGCTCTTTAGTATTTCTTTGGGATATAAGCCCAGTAGTAGCGCTGCTGGGTCAAAGGGTATGCACAGTTTGATAACTTTTTGGGCATAATTCCAGATTGCTCTCCAGAATGGCTGGATTCTTTCCCAACTCCACCAGCAATGTATTAGTGTCCCAGTTTCCCCACATCCCCTCCAACATTCATCATTATTTGTTCCTGTCATCTTAGCCAATCTGACAGGTGTGTAGTCTTATCTCAGAGTTGTCTTAATTTGCATTTCTCTGATCAATAGTGATTTGGAACACTCTTTCATGTGAGTGGATATAGTTTCAATTTCTTCCTCTGAGAATTGTCTGTTCATATCCTTTGACCATTTATCAATCGGAGAATGGTTTGATTTCTTATAAATTAGGGTCAGTTCTCTATATATTTTGGAAATGAGACCTTTGTCAGAACCTTTCCTTTTAAAAATATTTTCCCAATTTGTTACTTCCCTTCTAATCTTGTTTGCATTAGTATTGTTTGTACAGAAACTTTTTAGTTTGATGTAATCAAAATCTTCTATTTTGTGATCAATAATGATCTCTAGTTCTCCTCTGGTCATAAATTCCTTCCTCCTCCACAAGTCTGAGAGGTAGATTATCCTCTGTTCCTCTAATCTATTTATTATCTCCCTCTTTATGCCTAAATCATGGACCCATTTTGATCTTATCTTGGTATATGGTGTTAAGTGTGGATCCATATCTAATTTCTGCCATACTAATTTCCAGTTTTCCCAACAGATTTTTTCCGAATAATGAATTTTTATCCATAATGTTGGTATCTTTGGGTTTGTCAAAGATTAGGTTGCTATATATGTACCCTTTTTTGTCCTTTGTATCTAATCTGTATCACTGATCTAGCGGTCTATTTCTTAGCCAATACCAAATGGTTTTGGTGACTGCTGCTATATAATATAGCTTTAGATCAGGTACACTTAGACCACCTTCCTCTGAGTTTTTTTTCATTAGTTCCCTTGCAATTCTCGACCTTTTATTCTTCCATATGAATTTTGTTGTTATTTTTTCTAGGTCATTGAAATAGTTTCTTGGGAGTCTGATTGGTATAGCACTAAATAAATAGATTAGTTTGGGGAGTATTGTCATCATTATTATATTCGCTCGGCCTATCCAAGAGCACTGAATGTCTTTCCAATTATTTAAATCTGATTTTATTTTTATGGCAAGTGTTTTGTAATTTTTCTCATATACTTCCTGACTTTTCTTTGGTAGATGGATTCCCAAATATTTTATACTCTCAACATTTGTTTGGAATGGAATTTCTCTTTGTATCTCTTGCTGTTGCATTTTGTTAGTGATATATAAAAATGCCAAGGATTTATGTGGATTTATTTTGTATCCTGCCACTTTGCTGAAATTTTGAATTATTTCTAGTAGCTTTTTAGCAGAGTCTTTGGGGTTCTCTAAGTATACCATCATTTCATCTGCAAAAAGTGATAGTTTAATTTCCTCATTTCCTACTCTAATTCCTTGAATCTCTTTCTCGGGTCTTATTGCCGAGGCTAGCGTTTCTAGTACTATATTGAATAGTAATGGTGATAGTGGGCAACCTTGTTTCACTCCTGATATTACTGGGAAAGGTTCCAGTTTATTTCTATTGCATATTATGCTTACTGAAGGTCTTAAATATATGTTCCTGATTATTCTAAGGAATAGTCCATTTATTCCTATACTCTCAAGAGTTTTTAGTAGGAATGGATGTTGGATTTAGTCAAATGCTTTGTCTGCATCTATTGAGATGATCATATGGTTCTTATTAATTTGATTATTAATATGGTCAATTATATTAATAGTTTTCCTAATATTAAGCCAGCCCTGCATTCCTGGTAGAAATCCTACTAGATCATAGTGTATTATCCTTGGGATGATTTTCTGAAATCTTTTTGCTAATATCTTATTTAAGATTTTAGCATCAATATTCATTAAGGAGATTGGTCTATAATTTTCTTTCTCAGTTTTCGATCTACCTGGTTTAGGTATCAGTACCACGTCTGTGTCATAAAAGGAGTTTGGTAGGACTCCTTCATCCCCTATTTTTTCAAATAATTTATATAACATTGGGGCTAATTGTTCTTTAAATGTTTGGTAGAATTCACATGTGAATCCATCTGGCCCTGGGGATTTTTTCCTGGGGAGTTGATTAATAGCTTGTTCTATTTCTTTTTCTGAAATGGGACTACTTAAGCAATTTATCTCCTCCTCTGTTAATCTAGGGAGCCTATATTTTTGGAGGAAGTCATCCATTTCACTTAAGTTATCAAATTTATTGGCATAAAGTTGGGCAAAGTAACTCCTTATTATTTCTCTAATTTCCTCTTCATTGGTGGAAAGATCCCCCTTTTCATTTGTAAGACTATCAATTTGATTTTCCTCTTTCATTTTTTTTGATCAAATTTACCAAAGGTTTATCTATTTTATTGGCTTTTTCATAAAACCAACTCTTGGTTTTATTAATTCAATAGTTTTTTTACTTTCAATATTATTGATTTCTCCTTTTAATTTTTGTATTTCAAGTTTAATTTTTGGTTGGGGGTTTATAATTTGGTCTTTTTCTAGCCTTTTAAGTTGTAAGCCCAATTCGTTAATCTTCTCTTTCTCTATTTTCTTCAAATAAGCCTCTAAAGATATAAAATTTCCCCTTATTACTGCTTTACCTGCATCCCAAAGATTTTGGTATGATGTCTCATCTTTGTCATTATCTTGGGTGAAATTGTTAATTGTTTCTATAATTTGCTCTTTCACCCAGTCATTCTTTAAGATGAGATTATTCAGTTTCCAATTACTTTTTGGTCTATTTACCCCTAACTTTTTACTGAATGTAGCTTTTATTGCATTGTGATCTGAGAAGAAGGCATTTATTATTTCTGCCTTCCTACATTTAATTTTGAGATCTTTATGTCCTAATATATGGTCTATTTTTGTATAGGATCCATGAACTGCTGAGAAGAAAGTATATTCCTTTCTATTGCCATTCAGTTTTCTCCAAAGGTCTATCATACCTAGTTTTTCTAATGTTCTATTTACTTTTTTTAATTTCTTTCTTGTTTGTTTTGTGGTTTGATTTGTCTAAATCTGAGAGTGCAAGGTTGAGATCTCCCACTATTATAGTTTTACTGTCTATTTCTTCTTGCAGTTCTCTTAACTTTTCCTTTAGAAAGTTAAATGCTATACCACTTGGTGCATATATGTTTAGTATTGATATGGCTTCATTATTTATGCTACCTTTTAGCAGGATATAGTTTCCTTCCTTATCTTTTTTAACGAGATCTACTTCTGCTTTTGCTTGATCTGAGATAAGGATAGCTACCCCTGCTTTTTTGGCTTTACCTGAAGCATAATAGGCTCTGTTCCAACCTTTTACCTTTACTCTGTATGTATCTCCCTGCTTTAAGTGTGTTTCTTGTAGAGAACATATTGTAGGGTTCTGCTTTTTGATCCAATCTGCTATCCGTCTCTGTTTGATGGGATCGTTCATCCCATTTACATTTACAGTTAAAATTACTAATTCTGTATTTCCTGCCATCATATTATCCCCAGATTATGCTTTTTTCCATTGACCCCCCTGATCCCCCTCCCCGATATTTAATTTACAGACCCCCCTTGTGACGCGCAACCCTCCCTCTCTTTTTTTTTTTTTTTAGGATCCCTCCCCCCTCCCTCCAAGTCCCTTCACTTATTCTCCTTTTCCTTTTCCCTTTTCCTCTCCCCCCTTTTTATGAGGTGAGAGAAAATTCTCTGAAAAACAAATATGTTAATTATTTACTCTTTGAGCCTCTTCTGATGAGAGTAAGATTCACACAATGATTCTCCCCCTCACTAAGTTCCCTCAGATATGGTGTATTTTCTATGCCTTTTCCTGGGATGTAGTTTCCCTCTTTTTATCATTCCTTCCCCTTTTTCTGAACCGACCTCCTTCCCTTTACTACACCCCCCTTTTTTTCTTTTATATCAGTAAAAATCAAATTATCCTTGAGTACTTTTTATATACCCACAACAGAGTTACAGTTCTCAAGGGTTCTGTGTACCTTTTTCTGTTTCTCTTCAGTCTTGTGGATGTAGATCAATTTTTTTGTTTAAGTCTGTTGTTTTTCTTAGAAACATATAGAATTCCTCTGTTTCATTGAATGACCATCTTCTTCCATGGAAAAAGATGCTAAACTTAGCTGGGTAGTTCATTCTTGGTTGCAGTCCTTGATCTTTTGCCTTACGGAATATCAGGTTCCAGGCCCTTCTATCTTTTAATGTGGAGGCAGCCAGATCTTGGGTGACCCTTATTGTGGCACCTTGGTATTTAAATTGTTTTTTTCTAGCTGCTTGCAGGATTTTCTCCTTTGTGTGGTAATTCTGTAGCTTAGCCACTATATTCCGTGGTGTTCTTTTTTTAGGGTTTATTTCAGAAGGAGTTCGATGAATTCTTTCCACATCTACTTTCCCTTCTGTTTCTATTATCTCTGGACAGTTCTCTGTGATAATTTCCTGTAAAATAGAATCTAGGCTCTTTTTTTGGTCATAGTTTTCTGGAAGTCCAATGATCCGCAGATTATCTCTCCTAGATCTATTTTCCAGGTCTATAGATTTTCCCAGTAAGTATTTGACGTTGTTCTCCAGCTTCTCATTTTTTTTGTTTTGTTTGACTGATTCTTGGGTTCTCTGTGAATCATTCATTTCTATTTGTTCTATCCTGACTTTTAAGGAGTTATTTTCTTCTTTCACAGTTTTTAGTTCTTTTTGTAAATGACCAATTTCGTTTTTAAATGAATTATTTTGCTCTATTGAATTTTTTTTCCATTTCCCTAATTTTTTTTGAGAATTATTTTCTTTTTCCAATTCAGAAATTCTATTATCTTGAGACTTTTTTATCTTTTCCAATTCAGAAATCCTACTTTCCTGTGTTTTTTTAACCTTTTCAAATTCATAAATTTTGTTTCCCTGCATCTCCTGTGAATTCTTTATTTTTTCCAACTCCAATTTCAGGACGTTGTTATTCTCTATCATAGCTTCCCTTTCCTTTCCCCATTTTTCTTCAAACTCCCTTAATTTTTTAAGAGTCTCTTCTAGGGGAGAGTTATGTGATGGGGGGCAGGAATCGTTCCCCTTTAGGTTGTTTTCTGCTGTCTCTCTGCTGTTAACTTCCTCGGGGTTGGATACCCGCTCTTTCTCTGTGTAGAAGGATTCTATGGTTTTTCTGGGCTTCTTGCTCATATTTAAAAAATCTTTTGGGATCTGTCCCTGGGGTAGGAAATTCTTTATTTACTTCTTTACCAGCTTCCTCCCAGACCGGATGGATGCAGCGGCTCCTGTGCCTGAGCTAAGATAGAGCTCTGGGAGAGAGTTCCCCACCCCCTCCCTGGAAGTGCCTCAGAGGTGATTAGCGCTGCTGTGCCCCGAGGGCGCTGTGTTTTAGCGGCTTCCCTGAGGTTGAGACTGACCAGTAAAGGCAGCACAATGCCCAGCCTATGCGTCCCGGTGGGGTGTGGATGTCTGCAGCAGGTGACGTGAAAAGCCCCTGTGCTCAAACTGGAAGTGTCTGCCAGAAACCGAGGTCCCTAGTTCAAAGGTTCCGCTTCTCTGGGACTTCCTGGAGCTGAGTTCCACTCCCTCCAGCTAAACTAGGCAGTGTGTGTTGCCTTGGGCCTTATCCACCCACTTGTCAATCTCTTAACTATTCTCAGGTGGTAGCTGAGGCCACACCCCCTGGTGCCTAGATCTGCTGAGTCACCTCCAGGATCCGGGGAAAATCTAATCTGAGTTTTTAAAGTATTTTAGCTTTCTCTTCTGAACTGCTATATTATAAGCATAGAAGAGCTAACAGCCTGTGCCAGATTCCTTTATTTCAGTGGCTTCTCTGATCCCAGAGCCCTTCCCAGTGGAATCGGCAGAGTATGCTAGCACCCAGCCGTCTGTGCTGGCCTCTCTTCTTCCTCCCCTGGGGACTGACCTTTTCTGTTGAAACTCCAGATTCTCTTCAGCTGGTAAGTCGTGCTTCCAGTCCTGTGGTATCTATCAGTCCTGGGCTTATTTTGAGGCTTAATTTATCTAATTGGTTGTGAGAGAGTGAGGACGTTCACAGAGTGGTGTGTTTCTTCTCCGCCATCTTGGCTCCGCCTCCTGGATACTTTCAATAAGTATTTTCCCTTTTTCTTCTAGGACATCCAGACAGATTTCCTTGATGTTCTTTTGAAGAATGTTATCCAGGGTTTTTTTTTGTTTTTTGGTCACAGCCTTTAAGTAGACCAACAATTTCTTTTGTTGTTATGACCATTTTATTTTATTTTTATTAAAGTTTTTTATTTTCAAAACATATGTACAGATAATTTTTCAACATTGACTCTTGCATAGCAAAGTGATCCAAATTTTTCCCTCTTTCCCGCATTTCCTCCTCTAGATGGCAAACAATATAAAATATGTTATACATCATAAAATAAATGTTCAATCCAATGTATGTAAACATATTTATACAATTATCTTGTTGCACAAGAAAAATCAGATCAAAAAGGAAAGAAAATGGAGGCAGAGCCAATATGGTGGAGAAGACACACACACACTTTGAGCTCTTCCCACAACCCTCACACTTACAGTAAATCCAGCCTCTGAATTAGTTTTGGTCTGACAGAATCCATGAATATTGGGAGTGTACCAAATTACCAGCAGAAAATAATTGTGAAGCTCTCCAAAAAAGGTCTGTTTCAAATGGGCACAGCAATAGTGGGCCAAATGCAAGAGGGCCAAGTACAGAAACCGAGCGCAGGCAGCACACAGTCCAGATGTGTTATGGGCTCTGAGCACCAGGGAATCTATGGGGATGACTCTACAGCAGTGTTGACTACTCTGCTGTGGTTGCAACCTAGGAGATCAGTATAGTAGTTATGAGAAATCTGACACAAACACAAAAAGCAAATAGCAAACCCTGAAATGTCAGGAATTTATAGAACTTGGCCACACCTACCCAGCACTAAAAGTCAATCAGCACTAACCCAGTGCAGCCACTGCTGCTTGTACAAGAAGCTTGGATAATCAGAACTTTTTTTTTTTTTTTTTAATGAGCAAAAAAGCAAAAAAGAACTCTGATTGTAGATAGTTTTTATAAGGAAAGAGAATAGATTTAGATTTCAAACTCTGAGGTCACTAAAAGCAGAATGTCTCCAAATGAAGCTCCAGAGGGTGATATAAATTGGTCCCCAACTCACAAGGCTCTCTTGAAAGAAATTAGAAAGGATCTTAAAAGAGAGCTAGAATAAAAATGGGGAAAACAAATGAGAACTTTGCAAAAGGGTTTGGAAAAGGAAGCACAGAAATTATCTGAATAAAAGTCCTTACAAAATAGATTTAATGAAATGGAAAAGGCTTATAACTACTGCAAAATAGATTTGACTATTAGAAAATGGAAATGAAAAAGAAAACAACTCCCTGAAAAACAGAATTTGTGAAATGGAGAAAAAATCCATAGAACAAAACAAATCATTTAAAAACTAAATTGGACAAATATAAAAATAACTAAAAATGTAAATGAAGAAAATGATTTACTAAAAATAAAGAACTGAAAAATATAAATAAAGGACTGAATGAGATATCAAGAATCAGTCAAGCACAAACAAACAAAAAAATTAAAATAGAAGAAAATGTAAAATACCTACTTGGGAAAACAACTGATCTGGAAAATAGATCTAGAAGAGACAATCTAAGGATTATTGGACTTTCTGAAAATCATGATGGAAAAAAAGAACCTAAACATTATCATTCAGGAAATCATCAAAGAAAACTGCCCTGCTGTCCTAGAATCAGAAGATAAAATAGCTGTTGAAAGATTTTAACAATCACCTCCTGCCAGAGTCTCAAAAATGAAACCTCCAATTAATGTTTTGGCCAAATTTCAGAAATATTGGACAAAGAAAAATATTAAAAGCAGCCAGAAAGAAATAATTCAAATACCAAGGAGCCACATCAGGATTACTCAGAATTTAGCACATTCCACTTTAAAGGATGGAAGGTCCTGGAATCTGATATTCCAAAAGCCAAAGGAACTTGGAATGCAGTCAATAATAAGCTATCCAGATAAAATGAGCATTATCTTTCAGGAAAGAATAAGGACATTTAATGAAACAGGTGAAAGAAGGGAGAGGGATGAACATTGTATGGATTTTACTATCATCACATTTGGTTCAAAGAGAGAATATTAGATATATTTGCTTTCACAGACAAAATCCTCTTATAGGGAAGATTGGAGGGGAAACAGAAAAGGAAAAGGGGAGGCTATTAAAAGGGAAAAAAAAGAAATAGTAGAGGAAAGGTATAAAAAGGGAGGGGCTATATAAAGGAAGGCTGCATGAGGCAAGTGGTAGTCATAAACAAAATACTGGGGAGGTGAAAAGAAAGAAAAAAACATAATTGGGGGTAAATAAGATGGCAGGAAATTAAGAATTAGTCATTTTAACTGTAGATGTGAATAAGATGAACTTTCCAATAAAAGAGAAGTGAATAGCAGACTGAATTAGAAGCCAAAATCCTACTATATATATTTTTACAAGAAACACATTTAAAGCAAAGTGATGCATACAGAGTAAAAGGCTGGAGCAGAATCTCCATTCTTCAGATTTTGTAAAAACAGCAGGGGGTAGCAATTCTGAATTCAGATCAAGTAAAAGGAAAGATAAAGAAGAAAACTATATATATTTAAAGGATATCTTAGATAATGAAGGAATATCAATACTAAATAAGTGAACAAGTGATTAAACATCCAAATTCCTAAAGAAGTTAAAAGACCTGCAAGAAGAAATACACAGCAAAACCATCCTAGTGGGGAATGTCAACCTTGTTCTCTCAGAACTAGATAAATTGAACCACAAAATAAATAATAAAGAAGTTAAGGAAGTAAATAAAATATTTTAAAAGTTATATATGATGGATCTTGAGAGAAAATTGAATGGAAATAGAAAGGAGTACACTTTTTTCTCAGTAATTCATGGAACCTATACAAAAACTTATCGTATATTAGGGCATAAAAACCTCAAATTCAAATGCAGAAAGGCAGAAATAGTAAATGCATTGTTTTCAGATCACAATGAAATTAAAAAAAAATACATTCAATAAAAGGTCAGGGGAAAAGATACACATTTTTTTTAATTTTTATTTACTTATTTTATTATTTTAACAGTTTTTATTTACCAGATATATGCATGAGCAATTGCCAAACCTTTTGTTCTAATTTTTTCCCTCCTTCCCCCCCAGATGGCAGGTTGACCAATACATGTTAAATATGTTAAAGTATAAATTAAATACAATATAAGTGTATATCTCCAAACAGTTGTTTTGCTGTACAAAAAGAATTAGACTTTGAAATAATGTACAATTAGCCTGTGAAGGAAATCCAAAATGCAGGTGGACAAAATTAGAGGGATTGGGAATTCAATGTAGTTGTTCATAGTCATGTCCTAGAGTTCTTTTGCTGGGTGCAGCTGGTTCTGTTCATTACTGCTCTGTTGGAACTTATTTGGTTCTTCTCATTGTTGAAAATGGCCACATCCATCAGAATTGATCAAAAGATACAAAAATATTAATTGGAAACTAAATAATTTAATCCTAAGTAATGAAACAGCAAATCATAGACATAATTAATAATTTCATCCAAGAGAATGGCAATAATGAGACATTGTGTAATGCATCCAAAGTGATAATAGGGGGAAATTTCATATCTTTAGATACTAACACATAAAATAGAGAAAGATCAATGAATTGGGCTTGCAATAACAATAACAACAACAAAAAAAAAACAAAAAAACAAAACAAAACAAAAAAACAACTAGAAAAAGAACAAATTAAAACACCTCAATCAAATAACGAACTTAAAATTCTAAAAATAAAAGGGACATCAATAAAATTGAAATTAAAATACTTATTTAATTAATAAAATTAAAAGTTGGTTTTATTAAAAAAAATCAAAGAAATAGATAAATCTTGTTATTTTGATTAGAAAAGCTAAAGAAGAAAATCAAATGGTTAGCCTCAAAAATGAAAAGGGAGAACTTTTGAGAGGAAATTAGAGCTATAATTAAGGGATATTTTGCCCAACTTTATGCCAATAAATTTGATAACCTACTGAAATGGAGTAATACCTACAAAAATATAGATTGCCCAGATTAACAGAGAAGGAAATACATTACTCAAATAGTCCCATTTAAAAAAATGAAAGAGAACAAGCTATTAATCAACTCACTAAGAAAAAATATCAAGGACCAGACACTATTACATGTGAATTTTTACCAAATATTTAAAGAATAATTAACACCAATATCATACAAATTATTTGAAAAAAAAATAGGGAAAGAAGTACTCCTACCAAATTCCTTATATGACACAGATAAGATACTGATAGCTAAAACAGGTAGGGTAAAAACAGAGAAAGAAAATCATAGACCAATTTCCCTAATGAATATTAATGCAAAAATCTTAAATAAAGTGTTACCAAAGAGATTACAGAAAGTCATCCCCAGGATAATACACAATGATCAAGTAAGATTTGTACCAGGAATACAGGGCTGGTTTAATATTAGGGAAACCATTAGTATAATTGACTATAACAATAACCAAACTAAGAAAAGTCATATGATTATCTCAATGGATACCAAAAAAAAGCATTTGATAAAATCCAACACCCATTCTTATTAAAAACACAGGAGAATATAGGAATAAATGGACTTTTCCTTAAAATAATTAGTAGCACTTATTTATATGTACTGGGGATAAACTATCACCATTCCCAATAAGATCAGGGATAAAACAAGGTTGTTCATTCTCAGCATTACTATTCAATATTATTTTAGAAATCTTAGTTTTGGCAATAAGAAAAATAGATTAAAGGAATTAAGAGTAATTCATAAAGAAACCAAATTATCACTCCTTGCAGATGATATGACGGTATACATAGAGAACCCTAGAGAATCAAATGAAAAACTACTAGAAACAGTGTACAACTTTAGTAAAGTTGCAGGATACAAAATAAATCCACATAAATCATCAGCATTTTTATATATCACCAACAAAGTCTAGCAGCAAGAGATATAAAGAGAAATTCCATTTAAAATAATTGTTGATAATATAAAATATTTGGGAATACACCTGCCAACGGAAAGCCAAGAACTATATGAACAAAACTACAAAGCACTTTCCACACAAATAAAGTCATATCTACATAACTGGAAAATATGTTTTTTGAACAGGTCAAGCAAATACAATAAAAATGACAATGCTACCTAAATTAATTTATTCCTTTAGTGTTATGTCAGTTAAACTCCCTAGAAATTACTTTACAGACCTTGAAAAAATAATAAGTGAATTCATTTGGAAGAACACAAGGTCAAGAATTTCTTTTCTTTTCTTTTCTTTTCTTTTTTTTTTCTTTTCTTTTCTTTTCTTTTCTTTTCTTTTCTTTTCTTTTCTTTTCTTTTGTAAACTATTTGAAAAAATAGGGGATAGTCCTACCAAACTCCTTTTATGACACAGACATGGTACTGATACCTAAACTAGGTAGATTGAAAACTGAGAAAGAAAATTATAGACCAATCTCCTTAATGAATATTGATGCTAAAATCTTAAATAAGATATTAGCAAAAAGATTTCAGAAAATCATCCCAAGGATAATACACTATGACCTAGTAGGATTTCTACCAGGAATGCAGGGCTGGCTTAACATTAGGAAAACTATTAGTATAATTGACCATATTAATAATAAAATTAATAAAAACCATATGATCATCTCAATAGATGCAGAAAAAGCATTTGACAAAATCCAACATCCATTCCTACTAAAAATGCTTGAGAGTATAGGAATAAATGGACTTTTCCTTAAAATAATAAGGAGCATATATTTAAAACAGCAATAAACATCATACGTAATGGCAATAAACTGGAACCTTTCCCAGTAATATCAGGAGTGAAACAAGGTTGCCCACTATCACCATTAATATTCAACATTTTACTAGAAACGCTAGCCTTGGCAATGAGTCAAGAAAAAAATTCAAGGAATTAGAGTAGGAAATGAGGAAATCAAACTATCACTCTTTGCAGATGAAATGATGGTATACTTAGACAACCCCAAAGACTCTGCTAAAAAGCTATTAGAAATAATTCAAAATTTCAGCAAAGTGGCAGGGTACAAAATAAATCCACATAAATCCTCAGCATTTTTATATATCACTAACAAAATGCAACAGCAAGAGGTACAAAGAAAAATTCCATTCCAAACAAATGTTGAGAGTATAAAGTATTTGGGAATCCATCTACCAAAGAATAGTCAGGATTTATATGAGAAAAATTACAAAACACTTGTCACAAAAATAAAGTCAGATTTAAATAATTGGAAAGACATTCAGTGGTCTTGGATAGGCCGAGCGAATATAATAAAGATGACAATACTCCCCAAACTAATCTATTTATTTAGTGCTATACCAATCAGACTCCCAAGAAACTATTTTAATGACCTAGAAAAAATAACAACAAAATTCATATGGAATAATAAAATGTCAAGAATTTCAAGGGAAGTAATGAAAAAAAAATCAAATGAAGGTCGTTTAGCTATACCTGATCTAGAACTATCTTATAAAGCAGCAGTCACCAAAACCATTTGGTATTGGCTAAGAAATAGACTAGTTGATCAGTGGCATAGGTTAGGTTCACAGGGCAAGATAGTGAATGAAAATAGCAATCTAGTGTTTGACAAACCCAAAGATCCCAACTTCTGGGATAAGAATTCATCATGTGACAAAAATTGCTGGGAAAATTGGAAATTAGTATGGCAGAAACTAGGCAGGGACACACATTTAACACCACATCCTAAGATGAGATCAAAATGGGTCCTAGATTCAGGAATAAAGAATGAGATCATAAATAAATTAGAGGAACATAGGGTAGTTTACCTCTCAGACTTGTGGAGAAGGAAAGAATTTGTGTCCGAAGGAGAACTAGAGAGCATTATTGATCACAAAATAGAAAATTTTGATTACATCAAATTAAAAAGCTTTTGCACAAACAAAAGTAATGCAAACAAGATTACAAGGGAACTAACAAATTGGGAAAACATTTTTACAATTAAAGGTTCTGATAAAGGCCTCATCTCCAAAATATACAGAGAATTGACTATAATTTATAAGAAATCAAGCCATTCTCCATTTGATAAATGGTCAAAGGATATGAATAGACAATTTTCAGATGATGAAATTGAAACTATTTCCACTCATATGAAAAAGTGTTCCAAATCACTATTGATCAAATAAATGCAAATTAAGACAACTCTGAGATACCATTACACACCAGTCAGATTGTCTAAGATGACAGGAACAAATAATGATGAATGTTGAAGGGGATGTGGAAACCTGGGACACTGATGCATTGTTGGTGGAGTTGTGAAAGAATCCAACCATTCTGGAGAGCAATCTGGAATTATGCCCAAAAGTTATCAAACTGTGTATACTGTTTGATCCAGCAGTGCTACTACTGGGCTTATATCCCAAGGAAATACTAAAGAAGGGAAAGGGACTTCTATGTGCCAAAATGTTTGTGGCAGCTATTTTTGTAGTGTTTGTAAACTGGAAAATTAATGGATGCCCATCAGTTGGAGATTGGTTGGGTAAATGATGGTATATGAATGTTATGGAATATTATTGCTCTGTAAGAAATGACCAGCAGGAGGAATACAGAGAGGCTTGGAGAGACTTACATCAACTGAGGCTGAATGAAACGAGCAGAACTAGGAAATCATTATACACTTCAGCAATGATACTGTAGGAGGATATATTCTGATGGAATTGGATATCTTCAACATAGAGAAGAGCTAATCCAATTCCAATTGATCAATGATGTACAGAATCCAGCTACACCCAGAAAAGGAAATAAGTATAAACTGTTAGCATTTTTTGTTTTTCCTCCTCAGATTTTTTTTTTACCTTCCGAATACAATTCTTCCTTTGCAACAACAACAAAATTTGGTTCTGCACATATATATTGCACCTAGGATATACTACAATATATTTAATATATATGGGAATGCCTGCCATCTAGGGGAGGCAGTGGAGGAAAGAAGGGGAAAATTCAGAATAGAAGGGAGTACAAGGGATAATGTAAAACAATTACCTATGCATATGTGCTGTTAAAAAAAAGTTATAATTAGAAAATTAATTTAAAAAGACAAAAATTAAAAAAAAACCCACTAATAGTAGGTTAGTATTTAAAAAGGAGGGAATTGGAATCTCTATGCTAGTGGAAGAACTGAAGCTGGCACAACAGCTTTTAAATTTATTGATATCAATTCAGTGTTCTCCCCATGTTAAACTTTCGATTGAATTCAATGTTTGTATTGTCTGTCATTTCTAAATTCTTATGGATAAACTCTGTAAGAATACATGTTAAAATCTGAAAAATAGTTTGTATACACTTTGCTTTCCTATGTACATGTACAAGACAAAGAATTATAAATCTCTTCTTTGAAGCTTTCAGTAATCTGGGGCTTTCCCCATTTCCCAGCCTATATCATCCCCACAAACTCTCAGGACAGCCAGGTAGGAAAAAAAGTATGTTTATAGTCTGGGAATGTAATAAAACAAAGAGAAAAAATTGTCCATAGCATTTGGGAGTTTACATTCTAATATTGGTAAATATCATATGAAAAGTATTAGAAACAACTCTTAGAAAAAAATATACCTTTAAGGAAAGTTTGAGATATTTTGAAGAACAATAAATTTCTTGGTTTTAATCAATAATGAATATATGGATTAAGAAATGTACCTGGACTAAGCAGATGTCCATTGGTTGGAAAATGGATCAATAAGTTATAGTATATGAATGTTACGGAATATTATTGTCCTATGAGAAATGATTAGAAGGATAATTTTGGAGAGGCGTGGAGATTCTTACATGAACTGATGCTAAGTGAAATGAGCAGAGCTAGGAGAGCATTGTACATGGCAATAACAAGTTTATACAGTGATCAACTCTGATGGACTTGGCTCTTTTCAACAATGAGATGATTAAGGCCAGCTCCAATGCTCTTGTGGTGAAGAGAGACATCTACCCAAAGAGAGGACTGTGAGAACTGGTTGTGGATCACAACATAGCATATTCACTCTTCTTTTGTTTGTTTGTTTGTTTGTTTGCATTTTATTTTCTGTTTCATTTTTTTCCTGTTTGATTTGATGTTTCTTGTCCAGTAAGACAATTGTATAAATATTTATGTATACATATATTGGTTTTAACATATATTACTACAATGCTTAACATATACTAGATTACTTGCTAACTAGGGGAGGGGCTGGGAGAAGGGGTAAAATTGGAACACAAGGTTTTGCTTATGCATGCATATCTTTTGAAGATTAAAAAAACTTTTTTTTTTTTAATTTTTTTTATTATATATATATATATATATATATTTTATAATATTATCCCTTGTATTCATTTTTCCAAATTACCCCCCCTCCCTTATTCCCTCCCCCGGACGACAGGCAATACCATACATTTTACATGTGTTACAATATAGTCTAAGTACAATACATGTGTGTGAATATCATTTTCTTGTTGCACAATAAACATTAGAATCCAAAGGTACATGCAACCTGGGCAGACAGATATTAGTGCTAACAATTTACATTCCCCTCCCAGTGTTTCTTCTCTGGGTGTATCTACCTCTGTCCATCATTGATCAACTGGAAGTGAGTTGGATCTTCTTTATGTTGAAGATTTCCACTTCCATCAGAATACATCCTCATACAGTATCGTTGTTGAAGTATACAGTGATCTTCTGGTTCTGCTCATTTCACTCAGCATCAGTTGATTTAAGTCTCTCCAACCCTCTCTGTATTCCTCCTGCTGGTCATTTCTTACTGAGCAATAATATTCCATAACTTTCATATACCACAATTTACCCAACCATTCTCCAACTGATGGACATCCATTCATCTTCCAGTTTCTAGCTACAACAAAAAGAGCTGCCACAAACATTTTGGCACATATGTCTCTTTCCGCTCTTTAGTATTTCTTTGGGATATAATCCCAGTAGTAGCGCTGCTGGGTCAAAGGGTATGCACAGTTTGATAACTTTTTGGGCATAATTCCAGATTGCTCTCCAGAATGGCTGGATTCTTTCACAACTCCACCAGCAATGTATTAGTGTCCCAATTTCCCCACATCCCCTCCAACATTTGTCATTATTTGTTCCTGTCATTTTAGCCAATCTGACAGGTGTGTAGTGGTATCTCAGAGTGGTCTTAATTTGCATTTCTCTGATCAGTAGTGATTTGGAACACTCTTTCATGTGAGTGGATATAGTTTCAATTTCTTCCTCTGAGAATTGTCTGTTCATATCCTTTGACCATTTATCAATTGGAGAATGGTTTGGTTTCTTATAAATTATGGTCAGTTCTCTATATATTTTGGAAATGAGACCTTTGTCAGAACCTTTGTTTTTAAAAATATTTTCCCAATTTGTTACTTCCCTTCTAATCTTGTTTGCATTAGTATTATTTGTACAGAAACTTTTTAGTTTGATGTAATCAAAATCTTCTATTTTGTGATCAATAATGATCTCTAGTTCTCCTCTGGTCATAAATTCCTTCCTCCTCCACAAGTCTGAGAGGTAGATTATCCTCTGTTCCTCTAATCTATTTATTATCTCCCTCTTTATGCCTAAATCATGGACCCATTTTGATCTTATCTTGGTATATGGTGTTAAGTGTGGATCCATATCTAATTTCTGCCATACTAATTTCCAGTTTTCCCAACAGTTTTTTCCGAATAATGAATTTTTATCCCTAATGTTGGAATCTTTGGGTTTGTCAAAGATTAGATTGCTATAGATGTACCCTTTTTTGTCCTTTGTATCTAATCTGTTCCACTGATCTACCGGTCTATTTTGTAGCCAATACCAAATGGTTTTGGTGACTGCTGCTATATAATATAGCTTTAGATCAGGTACACTTAGACCACCTTCCTCTGAGTTTTTTTTCATTAGTTCCCTTGCAATTCTTGACCTTTTATTCTTCCATATGAATTTTGTTGTTATTTTTTCTAGGTCATTAAAATAGTTTCTTGGGAGTCTGATTGGTATAGCACTAAATAAATAGATTAGTTTGGGGAGTATTGTCATCTTTATTATATTCGCTCGGCCTATCCAAGAGCACTGAATGTCTTTCCAATTATTTAAATCTGATTTTATTTTTGTGGCAAGTGTTTTGTAATTTTTCTCATATAATTCCTGACTTTTCTTTGGTAGATGGATTCCCAAATATTTTATACTCTCAACATTTGTTTGGAATGGAATTTCTCTTTGTATCTCTTGCTGTTGCATTTTGTTAGTGATATATAAAAATGCCGAGGATTTATGTGGATTTATTTTGTATCCTGCCACTTTGCTGAAATTTTGAATTATTTCTAGTAGCTTTTTAGCAGAGTCTTTGGGGTTCTCTAAGTATACCATCATGTCATCTGCAAAAAGTGATAGTTTAATTTCCTCATTTCCTACTCTAATTCCTTGAATCTCTTTCTCGGCTCTTATTGCCGAGGCTAGCGTTTCTAGTAAAATGTTGAATATTAATGGTGATAGTGGGCAACCTTGTTTCACTCCTGATCTTACTGGGAAAGGTTGCAGTTTATTTCTATTGCATATTATGCTTACTGACGGTCTTAAATATATACTCCTGATTATTCTAAGGAATAATCCGTTTATTCCTATACTCTCAAGAGTTTTTAGTAGGAATGGATGTTGGATTTTGTCAAATGCTTTTTCTGCATCTATTGAGATGATCATATGGTTCTTATTAATTTGATTATTAATATGGTCAATTATATTAATAGTTTTCCTAATATTAAACCAGCCCTGCATTCCTGGAATAAATCCTACTTGATCATAGTGTATTATCTTGGAGATGATTTTCTGAAGTCTTTTTGCTAATATCTTATTTAAGATTTTAGCATCAATATTCATTAAGGAGATTGGTCTATAATTTTCTTTCTCAGTTTTCGATCTACCAGGTTTAGGTATCAGTACCATGTCTGTGTCATAAAAGGAATTTGGTAGGACTCCTTCATCCCCTATTTTTTCAAATAATTTATATAACATTGGGGCTAATTGTTCTTTAAATGTTTGGTAGAATTCACATGTGAATCCATCTGGCCCTGGGGATTTTTTCCTGGGGAGTTGATTAATAGCTTGTTCTATTTCTTTTTCTGAAATGGGACTATTTAAGCAATTTATCTCCTCCTCTGTTAATCTAGGGAGCCTATATTTTTGGAGGAAGTCATCCATTTCACTTAAGTTATCAAATTTATTGGCATAAAGTTGGGCAAAGTAACTCCTTATTATTTCTCTAATTTCCTCTTCATTGGTGGAAAGATCCCCCTTTTCATTTGTAAGACTATCAATTTGATTTTCCTCTTTCTTTTTTTTGATCAAATTTACCAAAGGTTTATCTATTTTATTGGCTTTTTCATAAAACCAACTCTTGGTTTTATTTATTAATTCAATAGTTTTTTTACTTTCAATTTTATTGATTTCTCCTTTTAATTTTTGTATTTCGAGTTTAATTTTTGGTTGGGGGTTTATAATTTGGTCTTTTTCTAGCCTTTTAAGTTGTAAGCCCAATTCGTTAATCTTCTCTTTCTCAATTTTCTTCAAATAAGCCTCTAAAGATATAAAATTTCCCCTTATTACCGCTTTAGCTGCATCCCAAAGATTTTGATATGATGTCTCATCATTATCATTATCTTGGGTGAAATTGTTAATTGTTTCTATAATTTGCTCTTTCACCCAGTCATTCTTTAAGATGAGATTATTCAGTTTCCAATTACTTTTTGGTCTATTTACCCCTAACTTTTTACTGAATGTAGCTTTTATTGCATTGTGATCTGAGAAGAAGGCATTTATTATTTCTGCCTTCCTACATTTAATTTTGAGATCTTTATGTCCTAGTATATGGTCAATTTTTGTATAGGATCCATGAACTGCTGAGAAGAAAGTATATTCCTTCCTATTGCCATTCAGTTTTCTCCAAAGGTCTATCATACCTAGTTTTTCTAATGTTCTATTTACTTTTTTAATTTCTTTCTTGTTTGTTTTGTGGTTTGATTTGTCTAAATCTGAGAGTGCAAGGTTGAGATCTCCCACTATTATAGTTTTACTGTCTATTTCTTCTTGCAGTTCTCTTAACTTTTCCTTTAGAAAGTTAGATGCTATACCACTTGGTGCATATATGTTTAGTATTGATATGGCTTCATTATTTATGCTACCTTTCAGCAGGATATAGTTTCCTTCCTTATCTTTTTTAACGAGATCTACTTCTGCTTTTGCTTGATCTGAGATAAGGATAGCTACCCCTGCTTTTTTGGCTTTACCTGAAGCATAATAGGCTCTGTTCCAACCTTTTACCTTTACTCTGTATGTATCTCCCTGCTTTAAGTGTGTTTCCTGTAGGCAACATATTGTAGGGTTCTGCTTTTTGATCCAATCTACTATCCGTCTCCGTTTGATGGGATCGTTCATCCCATTTACATTTACAGTTAAAATTACTAATTCTGTATTTCCTGCCATCGTATTATCCCCAGATTATGCTTTTTTCCCTTGACCCCCCTGATCCCCCTCCCCGATATTTAATTTACAGACCCCCCTTGTGACGCGCAACCCTCCCTCTTTTTTTTTTTTTTTTTTTTTTTTTTTTTTTAGGATCCCTCCCCCCTCCCTCCAAGTCCCTTCACTTATTCCCCTTTTCCTTTTCCCTTTTCCTCTCCCCCCTTTTAATGAGGTGAGAGAAAATTCTCTGAAAAACAAATATGTTAATTATTTACTCTTTGAGCCTCTTCTGATGAGAGTAAGATTCACACAATGATTCTCCCCCTCACTAAGTTCCCTCAGATATGGTGTATTTTCTATGTCTCTTCCTGGGATGTAGTTTCCCTCTTTTTATCACTCCTTCCCCTTTTTCTGAACCGACCTCCTTCCCTTTACTACACCCCCCTTTTTTTCTTTTATATCAGTAAAATCAAATTATCCTTGAGTATTTTTTATATACCCACAACAGAGTTACAGTTCTCAAGGGTTCTGTGTACCTTTTTCTGTTTCTCTTCAGTCTTGTGGATGTAGATCAAATGTTTTGTTTAAGTCTGGTTTTTTTCTTAGAAACATATAGAATTCCTCTGTTTCATTGAATGACCATCTTCTTCCGTGGAAAAAGATGCTAAACTTAGCTGGGTAGTTCATTCTTGGTTGCAGTCCTTGATCTTTTGCCTTACGGAATATCAGGTTCCAGGCCCTTCTATCTTTTAATGTGGAGGCAGCCAGATCTTGGGTGACCCTTATTGTGGCACCTTGGTATTTAAATTGTTTTTTTCTAGCTGCTTGCAGGATTTTCTCCTTTGTGTGGTAATTCTGCAGCTTAGCCACAATATTCCGTGGTGTTCTTTTTTTAGGGTCTATTTCAGAAGGAGTTCGATGAATTCTTTCCACATCTACTTTCCCTTCTGTTTCTATTATCTCTGGACAGTTCTCTTTGATAATTTCCTGTAAAATAGAATCTAGGCTCTTTTTTTGGTCATAGTTTTCTGGAAGTCCAATAATCCGCAGATTATCTCTCCTAGATCTATTTTCCAGGTCTATAGATTTTCCCAGTAAGTATTTGACGTTGTTCTCCAGCTTCTCATTTTTTTTGTTTTGTTTGACTGATTCTTGGGTTCTCTGTGAATCATTCATTTCTATTTGTTCCATCCTGACTTTTAAGGAGTTATTTTCTTCTTTCACAGTTTTTAGTTCTTTTTGTAAATGCCCAATTTCGTTTTTAAATGAATTATTTTGCTCTATTGAATTTTTTTCCATTTCCCTAATTTTTTTTTTTTGAGAATTATTTTCTTTTTCCAATTCAGAAATTCTATTTTCTTGAGACTTTTTTATCTTTTCCAATTCAGAAATCCTACTTTCCTGTGTTTTTTTAACCTTTTCTAATTCACTAATTTTGTTTCCCTGCATCTCCTGTGAATTCTTTATTTTTTCCAACTCCAATTTCAGGACGTTGTTATTCTCTATCATAACTTCCCTTTCCTTGCCCCATTTTTCTTCAATCTCCCTCAATTTCTTAAGAGCTTCTTCTAGGAGAGAGTTATGTGATGGGGGGCAGGAATCGTTCCCCTTTAGGTTGTTATCTTCTGAATCTTTGCTGTTAACTTCCTCGGGGTTGGATACCCGCTCTTTCTCTGTATAGAAGGAATCTATAGTTTTTCTAGCTTTTTTGCTCATACTTAAAAAATGTTTTGGGGTCTGTCCCTGGGGTAGGAAATTATTTACTTCTTTACCAGCTTCCTCCCAGACCGGATGGATGCAGCGGCCCCTGCGCCGGAGCTAAGATAGAGCTCTGGGAGAGAGTTCCCCACCCCCTCCCTGGAAGCGCCTCAGAGGTGATTAGCACTGCTGTGCTTTGAGGGCGTAGAATAGTGAAGACAGCAAGAAGCTCAGCCTATGTGTCCGGGTGGGGAGTGGATGTCTGCAGCAGGTGACGTAAGAAGCCCCTGCGCTCAAACTGGAAGTGTCTGCCAGAAACCGGGGTCCCTAGTTCAAAGGTTCCGCTTCTCTGGGACTTCCTGGAGCTGAGTTCCACTCCCTCCAGCTAAGCTAGGCAGTGTGTGTTGCCTTGGGCCGTATCCACCCACTTGTCAGTCTCTTAACTATTCTCAGGAGGTAGCTGAGGCCACACCCCCTGGTGCCGAGTCTGCCCCAGGGTGGGGGGGGGGGGAAATCTAATCTGAGTTTTAAAATATTTTGGCTTTCTCTTCTGAACTGCTAAATAATTAGCAGAGAAGAGCTAACAGCCTGTGCCAGATTCCTTTACCTCAGTGGCTTCTCTGATCCCAGAGCCCTTCCCAGCGCAATGGGCGCAGTGTGCCCCTACCCCACCGTCTGTGCTGGTCTTTCTTATTCCTCCCCTGAGAACTGACCTTTCCTGTTGAAACTCCAGATTCTCTTCAGCTGGTAAGTCGTGCTTCCAGTCCTTGTGGTATCTATCAGTCCTGAGCTAATTTTGAGACTTAATTTATCTAATTGGTTGTGAGGGAGTGAGGACGTTCACTGAGTAGTGTGTTTCTTCTCCGCCATCTTGGCTCCGCCCCCCGATTAAAAAAACTTTAATAAAAAATAAAACAAAAATATTCTTGGGTAAAAAAAATAACTCAGGGACCAAATATTAAGGTATGCTATGAAAAAGATACTAACAAATTTAGAAGAAATTAAATTAAATTTAATAAATATTTATTAAATGACTATTATGTGCCCCAGGTGCTATGGTAATAATTAGTGAAAGGAGTGTTGCAAAAAATGACAATCCTTGTCCTCAAGGAGCTTAATGGGGTAAGACCTTATTCTACCTATTTATCTATCCACCTGTCTAGTTTGTAAACAACTCAATAGTATTTGATTTAAAAAATCTAATAGGTTGCTTTGAAAGATCTACAGAAAATGGCACAGATGATTTAAAGGTCAAAAGAACAGTTTCAAAGATAATCAAAACATCACAGAGCATATAAATAAATTTCAAAGCTGCCATTGAGAAGAATGCAAGCCTTGGATTCAAACATAAATGAAATGCTCCATAAGAAATATCTATTATGTTATATGTTTCCTTACTCAGAGCACACAAATTACTATGGAATAAAACATGTAGATGGAAAAAATACATGATTAAACCACAAATAACATAAAAAGCTAAATATTTTCTTATGCCATTGTCTTTTCTTCTATATTTCAATTTTTACTCAGTTAATTCTTGTTATAAAAAATTTAGAGTTGAAAGGGAAAGAGGAGACCACTCAATTCCTTCATTTTACAAATGAAAACACTAAGGTCCATAGTGGTTGAATGTATAATGTATAAACAATGAGAGGCAGTGTTGTATAGTAGTTAGAGAGTTGGTCTTGAAGTCATGGACATCAGGGTTCAAGTTATTCACCTTGGACAAGGCACTTAACTTCTCTGTTGCTCAAAATAGCTATTAAATTTTAAGAAATACTCGCTTGGTAGGCAAAACTTCCACATCACAAAAACCCCTAGACCAAATAACTTGCAGATCCAATCTCCAATACTTTGAATAAAATGTAAATGTTGTAACAAGGAACACCAATGATCCTAAATTAGATGCATACTTAAAAATCCACAGAAGTAAAAATTCTTCACTATGTCTGAAAAATATTCTAAAGCAGCATCTTTCATCATCTAAGGATTACAAGTGATACTTTTGTTCAATTATTGCACAATTGGAGCAAGCTAAGGAGAACGAAAGAGTGGGAAGAGAAATTTGAGCAAAGGGAAACCCTAAAATAACCTTTTCTATAATCCACAAAAGGAATTCATGCAGAAAATATTGTTAGCTCTGCTGAGCTGTAGGTAATCAGCTTGTTCTAAATAAGATTTGAATTATATAGCTTAGAATAGCCATTTGAAGTCTCATTCTAAAAAGCTCTCTCTCTCCAAATCCAGATTCAGAGAACTCATGTGTCCACTGGCTGGAATTGTAGATATCAATATCTAATAATAAATAGACATGGTTAAACATTTTAATTGCCAGTCATTTTCATAATCTTCTTTAATATTTATAGAATCTTTTCTTTGTATACATAAACATATGTACCGATATACACATACACACACACACACACACACACACACACACACACACACAAGACAATTTTACTGGTCGTTACATCACCTTTTTAAAATACATATTACAGATAATTTTTCAAAAGTAGAAACTGAGGCAAAGCATTTTGGCAAAATGGTCAATGTATTAAGTACCTTCTTAATGTTCTAAGAAACTAAATATTTCTGTACTAAGAGCTAAGTGCAGGGAAGGCAAAAGATGGTGTCTGGTCACAAGTTGCTCACAATCTAAAATAAGAAAAAACATGCAAATAGCTAGTAAAAACAAGGTATATACAAGACAAATTGTAAATATTCAACAAAAGGAAGACACTAAATGAAGAGGATTAGGAAAAGCTTCCTAAGGAGGTCAGAATTTTTAACTGGGATTTGAAGGAAGCCAGTGAGGCCAGTAAAATATGAAAAATAAAGGGGTATGATAAATTGAGAATAACTTCTAGCTAATGAATTTGGGTGGATAGAAGAATGGTATTGCCTTCAGTAGAAATAGAAGTTTGTAGTAAAGATGGGTTTAAAATGAACAATAATGATGGCAATATTAAAGGGGGACAGTTCAGAAAGGGACAGGAAGAAATAGTACCAAGGACAAAGATGAATTTAGCTTTGATGAGGAGGAGTGCTTCTTTTCCTATGACTAAAGTAAAAGAGGAAAAAAGATGTCATTTGAGCTATGATATGGGGAGAATAAAGAGTTTCTCTTTTTTTTTCTCCATGAAATATGAGAAGAGAGGGAAGAGAGCAGAATAATTAATTTGAAAAGATAAAATTTGAAACATTTTGTGAGGCTTCTGATAGACACTTGAGAACAGTAGTTTTTAAAGTGTGAGCTGGGAAACTTTGAGGGTCTTCCAATCTCCTTTAGGAGATTTTGTAAGATCAAAATGATTTTTATAACAACATTAAAGTAATTTTAAATTGTAATATGGTAGATATTGATAAATATAATTTGCTCTTTGGAATGTTTAATGACATTTAGGAATTAAAGAAGTTAGAGAAGTTTGAAAAACAATCACTGATAGAGAAAGACAGTTAGGAAAATCAAAGAATTTGCATGCAGAGTAAGTGATAGAACCAGGTAGTATGGCTGTGTGATTTCTACAATTCTATGAAGCTGAGTATAAGAACTAAATGGTGAAGACTAGGAGAGTCAAGAAGAATGGCAAACTAATTAGGAATCAAGGGTTTTCAAGGGAACTTGGATGAATGAAAATGAATTTATTAGCAATTACTAAAACCAAACACAATATTAAGTGCTGGGGTAAAAATGCAGAATTTTAAATAGTCCCTACCCTATAGGAGCTTACATTTAAAAAGACTGTGGTCAAGGAGAATATTTTCATTTTGAAATTTATTGATTTAGGAATGACTTTGAGCAAGTAAGATATTTTGATTATCATAAATACCAAGTTTAAGTATAAAGATCCTATAAAAAAAGATATCTACATTCAGAGAAAGAATGTATAAGAAGACACATCTATAGAATAATTTTACATAAATTTACTTGTCTGTATCTAATGGTAGGTCAGAGGTCAGGAAGAAAAAAAGGAGAGAAAAAAAGAAATGTACATGAATTTTTGTTGCATATTTTGAAAATAGCAAGTTGTGCATAAATTTGCAGTATCATGTGCAACCATCTTTTTTAAATTATACAATGTTATGAAAATGCTTGCTTTTATTCTATTAATTTAAAATAAAAGAAATTTATAGCAATGGTGAGTGGAGGATAAGAAGGTAAAATTTTAACAGTGATATGAACTGAGAAAAGATATCCCTAAGCATGAGAGCAGAACTTTCTGGGATGATCTATAATTCATATACTGTTATCTCTTCAGAAACATTTAGATAAATCATTACATTCCTAAAGAACATCAGATGCTGACACATGACTATATTCCTTAGCATCTATCACCTTTCTATTGTCTAAAAAAAATTAAATTAGTATTTATCACTTGAGTTTTTGAGACTAGGAAATATCTCAATTATCTTCAAAAAGATCTTAATTATCATCTGAACCACACCTGCCCTCATTTTACCTGATTAATAGCTAAAGACCACAGAAAATTAAACAACTTGTCCAAAGTCATCCAGCTAGTTCTTGATGGAACAAAAAGAAGGAGCCAAGTCCTGCTGATTTTCTATAAAATGTTCTTTCTACTATGCCATTGAGCTCTCTTCATATTATAATTTAAAATAATTTTTCCTTTTTTCCCCACTGTCTTCTGTAAAGTCAAATAACATATGGTCACCATCTTTCTTATCTGGATAAAGAATCATTGGAGAGTAGAGATGGATTATTATGGAAATCACCCCCTTTCCCCTATTCTAGTGGGTGATGACTCCACTTAAGAGAAAGAGCAGTATAGATAAAACTGAAAGAGTTTGGCCAGCTTCCATATATTCTGTGGATAAATAAGCTCTTTGATGTGTGGAACATTCAGAACCACCAAATTCAGCTTTCTACTCCTCAGGAGAGCTTTCCCCCCCTACTTTTGATGTGATGAAATAATGTAACCAGACATAGTTAATCATACAGCTCATCCTTTTGCCATGTATGGAGGTGGAGTTAAGGGGAAGCTGTAAAATGAAGTCCAATGTACCTCAAAAGAAAGAGGGAAAATGCAAAAGTAACCTAGCATGCTTCTATAACCTTTACTCACTGCTTGGCATGACTGTATCCCATTGATCAGATTGATTCTGTGGATTTCATAACATAGTGAATGGCTTAAACATTTGTGAGGAAATGAGAATACTTCTGCATACCTACATGGCTGGTTTATGGTTTATTCTGTGTGAGGGTAACAATTTGTCCTCACTCTGTTCCAGACACATCTCCCTTTGAACATCCCGCTAGACTGAATACCAACACATTCTGGGATAAAGAAAAGAAAGCTCTTATTGTATGAATTTAATCCTACTTAGATCATTTGTTTATTTCTTTGTCCCAAACATCTGGCTTTTCAGATTTGGCTGATATCACAAACAATATTTTAATAATAAAAAGTGACTGCTCATACAGGTTAGCTGTAGTACAGGAAAGAATGCAAGAATAGAGAGTAGGAAGGAGAATTTTGCACCATCAAATTGGTTTATTAGTTCAGCTGGTTTTAAGGGCCAGCCAAGGTCCTGTTTTCAACTAGACTGTTTATTTTTATCACTGGACACTGCTATTTGAGGAAAATAAGCACATTAGGGGTCTAAGTGCAGATACTTTCTATAAAGAGGAAATTCTAATCTCTTTTCATAACCTATATTGAAAGTTACTGAAATTTATTAATTAGCCCATCTGTAAGGTTTTCCAAAGCATGACTAGCAAATGAATCATTAGATATTAAGATTTGAATCATGGAACAATTCTGTCAAAAAGTTGTCTAGAAACATGGGAGGTCTTTAACCTCCCTCAACCATGTATAGAAATAGGAACAAGTTACCATCTTTAATTTTCTTTTCCTTTCTTTTTTCTCCTTTCTTTCCTTCCTCCCTTTCTTCCTTCCTCTTCCTTCCTTCCTTCCTTCCTTCTTTTTCTTCCTTCCTTCATTTCTTCTTTTTCTTTCTTTCTTTCTTTCTTTCTTTCTTTTTCTTTCTTTCTTTCTTTCTTTCTTTCTTTCTTTCTTTCTTTCTTTCTTTCTTTCTTTCTTTCTTTCTTTCTTTCTTTCTTTCTTTCTTTCTTTCTTTCTTTCTTTCTTTCTTTCTTTCTTTCTTTCTTTCTTTCTTTCTTTCTTTCTTTCTTTCTTTCTTTCTTTCTTTCTTTCTTCCTTTCTTTCTTTCTTTCTTTCTTTCTTTCTTTCTTTCTTTCTTTCTTTCTTTCTTTCTTTCTTTCTTTCTTTCTTTCTTTCTCTCTTTTTATTTTATTATATTGTATTTTATTTTCCCTAATACATCTAAAGATAGAGTTCAACATTCAAAAAATGTTCTTTCTTAATAGGTGTGACTATTTATATGCTTTACTAATTAAATAACTCTTCCTGAAGTTAGTAATATATATAGAGAAAACCCAGCATTTGGTGTAACTCTAAACAGGCCAGTATCTCTACCAAAGCCAGAAGACTATCCCCCCTGACTGTTACATTTACACTGAAATGATTCAGCAACCAATAGCATGGAGTCCACTTAGAGGATTTTCAGGTGCTCCAATGATTCTTAAATTATTATTCTTTGACCTGCTTTCCAGATTGACCTGTTTTTGGAAGAAGACATATTAAATTTCCTGATTTTTTTTCAATCTGGTGTTTTTGTTCTAATATCTTGTTGCCATATGACAAAATTTACTTCTGTCTCATCCAATGTGATTTCAAAGAAGTTTGTTCTAGACTAAAGTTTTGCACCTTCTGTTGTAAACTGATTATCCTCCTTCTAATTCAGCCTTCTAGAATGTTCAATTATTCTTCCTATGATTTTCAGTAAGGCCTTGTAGATAATATGAAGTTAATCTCTTCATGTGATTTTGTGTCTTTTGTGACCCTGGTTCTATAATATTTCTTTATTGTCAGTGTTATGTTTACTTGTTTTCTTTACCCTTTTTCCTAAATTGGGACTTTGTATGTGGGTCAGGATCTGTACATTTCTATAAGGAGGGGTGAAGTCTTTTGGTTGTACTTATTCATATTTTCTGGCATCTTGATAATAAGTGAGCCTTGTGTTCTTCAAGGGCCTCATGACTTGAACAGAAGAAAGCCCCAGTTCAGAGCACTTGGCTAAGACAACTCATAAAGTATGTTTACACTGGCATAGACCATTCAGGGTGTTCCAACTTAAGGTGCACCCAAATCATTAACTTTATAGTCCAAGTCCTAGAAGACCTAGATCTTCTGACTCTTGATTAAGGATTTGAAATATAGAATCCCATTTTTTTTGTTTGTTTTTAACTAGGCCTGTTCTAGAATCCATTCTCCTTGCCCTTAGTACACAGCTTCAGGTTTTAGGCTTCCCTAAGTCTACCTTGGTCCCAGTGAAATGGTTTTAGGTATTGTATTCCCAGATCATACTTTAATGGCTGGATTCCTTCTTTCATCTCCACATATTTCTGGCTTTCTCTTTGTAAAACAAGGCTTATAAAACATACTTATTGTAGTTTCTCTTTGTCTAATAGACTTTTAAAAATATTTGCTAGAATTGCTGGGACAGAACTAGGCTATTCTTCTTTCACATTTGTCCTGTTATCATGAAAAGTATTTTCTCTAATAGATTTTTCAACCTTGAATAACGATCAAGTCACCAATCATATGAACCATTTAATAATTTTATACAGAACCATGCATTTTAGAACTAAAATACTCATTAACTTTTGATATGGTTAAAAAACAAATAGTCTGATGAGCAGTCTATTTGGTATTCTTATATTCCTTTATCACTCACTACCAGTGTGACTATTGTCAACTGATTTAACCTCTGTAGAATACAGTTTCCTTTACTGTAAAATAAAGAGAATGGGCTGGAAGGCCTCTAAGTTTATTTCTTGTGCTAATATTCTATGAACAAAGATAGATATGAATTGATGCATCATCAGCAGGTTTGATTTGTGCAGAAAATAACCATTAATAGTGTTAATGAAATGGGGAACAGAATTAAGGGACATGGAAACTATTATAATCATTGAGTATTGTTACCCTTCAATATAAATTATCCCTATTACCTTTTTTGCTGAATCCCATTCTTTTGATTCAAATTACTTTTTCAGGGACTGGGACTGTATTCTCAAAGACCTAGGTTTAGCTTTCCAAGAGTCAAACTACTGTAATGGGTGTCAAAAACAGGTAATTAATGGCAAACAGTGAGACAACATACCTCACTGTATCAATGAAGAAATTGAAACCTAGCGAGATTCAGCATTTGCCTTAGGCCTCATATCTAACTAACTGGTGGCAAAACTGGCACTGCCACATTTCCTGGAAACCATAAATTCAAAAATCATACAATAAACAAATAGGGAAAAACCAGATTTACTACTAAAGTACAATGCTTTTATCACTAGTGATTCAGATCAGATATAGTCAATAGTAGCTCTATAACAAAGTTAAAGTTAGTTTTATAAATTAAACACCTGAAAAAATCAATGGAAATGGGAAATAATAAACTTTTCAGCTCCCACATGTGTTTTTAAGTCACACTCTTTGCTCCTATTTTTTATATTTACTGGTTTCTTTGTACATTAGACATACTTTTCTCAGGATCTACTCATCTTTTCTTAGTCTAAGCAACCATTTTCTTCAAAGGGAATTTTTTTTGCTTGTTTTTCAGATGTTTAGGTGTTTGGAAAAGTGATCTGAATTAAGTATTTGGGCAGTGAATGGATGGCAAAAATGAACAGGAAATATACCAGTCTCTTAGACTTCTCTGTATACTATATTTTTTATTTATATTTAGGTATAAAAATTCACAATAGCTATATATGTAAAGCCTGAAACAAATTATGATTACCCTAATGTTCATAAGCTTGCTTGAACTTTAAAATAGTTTTATTTATAATATTAAGTTGGTATTTATGAATGAGAAATTCTTTGTGACTTTGTATTTTTTTGTTTGGGAGAGACATAGCTGAAAGAATACACTTTGAAGAAAAAAAGATCTTAATTCTAATGCTTTTGGATAACTTTTTCTGATAGAACTTTTTGGTACAGAGAAAAATGGTGTGGAGGGGAGAAAATATGGCTAGATTTAAGAAGTGATATATAATCATAGATTAAAAAAAACAGAGATACAATGGTCAAAACTTTACTACATTTCCAGAGACATGTTTGGATTAGAAAAGAAGCAATGTTCACCTTTTCCCCAACATATATGGGAATGAAAGGTATAGGGTTTCTACTAAGAGCTGAGAAAGGTCAAAACATTGAAAAAAAAATCTTGATTTCTTAGTTAAGGAAGCTTGTGCCTGTGAAGGTAGAAACATGTTGATTAGATTTAAAGTATGTTTGATGAGGCTAATCTATTAAAGAAATATAAGAGTGGTTGAAAAGGAAGCTAGAATAATAGAAGATTAGTTTAGAATATGGATTTAGAAACAGCACATGGCAGTTTGTATAATAATGAGCAATGGATAATGGGAGTGCTTCATCAGATTACAGCTGAAGAGATCTTATAAAGTGGCATTTACAAGGGAAGCTATACAACTATACTAATAGAGCATCAAGAAACAGAAATAAGAAGTATCGTACAACATGGTGCAAAGAGATGGAACTGTGAGTATGATATGTCTAGGTATTTTATTCTTTCATGAATTGCAGATTAAGAATGATCTTATTGCCTGCTTTTTGCATTATGTGCTTAATATTCTGCTTCAATTAAATCTTTTACTATTTGATGATGATTCTTGACTTGTTTGAGCATAAAAATGTATCAGATTGAGATTTATATCATGTATATACAGTTGTGATTATCCTCAAATATATCTAGGATAGCAAAAATAGTTAATGTGATGGGATTCCCATTTTATCTTAGAAAAGATAAATTAAACTATGATAGTTAATAGTTTATATTTTAGGCCCAGATATAGTGTGAGGATTTAAATTCAAACTAAGAGAAAAATTAGAATTAAATCTCAGATATCCAGAGTGTGTCAGTCTATACTTATCCTAATTAAGTGAGATGTCATTATGATGCCAGAGTTAAAATTTTTAAAACAATCTCATTTCATCAGTAATATTTCAGAATGGACATATTGGGTAAATGAAGGTTGTCAAGATTTTCCTCAGTGTTAAGTTACCTAACTTAGCCTATTCTTATTCAATATTTTTTCTGACTTTTCACTCTAGAAGGCTTTCCTTTTTCTCTTCTAAGTATACTTCTTCAAGAATTTTTGTTATGACAACTTTCTCCCCAAACCCAGACCACCCCTTTCCCCCCAATACTTGCTGCTACATTGTTTTAATTTTCCCTCTTTTTAAAATTCTGTACATCATCTTTATCTTATCTACTATTCACATTCCACTTTTGAACACTTTTAAGTGGGTCTCAGCTTTCATAGCTAACTATTTGCTCCATTGACCAATCATAATATTTTAATCTTTAAGCATTCTAACTACAACACTTCTTGAAATTTCATGTCTTTGGCTTCTATTTCTTGGTTTCAATTTTGTTTGAAATGTTCCTATTCTTCAAAATTTCTGTTGTTATATTATATAGATTGTATTTGGGTTGAATAACAAAAGCTTGTATTATAATCAATTAGCAATCATTTTTCAATCATCTACCATTTGTCAGTCAGTAATAATAGAAATAATGAGAAAAAATACCCCCCTGTCATACTAGAATCTAGACTTTAATGGAAGGGAAGAAAATATAAATAGAGACATATAAGATAAATACAGAATAGATGGAATGGTATCTTAAAGACTATAGCATTATCAGTAGGAATGTCGTGTGTGTGTGTGTGTGTGTGTGTGTGTGTGTGTGTGTGTGTGTGTGTGTGTGTGTTGAGGAGGGAGTGGATAGGAATTTGAACTGTCAAAATGAAAGCCAAAGATTTTATGTCAGAGATTGGGAAGAATAGGATTTGAAACATCCATGAGCCAATACAAAAGGAAAAAAAAAAAGATAGAAGATGGAGTGTCATGTGTCCAAAGAGCAAATAGGCCAATAAAACTGGATCATTGGGCATGGGGAAGGAAATAGAAAGTAAGAAGTTTGGAAAGGTGAGAAGGGTCAAATTGTGAAAAACAGTAATTATAAAACAAAGAACATTATATGAATCACTCCACACTGGAGTTTATTGAGCATGGGGGTTGAATGATCAGACCTACATTTTAAGAAAATTCTTTTGGCAATTGTGTGGAGCATGGATTGGAAAGTGACTTGAAGCAAGGAGACTTATTAGGAGACTATTTCAACAATCTAGTTGAGAAGTGATAGTGGCCTAAACTAAGGAGATTGCTGTTTGTATAGAGCGGAGATGAAGGTTGTAAATTGTAAAGAAAAAAAATGGTTCTATAATATTACTTCAAAACTATGATATTATGTGATATTGAATATTACTTTTGTCAGATAAGTATTGGAAAACTGAAGAAATAGCCAATGCTTCCTTAATCTGAGAAGACTATTTAAGAGAAAATGTGGCAACTATAAAATGCACAATGGCAATATGTTATCAATTGCATTCAGGGCTTCATAGAGAAAGATATCAAGCCCCCCCCGTCAAATGTGGTGTACTCTGCACTCAAGTCAGTGACACCACTGTTGTTTCCATTACAAAATTCCTTCACAATCCCCAGTTATAAAGTTAGCATTTGAATAATTTTATACAATCCATCTTTGTAAGTCACATGTGTTTATTTAAACTGGTGTTCTGGAAAGGGCAGGGGGAGGGGGACATCAGACAATTTTAACATGCTAGGAAATTCATAGAGCAATTCCACAAAAGAAAATCATACAGAAGAACATTGAAGTAATTAGCCACATTGACTTACTTAGTAAAGTTAATAATAGATTTCCATGTTACACTGGTCAAGATATTTTGATTTGCAAAATGGAAAAATGTAGTTCAATTGTTATTATTGTATTTTATTTTTCTTTTTGATTATATAAGTTGAGATGATTTTATCTACAGGAGGGGAAAAAAGGTCTGGTTTAAATTCTCTGGGCAGACTCTGTATGATATCATTTGTGATTCTGTATTGTTACCATACTGTTTGTAGTTGTGAAAGTAAGTGGGCTGGTACATTATGAAATGTAGCTGGAGGCTCTCTGGCTCTGCTTCTTATATAAATAAAAAAGAGAGAGGGAGCCAAATTACTTGTTTAATGTCAGTGGAAAAGTTTTCCAGGGAGTTTATTTAGGAAAGAATTTAATTTTTTTCATTCTCCCCCACCCCGTTTTGGTTGAAAGTTGACCTCAAAGACAGCCTTCAAAAGATTTGATCCCTTTAGGGAAGCATCCATCCATTTAATTGCTTGTCTGACCTGAACCTAAACTTTGAACTGTTGTAAGCCATAGTATGTTTATATTCCTATAAATAGATGATGAATTTTTAAAGGGTAGTTTCAGAGTTGTTGAGAAAAGTCCTTCCCCCTCTGTTCCACTAGTTGATGTTTTATATTCTACTTTTTGAGTTTTATTCGTTTAGCTTAAGACTTTGGTCTTTGTTTAAAAAAAGTGCATATCCTAGGATGGAGAACACCTGGATCTGTTATCAATCATTTAAAACTGAATGTTCATGAAAAAATTGAAAGCATACTTTTAGTATATGAACACAGTGGTGGTTTATATAGAAGGTTAAGGATACCCACAAGATGGAGGTAAATAAGACATGAAATTTGGAGAGACTGGGGATGCTGATGAAAAGCTTGACTATTTCTTTTAATATGCTCTGATCAAGCAGTATTGATTCACTATATACCTTATGTACACATTATATACAAATATATACAATTCTATTCAAATTTAGAGTTAAATCTATAAGTAAACATATATACATACACAACTACACTTCTATGGATTCATCTTAGTATACTAAATTTCAAAAAAAAAAAAGCTCTGAGATAGAAAGGCCTGGATTCAGTCTTGCGTTTAACACATATTGACCATGTCATTCTGGGCAAGTCATTTAATTTCTAAGTGCTCAAAGAAACTCACTAAAATTACAAGTCACAGAGGAGGTGCTGATTTTATTGGTGGAAATACTCATCTAGAAGTTCTCTATACCAAGAGAATCATAGATATAATATCTATTTCTATCCTTAGTGTATATGAATGCAAATGTGTAATATGCAAATATGTATGGATATATACACACATCTAATAGATTTACATTTTTATATATTTGCATATATTTTTATGTATTTTATGCAATGATTTTTATCACACAAGATACATGAAACAAGTATTATCAAGGATTTGCTATAATGCTGAAAAATCATGTAAAACAACAATTTCCAAAAAATCAGAGCTGTGGGTAACCCAAAGGGAAATGGAAAAATGTCTGCATATTTTTTCAACATACTACTAATGATTACTTGTTATAAGAGGTGACATAAAGGATGTTAACCAGGAAATGTAAGATTAGGAAAAAAACCCAGATCAATCACATAGAAAGAACAAAGAATAACAAAGAAATAGACCAAATGCTGCATTACTATCCATAAATATTTTTAAATGTCTAGAGGAAGGTCTCTAATGTTAGATCAATTTTCTCTAGAAGAGTAATGGGAAATAAAGACAAGAATCATGAAGAATGATAAGCCATGTATTGCAGTGTTAGAGAATATCTACAAATATGAAATTTTTTAAATGCTTTGAAATATATACAGATATATATATACTAATAAATATATAGTCATATGTGTATATAAATATATATATATATATGCATTAAACATGACTTTTTTATCCAAAGTAATTTTCCATGATTTTCCAGATGTTAATTACTTTTTGTGTCATGTTCCTCTGCGTTGAAATTAGCATATTTCACAATACATATCTACACACATGCATGTATATATGCACTGCAGATACATGTGTGCAAACATGTGATGTGTGCATGCATGTTTTATAGCTATATATGCATACATTAACCTTTAAATAGCCTCGTCAACTCTTTAAAAATATAAGTTGCTGAGAAGGTAGCAATTTACATAGGTAAAAGTTTCCTAAATAAGAAGCTTTATATCAGTGAAGTTACAATTTTTTGCTATCCCTTACCTTACCTCTCTTACATAAAAATATAGATATAAACATATCCCATTATACTGTACTTCTTTGAACTTCTCCATAAAGTTCCCCAAATGGATATTTTTTCTTTTTTCCCATTTCAAGCTTTTTTTGTATGTGTTGTCTTAACAGATTACCATTTATGTATGTTTTGTCTTTCCACATGAGATCCTAAGCTCTTTGAGAGTAAGGACTATTTTTCCTTTGATGTATTTGTATTTCTCACACTTACCAACATACTTTTCATATAGATGTTTAATATATTAATATATATATATATATATATATATATATATATATATATATATATATATATATATATATATATATATATATACACATACATATATTCAGAGGCATATATATATATATATATATATATATATATATATATATATATATATATATATATATATATATATATTCAAGGGCATGGTTACATATATCACAATATCTATGCTGTATGTAGCAATGCCTTACTGATGGAGATACTTGAGCTGGAAATATAATCTTATAGATAAAGGAGTGTAAGAGGGATCCTCATCATCCATATCACTACCACCATCAAAATCCTCTAAAACAACTAACCAAATAACATCCCATACCAAAATAATGTCAAAATGGATAGCTGATTTTGGCATAAAGGATGATACCATAAACAAATTAGGAGAGCAAGGGATAATTTACCTATCAGATCTTCGGAGAAGGAAGGAATTTATGACCAAAGAAGAACTAGAGTATGTTATGAAGGACAAAATGGACAACTTTGATGAATTAAATTAAATTTTTGACACAAATAAAACCAAAAGAAACAAGATTAAAAGAAGTACAATGCTGGGGAAAATATTTACAGTCATTGTTTATGATAAAGGTCTCATTTTTAAAATATAAAGAACTGTATCAAATTTATAAGAGAAATCATTCTTCATCTGATAAATTTTCCAAGAATATAAACAGACAATTTTCAGGTGACAAAATTAAGGCCATTTATAGTGATATGGAAAAAAGAATGCTCTAAATCACTATTGATTAGAGAAATGCAAATCAAAATGACTCTGTGATACCAACTCACACCTCTCAGATTGGCTAAGATGACACGAAAAGATAATGATGAATGTTGCAGGGGATGTGGGAAAATTGAGACACTAATACATTGTTGGTGGAATTATGAAATGATCTGATCATTCTGGAGCTATGTCCAAAAAGCTTTCAAACTATGTATACTCTTTGACCCATCAATGCCATTACTGGAAGGAAATTATAAAGAAAGAAAAAGGACTCACAAGTGTAAAAATGTTTGTAGTAGCTCTTTTTTGGTGGTAGTAAAGAATTAGAAATTGAGTAAATGCCCATCAATTGGGGAATGACTGAATAAGTTGTGGTATATGAAGATAATGGAATATTATTGTTCTATTAAAATGATGAAGAAGCTGATTATAAAAAGGCCTGGAAAGACTTACATGAACAGATGCTGAGAGAAACAAGCAGAACCAGAAAGATATGTACACAATAACAGCAAGAATGTGCAATGATTGTTCTCAGTGGTTCAATGATCCAAAGCTGCCCCAATAGACTCTACAGAAAATGCCATTTGCATCAAAAAAAAGAGTGGTGGAGGTTGAATGTAAATGAACACATGCTATAGTCACTGCTTTTTTCTTTTTTTTTAATCTCCCATAGTTTTTCTCTTTTGCTCTGATTTTTCTCTCCCAATACGATTCATAAAGCAATGTGTATTAAAAATAAATTGAAAAGTGAGTGCAAAATAAAAAAAAAATAAAAACTTTTGGTGGAAGAGTAAAAAAAATAACAAACCAAATATTTCAATTGTTCTTCTATGTTTTTAAAATTGTGCAGAGATCGCTTCTAAGTATAAATGAGATGAGGAAGAAAATATATCTAGAAACAAATTGTAATTGTAAATGTTTTGGGTCAATGTATACATTACAAAAGGAAACTTGAATAAGTTTCCAATAGGTGCATGGAAGTGGAAGAGGACAACATTACATAAGTAATTATGCTATTTTCTATTTTAAGTGATATGTTTCATATCGAACAATCCTATAGTATTTTACAGAAGAAATCATTTTGGATAGGCCACTCAGTTCTGTGTCAAATGAGAGCTATCACATGCTACTTCCTAGGGGTTAGTCTGAAAAGAAAACCATTTTCCTTATTCACATTACTATCTAAATGAATCTTTTTCCTTTCAGTTTGACAATTTATGGTCTATTATTCATGGTTAGCATATCATGTTAGTATAATGGCAAACTATATTTACCTCTTTATTTTATTAGTATCACCACAAAACTACTATTGCTTTTCAATGATATCTCTGAAACCAAGTTTAACATTAATCAGGAATATATGATATATAGACATTACATGAGAACCTGCAATCTTGAAGCAGATCAGATATAAGCTAAAAAAGGTAAAAGGAACAATTTTCACAAAGTCTATGCATAAAACTGCATAAAAATGAAGAAACACCATTAGACATTCATTCAGAATCTTATTAACTAATAGTTGTTCTTGCACTATAAGATATTACTAGTCTGATTAACTGATTTTCTAGCTGATTCTGAATTAGAATTATTAGGTAAAAAGAGTAGAAAGAAATATGAAATAATTATGAAAGAAGGGCATTAATAATGTGATGTCAGAACAAGCCCAAAAAATAAAATTTAAACTGGAAGAGATTATTAGGTCATTTGGTTTGACATCCTAATTTTACAAATAAGGAACCTAACTTGTCTATAATCACATGGGTAATTAACTTGCAGAACTGAGGTTCAAATTTAGTTTCTCTGGCAGTTTTCCTATTTTACCATGCTGCTAATAACCTGATAGGTGAGGGAAGAAGGAAGTAGAGTTAAAGAGCATTATCAGTCTGGAGTCATTCAATGTAGGGATAAAAAGTCCTTCGTGCATCAATATGGCTATGGGAATCATTCTCATTACACTGTAGGAATATTAAAAAGAATTAAAATCCAAAGTCATTAAAATAATATTTTCAATCCTATGTTTACTAAAACAATTATATGTGTTATATATTTAGGAACCTATCTAAACAAAATGCTTCAACTTTAAAAAAATGTATTGATATAAAAAGAAATGAACTTCAGTTAACCAAATTCATTTACATGAACATTTCTCTCCTGGGATACTAGATAAATAAAGTGCAATGTTCTTCCTAATTTTAATTTCTTTCCTATAGAACATTAACTCCTTAAGGGAAGGGACTATTGCATTTCTAGCTTACTTTTTCAGTGCCTGGGACAGTTCCTGATACATAGTAAATACTTAATAATTGCTTGGGCAATTATGAATGAATGATTTTCTCTAGAAAATAACCCATTTCCCCTCATTTTCAAGGGGGGGAATAATGTGTATTATGTAGAATTATCAGATGTATATGTAATAGTTATAGAAATGTAGATTGAATGATAATTGAGTAATGGAAAAATAAGAGACTCTAATTAAAATAGTCCCTTTGTGTAGAATCACTTGAGTCCATTAAATTTAAGAATTCCTATCTGGTTGGTTTGCTTAAAAAAAACCCACTGATATGTTCATTTATATCAATTGAGAATCAAGTTTCCAAGGCATAAAAAGTAGATTGAGTTGATTGAAGAGACATTGCTCCCTTTGAAATCAATCCTTGTTGGGTTGATTTTTGGACTTACAAACAATTTAGGGTCTATCAGATGGTTATTGTCTGACTGAATTTGGAGCTCCATAAATTAGGCCTCACTATAAGTTCTATGTTATCTAGTTAGAAATCATATTCCCCCATTATCAAATTGAATTAAATTAATTTCAACATTTGTTAGGAACTTACTAATGCCAGATACTATAACGTTCACTGAGGACACAAAACCAAAATAAGAATCTGACCTTACCAAGTTAATCTATGGGGGTTGAGGGCAAGGGTGAGGGAAGACATACAACACGTAGACAAATAATTATCACACAAAGATAATAGAGATCTGACTCCTTGAAAAAATGCATATTCCCCTCTCTTCAAAACCCTTTAAAAGTTGGCTTATGATATGATCATTCAACAGAAACCATTGTACCCTAAGTTTACACAACTTCTACTAATCGCTAAATCTAATGAACTTTTCTTGATCTTCATCCTTTTTTTATCTCTCAGAAGTTTTCTCCTGAGTTTTCCTCTTTACATTTCAATGATAATACTTTCTCCTAGGTTTCCTCTGACTTCTCAGGTTTCTTTTCTGAATATTTATTCAAGGGTTGTCAAATAGCTTTTTTCTTTCTTTCTTTCTTTCAAATCTCTGAGTTGGTCTCTTTTCTCTTTTCCCTCTATTCTCTGTAACTGTTAATCTCATTAATTTCTGTGGGTTCAGTAAAGGGGATGGAGAAGGAAGAGTCAGAAGAAGAAAAAATAATTGTGAAAGTTTAATGCCATGAAAATCAATGGAAGAGAAAAAGTCCAGGAGGAAAAGATGTTCAACAATATAAAAATCTGCAGCAAGGTTAAGAAGCATAAAGAATGAAAAAAAGGCCATTGGATTTAGTAGTTAAGAGATCATTGATCACTTTGAAGAGTATAACTTAAGTGAAGTGGTAGGGCCAGAGTTAAACTGTAAGAGATTTAAAAGTAAGCAGAAGGGGCAAAAGTGGATATAATGAATATAGAAGATTATTTCTAGGAATTTGGCAGGGATATAGAGAACTAAACTATGATAATTTTAAAAAATTCAAGAGAAAAGTTTTGTTGTTGTTGTTTGTTTGTTTGTTTTTAAGAATAGATCTCATGCAAGCATGTTTGTCTATCGGGGGAAAAATAGAAATGAAATAGAAAAAATTATCTATATAGCAAACTCCTAGGAGAGAAAAGGGGGGAGAATATCAAGGTATTTCACTTTCTCTTCTGAAAAATCTTTGTTGTTCAAAACTTTTTCCTGTATAAGGTTAAAAAAGATATGTTCATGTGTGAAAGTGATTTAAAAATTAAACATAAATAAAATCAGATTAAAAATAATCTATAGTAGAAATGAAGACTTTGATATCAGCAGATAAAATCAGCTTGACAAATAGTCAGAGCTCTGAGAAAAATGAGAGACAGTTTCAGTAGGACTGTGGGGCAAGAAACAGTGTATGTGAAAAGAGTGAGAGTGAGAAAAAAGAGTAACTGTCAAGGGGCAAACTTCCTGGAAGAGATGGATAAAGTGGTGGGACAGAGTACAAAGAAATGGGATTTGTCTAAGTGAGAGCAAGACTGCCTCTTCATCAGAGCCAAGTAACAGAGCATGGGAGATGATTAAGAAGCATTTTGAATAATGGGATAAGAAGAGAATAATGAGTGTGTGATTATTAGGCTCTATGTTCTAAGTAAAGTTGGAGATGAGAAAGTCCTTTGCTGACAAGGAGTATGAAGGAGAATGGAAAATAAAGATTGGAATATTTGTTGTAGAAAGTATAATAAAGAAGAAAATGGGCAGAGCCAAGATGGCAGAGATGACATACTTTTCTTTCTGACCTTTTCAACAACCCTCAAACTAAGTAGCAAATACAGCCTCTGAATTAGCACTGGACCAGCAGAACCCACAAATATTGGTAGTGCAAGAGGATAGTTTCAAAGATCTCTAAAACAGGTCTGTTTCAATCAGAAACGGAAGGGAGGTAGCCAGTACAAGCAGCTGAGCACAAACGCCAACATAGACAGTCCAAATGGACTCCGCTATTGGTGTAGACTCCATGTAGTGGAGAATCTACAAGGAGGAATCTACAGGAATCTACAGAGGTGTTGGCCACTCTGCCCTGGTTGCAAGCCAATAGGTCAGCAGAGAAATTAGAAAACATCCAACACAAAGACAAAAGGTCAATAGTGAACCCAAAAGGCCAGAAACTCACAGGACTTGGCCACACCCATCCAGCACCTGGAGTGAATCAGCATTGACCCAGTGCAGCTACAGACTCTTGGAAAATCTCCCCCACCCTAAAAGAGACCTTAACTTGTTGAAAAAAATGAATAAAAAAGTAAAGAGGACTCTGACAATAGACAGCTTTTATGGTGAAAGAAAACAGATTTCAAAACCTGAGGAGACTAAAGGCTGATTGTCTCCAAATGAAACCCCAAATGGATATAACCTGATCCCTATTATATAAGGCTCTCCTAGAAAAAAAAAATAAAAAGGATCTTAAAAGAAAGTTAGAAGAAAAATGGAGAAAGGAAATGAAAATTTTGCAAGAAGGTTTGAAAAAGGCATATAACTCATTAAAAGATAGATTGGATAAAATGGAAAAAGAAAACAACTCCCAGAAAAACAGAATTTGTGAAACAGAAAAAGAAAATAACTTCTTAAAATACAGAATTTATGAAATGGAAAAAAATCCATAGAACAAAACAACTCATTTAAAAATTCAATTGGACAGATACCAAGAAAAGTAAAAAAGTAAATAGAGAAAATAATTCACTAAAATTCATAACTGAACAAATGGAAGTGAATGACTCAATGAGACAACAAGAATCAGTCAAGAAAAACCAAAAAAGAGGAAAAAAGAGGAAAAAAAATGTAAAATACTTAATTACATAAACAAATGAATGACCTGGAAAATAGATCTAGGAGAGGCAATCTAAGGGTTACTGGACTCCATGAAATTCATGATGAAAGAAAGAGCCTAGATACTATCCTTCTGGAAATCATCAAAGAGAACTACCCAGATATCAAAAAATCAGAAGGTAAAATGACCATTGAAAGAATTCACCGAATACCTCCTGAAAGAGACCCCAAAATTAAAACCCTAAGGAATATCATGGCCAAATTTCAGGACTATCAGACCAAAGAAAAAATATTACAAGCAGCCAGAAAAATATACTGAGAAGCCACAATAAAGATTTCTCAGGACTTAGCAGCTTCTACTTTAAAGGACCAAAGGTGCTGGAATGTGATATTCTGAAAGGCCAAGGAACTTGGAATGCAGTCAAGAATAAATTACCCTGCTAAACTGAGCAGTCTCTTTCAGGGAAGAAAATGGACATTCAACGAAACTGGTGAATTCCATTTATTTTTGATGAAAAAACCAGAGCTAAACAACAAATTTTACCTCTAAATATAGAAGTCAAGAGAAGCATAAAAAGGTAAAAAGAAAAAAGAAAAAAAAAAACTCTTGAAAATTGCATTTCTGTTATGGTATACAGAGAGAGAACATGTATAATCTGATTTTCCTGTAACAATGTAAAAAAAGAAACTAGAGTTGGCAGTAACAGGGGAAATTAGAGGTAAAATGAGGGAAAATACATCTCAGGAATAGGCAAAGAAAACTTATTATAATTGAGGGGAAAAAGGAGGGTGACAAATATTGTGTGAATCTTACTCTCATCAGATTTGGCCCAAAGAAAGAATATTAGATATATTTGGTTTCACTTAGAAACATCTCTCATCTTATAGAAAAGTGGGAGGGGAAAGGGGAAAGGGGAAGGGGTAGGCTAAATAGAAAGAAAAAGAGAAATAGTAGGGGAAAGGTTTAAAAAAGAGGGAGGGTTTCTAAAAAGGGAGGACTGTTTGAGGGGAGAAGTGCTCTTAAATAAAATACTGGGAAGGAAAGAAAGAGGAAAAGGAAAGAGAAAAGTATAATTTGGGGTTAAGATGGCAGGAAATACAGAATTAGTAGTTTTAACTGTAAATGTGAGTGGAGTAAAATCCCCCATAAAGTATAAGCAGATAGTAGACTGGATTAAAAGCTAGTATCCTACAATATGTTGTTTACAAGAAACACATTTAAATCAGAGTGATACATACCGAGGAAAGGTAAAAGGCTGGAGCAGAATCTATTATGCTTCAGGTGAAGTAAAAAAACAAAAAAAAAAACAAAAAACAAAACAAAACAAACAAACAAAAAAAAAAGACAGGGGTAGTCATCTTAATCTCAGATCAAGCAAAAGCAAAAATTGATCTACTTAAAAGAGATAAGGAAAGAAACTATATGTTACTAAAGGGTACCATAGATAATGAAGCAATATCAATATTAAACATATGTGTACCAAGTGGTGTAGCATCTAAATTCCTAAAAGACTAGTTAAGAGAGTTGCAAGAAGAAATAGATAGCAAAACTATAATAGTGGGAGATCTGAACCTTGCACTTTCAGAACTAGATAAATCACACCACAAAATAAATAAGAAAGAAGTTAAATAGATAAATAGAATAACAGAAAAACTAGATATGATAGATCTTTGGAGAAAATTAAATGGAGACAGAAAAGAGTACACTTTCTTCTGGGAAGTTCATGGAACCTACAAAAATTGACCATATATTAGGACATAAAGACCTCAAAATGCAGAAAGGCAGAAATAATAAATGCATTTTTTTTCAGATCATGATGCAATAAAAATTACATTCAATAAAAGGCCAGGGGTAAATAGACCAAAAAGAATTTGGAAACTAAATAATCCCATCCTAAAGAATGAATGGGTGAAACAGCAAATCATAGGCACAGTTAATAATTTCATCAAAGAAAATGACAATTAATGAGGCAAAATACCAAAATTTGTGAGATGCAACCAAAGTGGTAATAAGGGAATATATTATATCTCTAGATGCTTACTTGCATAAAATAGAGAGAAAGAATATCAATGAACTGGGCTTTCAAATAAAAAAAAAAAAAAGCTAGAAAAGAAAACAAATTAAAAGCCTCCAATCAAATACCAAACTTGAAATTCTAAAAATAAAAAGAGAGATCAATAAAATTGAAATTAAAAAAAAACTATTGAATTAATAAATAAAACTAAGAGTTGGTTTTATGAAAAAAAAAAACAATTTGATTAGAAAAAGGAAAGAAGAAAATCAAATCCTTAGGCTCAAAAATGAAAAGGTTGAACTATCCACCAATGAAGAGGAAACTAAAGCAATTATCAAGAGTTATTTTGCCAACTTTATGCCAATAAATTTGACAAGCTACATGAAATGGAGAAATACCAGAAAATATAGATTGCCCAGATTAACAGAAGAGGAAATAAATTACTTAAATAATCCTCATTTAGAAAAAAAAAAAAAAAAAAAGAAATAGAACAACCTATTAATCAACTCCCTAAGAAAAAATCCTCAGGATCAAGTGGATTTACATGTGAATTTTACTAAACATTTAAAGAACTATTAACTGCAATACTATCTAACCTATTTGAAAAAATAGGGAATGAAAGACTCCTACCAAATTCCTTTTATGACATAGACAGGATACTGATACCTAAACCAGGTAGGACAAAAACAGAGAAAGAAAATTGTGAATCAATCTTCGTAATGAATATTGATGGAAAAATCTTAAATAAAATATTAGCAACAAGAATACAGAAAAACATCCCCAGGATAATATACCATGACCAAGTAGGTTTTATGCCAGGAATTCAAGGTTGGTTCAATATTAGGAAAAGTTTTTAGCATAATTGACTATATCAATAACCAAATTAACAAAAAATATCTGATCATCTCAATAGATGCAAAAAAAGTATTTGATAAAATACAACACCCATTCCTAATAAAAACACTAGAGAGTGTAGGAATAAATGGATTTTTCCTTAAAAACAGTCAGTAGCATCTATTTAAAACCGTCAGCAAGCATCATATGCAATGGGGATAAACTAGAACCATTTTCAGTAAGATCAGGGGTGGAATAAAATTACCCACTATCACCATTACTATTAAATATTGTATTAGAAATGCTATTTTTGCAAATAAGAGAAGAAAAATAGATTAAAGGAATTAGAGTAGGTAATGGGGAAAACAAATTATTACTCTTTGCAGATGATATGATGGTATACTTAGAGAACCCCAGAGAATCAACTAAAAAGCTATTGGAGATAATCCCACAACTTTAGCAAAGTTGCATGATACAAAATAAATCCACACAAATCATCAGCATTTTTATACATTACTTACAAAATCCAACAGCATGAGATACAAAGAGAAATTCCATTTAGAATATCAGTTGATAGTGTAAAATATTTGGGAATTTATCTGCCAAGGGAAAGTCAGAAACTATATAAGCAAAACTACAAAACACTTTCTACACAAATAAAGTCAGATCTAAGTAATTGGAAAAATATCAAGTGCTCTTGGATAGGTCAAAGTGAATATAATAAAGATGACAATACTCCCTAAACTAATCTATTTATTTAGTGCTATACCAATTAAACTTCCAAAAAATTATTTTACTGATGTAGAAAAAATAACAAAATTCATCTGGAAGAAGAAAAGATCAAGAATTTCAAGGGAACTAATGAAAAAACAAATCAAATGAAGATGGCCTAGCTGTACCAGATCTAAAACAATTTTATAAAGCTGTGGTCATCAAAACCATCTGGTACTTGCTGAGAAATAGACTAGTTGATCAGTGGAATAGGTTAGGTTCCCAGAACAAAACAGCCAAAGACTATTATGATCTTGTAATGTTCTTGTTTGGTTTTCTGGAGGTCTTTGGACCAGCCTTCTTTTAAGTTGAATAATCACCACAAGAATAGCCAAGTGTTAAAGTCTAAACCCTTTATTATCTTATCTCTTTCACAATCTAATTTCCTGGTTTGGGGCCCCAGCTAGATTTCTTGAGAGGCCTTGGTCTCAGTGGGGAGAGCAGGAGGACAGGCCAGCCACCACAAGGCTAATGAAAATGGAATTAATGAATCTGGCTCTTTGTCCCCTCCAAGTCTGTGTCTATCCTTTCTGAGTCTCTCTCCAAGCCGTTCTGAGTCTGTCTCTGGCTCTGACAGGCCTTAATCTCTGGAGAAATGAAGGAGGAGAGCCTGCCACAATGGTGATGTGAGATGGGATGAATCTAGCTCTCATTGGCTCCAATAGCTTGAGCTCCTGACTTCAGTCCTTTTGTCTTTTCTGGCTCTGAGTCCCAGCTTATATGTTCTACACTGAGTATAAATCACTCATTTTATCAATATGAAACCATTATCTGTTGTAAGATTAAATTAATCATACTGAACTTAGAGAACTATTTATCACCATGCTAAACTAGATAACCATTGTCTCATCAATTCTAGTGACTTAACTCCTTGTAAGAGTATGGAAGAAAAGAAAGAGAAAAACATAATTTAGGATAAATAAGATGGCAGGAAATACAGAATTAGTTATTTTAACTGTGAACATGAATGGGATAGACTGTTCTATAATATAGAAGCAGATAACATGCTGAATTAAAAGGCTACAATATGTTGTTTACAAGAAACACATTTAAAGCATAATGATTCATGCCAAGTGAAGGTAAGGGCTACAGCAGAATCTATTATGCTTCAGATGAAGTTAAAAAAAAAAAAAAAAAAAAAAAAAAAAGCAGGGGTAGCAATCCTGATGACAGATCAAGTGAAAACAAAGATAGATCTATTTTAAAGACATAAGGAAGGAAACTATATTTTATTAAAAGGCACCATAGATAATGAAGCAATATCAATACTAGACATGTATGTACAAGTGTTATAGCATCCAAATTCCTAGAGAAGAAATTGAGAGATGCAAGAAGAAATAGATAGAAAAATTATACTAGTGCAGAATCTCAATCTTGCTCTCTCAGAACTAGATAAATCAAACCACAAAATAAATAAGAAAGAAGTTAAGAGATAATCAAAATGTTAAAAAAGTTATGTATAACTAGATCTTTGGAGAAAATTGAATGGAGACAGAAAGAAGTTTACTTTTTTCTCAGCAGTTCCATATTTTAGGATATAAAAACCTTAAAATCAAATGCAAAAAGGCACAATGTGTAAATACATTTTTTTTCAGGTCTTGATGCAATAATAATCACATGTTCAGGAGAAAATAGACCAAAAAATTAATTGGAAACTAAATAAGCTCATCCTAAAGAATGAATGGGTGAAACAGCAAATCATAGAGACAATCAATAATCTCATCAAAGAGAATGACAATAATGAGACAATGTATCAAAATTTGTGGGATACAGCCAAAGAGGTTATAAAGCGAAATTTTGTATCTCTAGATTCTTATTTGCATAAAATAGAGAAAAAGAATATCAATGAACAGCCTTACAATGAAAAAAGCTAACAAAAAGAACAAATAAAAAACCCTCAATTAAATACCAAATTTGAAATTCTGAAAATAAAAAAGGAGATTAATAAAATTGAAAGTAAAAAAAAAAAACAAACAAACAAACAAAAAACTATTGAATTAATAAATAAAACTAAGAGTTGGTTTTATGAAGAACCCAACAAAATAAACTTTTTGAAAAAGGAAAGAATAAAATCAAATTGTTAGACTCAAAAATGAAGAGAGAGAACTTCCCACTAACAAAGAGGAAGTTAGAACAATAATTAAGTGTTATTTTGCCCAACTATATGTAAATGAATTTTATAATTGAAATGAAATGGAGGGATATCTACAAAAATATAAATTGCCCAGATTAACAGAAGAAAAAATAAATAATTTAAATAGTCCCATTTTAGACAAAGAAATAGAACAAGCTATTAATCAATCCCCTAAAAAAAATCTCCCGGGCCAGAGGAATTTACATGTGAATTCTATCAAACATTCAAAGAACAATTAATTCCTATAGTATGTAAATTTTTTTATAAATTAGGGAAAGAAGGAGTCCTACAGATATTGTTCTGATAACTGAAACTAAAACAGGTAGGGTGAAAACATAGAAAAACCATTATAGACCCATTTCCCTAATGGATATTGATGCAAAAATTATAAATAAAATATTAACTATGATATTACAGAAATTCATCCCTAGGATGATAGACTATGACAAAGTTGGCTTTATACCAGAAATGCAGGGCTGGTTCAATATTATGAAAACTATCAGGATAATCAATAACCAACTTAATAACCAAACTAACAAAAATTATATGATTATCTCAATCGATTCAAGAAAAGCATATGATAAAATCCAACACACATTCCTATTAAAAACACTATAGAGGAATAAATGGACTTTTCCTTAAAATAATCAGTAGCATCCATTTATTACCATCAGCAAGCATCATAGGTAATGGAGACAAACTAGAACTATTACCAGTAAAATCAGGAGTGAAATAAGGCTGCCCACTATCATCATTCCTATACAAAATTATATTAGAAATGTTAGCTTTGGCAGTAAGAGAAGATAAAGAAAGTAAAGGAATTAGAGTAGGGGTCTCGAGAAAACCAAATTATCACTCTTTTTAAATGATATGATGGCATACTTAGAGAACCATAGAGAATCAAGTAAAAAACTACTGGAGCCATTCTAGTAAAGATGCAAGATACAAAATAAATCCACATACATCATCAGCATTTTTATATATTGCCAACAAAGTCTCTTATCAAGAGATACAAAAAGAAATTCCATTCAAAATAACTGTCAATAGTATAAAATATTTGGGAATCTATCTGCCAAGGGAAAGTCAGGAACTATATGAACACAATTACAAAACGTTTTTTACACAAATAAATCAGACCTATTCAGATGGAAAAATATCAAGTGCTCATGGGAAGGCCAGGTGACTATAATAAAAATGACATTACCTAAATTAATCTACTTATTTAGGACATACCAAACAAACTGTCAAGAAATTATTTTACAGATCTAGAAAAATTAGTAACAAAGTTCATCTGGAAAAACAAAATGTCAAGAATATGAAGGAAATTAATGAAAAAAAAAAAAAAAAAAAAAAAAAGGGCCAATGATGGTCGCCTAGTTGTACCAGACCTAAAACTATACTATAAAGCAGCAGTCATCAAAACCATTTGGTACTGGCTAAAAAATAGAATAGTTTATCAGTGAAATAGGTTAGGATCACACGACAGAATAGTCAATAACCACAGCAATCCAGTGTTTGACAAACCGAAAGACCCCAGCTTTTAGGATAAGGACTCACTGTTTGTCAAAAACTGCTGGGAACATTGGAAATTAGTATGGCAGAAACTAGGCATTGACCCACTCATAACACCACATACCAAATAAAATCTAAATGGGTTCATGAGTTAGACAAAAAGTGTTATAAGCAAATTGGGGGAACATAATAGTATGCCTCTCAGGTTTGTGGAGAAAAGGAATTTGTGTTCAGAGAAGAATTGGAAATCATAATTGAACATCAGATAGGTAAATTTTATTAAATTAAGTTAAAAAAATTTTGTGCAAGCAAAACTAATGCAGTCAGGATCAGAATGGAAACAATAAATTGGGAAATCAATTTTACATTTAAGGATTCTAATAATGGTCTCAATTCTAAAATATATAGAAAATTGATTCAGATTTATAAGAATCCAAGCCATTAGATTTGACCATTGTTAAATGATCAAAGGATGTGAACAGACAATTTTCAGATGAAGAAATGAAAACTATTTCTAATCATATGAGAAGGTGCTCTAAATCACTATTGATCGGAGAAATGTAAATTAAGACAACTTTGGGATACCACTACACACCTCTCAGATTGGCTAAGATAACAGAAAAAGATAATGACAAATGTTGGAGAATATGTGGGAAAACTGGGACACTGATACATTGTTGGTGGAACTGTGAATGGATCCAACCATTCTGGAGAGCAATTTGGTACTATGCTCAAAAAGTTATAAAACTGTTCATACCCTTTGATCCAGCAGTGTTTCTATTGTGCCTATATCCCAAAGAGATCTTAAAGGAAGGAAAGGGATCCACATGTTCAAAAATGTTTGGGGAGCCCTTTTCAAAGTGGCAAGAACCTGGAAATTGAATGGATGCCCATCAATTGGAGAATGGCTGAATAGATTATGGTATATGAATGTTATGGAATATTTTTGTTCTATAAGAAATGATCAGGAGGATTGTTGTGGCCTTCTTTAAGAGTTCAAAGCATATGAGCCCTTTGATCTCAGAGGCCAGCTGAATGAGGCAGGAAACTCATAAAATTTGAATAGAGCTATAGTTTATTATGCCGTACAACCTTGTTGATATACATTTTGGCAAGCGTGATCAGTACATGAACAGCAGACAATCCCCAATCGCCATTCAGAGATGCAGCTCATAGGCTTTGCATAGACATAGTATTTGCCAATGGGAGGAGAGCCAGTCCAGCAATTCAGCAGGTCACTCACAGGCAAGAGGCCCTGTTCAGGCTTCTCTGCTCACTGAGCCACTGAATGTAATGCTCTGTCTTACTTGTTCCTATGATGACAAATCATATCTCTTTGGTCAACAAGGGCATTTCTGCAACATGGCAGAAAACTTATTGTGCCCTAAAGGTTGAGATGGCCTTGGTATTCCCTCTGGAAAGAATCCTATAATTTAGCAAAGGATGATTTTAGAGAGGCTAGGAGAAACTTACATGAACTGATGCTAGTGAAATGAGCAGAACCAGGAGATCATTGTACTTGGTAACATCAATATTATACGATGATTAAAACTGATGAAAGTGACTTTTTCCAACAATAAGATGACTGATGTCAGTTCCAATGATCTTGTGATGAAGAGAGCCATCTACACCCAGAGAGAGAACTGTAGGACCTGAATGAGTATCACAACATAACGTTCTCACTCTTTTTGTTGTTGTTTGCTTGCCTTTTATTTTCTTATTTTCTTTTTTATAAATTTGATTTCTCTTATACAGCAAGAGAATTGCATAAATATGTTTATATATTGGATTTAACATATATTTTAACACATTTAACATATATTGAATTGCTTGCCATCTAAGGGAGGGGGTGGGAGGAAGGAGGAGAAAATCTGAAACACAAGGCTATTCAAGGGTCAATGTTGTCAAATTATCTATGCATATGTTTTGAAAATAAAAATCTTTATATATATATATATATATATATATGTTTGGTCTTCTATTTAGCTGTTAAATTAATGTGATGTTTGTTATTAAATAATATTTATATTTAAATGATTATTAATCAAAATTAAAAATACATTCTAATGACAAAATTTAATTATTAATATGATTTGACTCAATAAAACTGTAAGACAAATAAATTTAAAAAAAGAATACAAGTAATTCCCCAATTGATAAATAATAAAGGGATTTGAACAGACAATTTTTGTCTGATGAAATTGAAGCTATTTATAGTTACATGCTCTAAATCACTATTGATGAGAGAAATGCAAATTAAAACAATTCTGAGGTACCACCTCACACCTCTCAGATTGGTTAAGATGACAGGAAAAGATGATTAATGTTGGAGGGCATGTGGGAAACTAGAACACTAATGAATTGTTGGTGGAGTTGTGAAGTGATCCAATCATTCTGAAGAACTATCTGAAACTACCACCAAGGACTATAAAACTGTGCATATTCTTTGACCCAGCAATGCCATTACTGGTATCCCAAGGAAATCATAAAGGAGGGGAAAGGATCCTCATGTGTAAAAATGTTTGTAGCAGCTGTTTTTGTGATGGCAAAGAATTGGAAAAGGAGTGGATGCCTATTATTGTGGAATTGGTGAATAAGTTGTGGTACGTTAAGGTTATGGAATATTATTCTTCTTTAAAAATGATGAACACAATGATTATAGAAAGGTCTGGAAAGATTTATGTGAACTGATGCTGAGCAAAACAAACAAAATATGTTTTATACAATAACAGCAAGAATGTGCAATGATCAACTATGAAAGGCTTGTTTCTACTCAGTAATTCAGTGATCCAAACCAATCCCAATATGCTTTGGACAGAAAATGCCACCTACATCCAGAAAAAGAACTAAAGAGACTCAATGTAAATCAATTCATGTTATGTTCACTTCTTTTTTCTGTTTTTTTTTTTTTTTTATCTCTCTCACATTTTTTCCATTTTGCTTTAATGATGAATGAATAAATATCCAATAAATATATCATATCATATAAAATATGAAGTAAGTATGTCAACTGAAATAAGAAAATAAATCAAGACATTTAAGAAAACATAAATCTTAAGTAAACCCAATTAATATTGGCACATGAAAAAGAAAGGAATATGCAGATTCCCTTGGGCCTATTTCTTTGTATCACATTGTTAGAAATCCCAGAGACAAAACTCCCTTAACAAAACTAAAAACTTATTTATCTGTTTCTATTGTAGGGGTGATTTATATGTCTAGTCGTAGATTATATTTCAGTTGCTAGTCAGCCACTTTTTTGGTAATTTCCTTTTTGGGGCTTTCTTGGCAAAGATACTAGAGTGTTTTGTTATTTTCTTCACTAGCTTATTGTACAGATGAGAAAATGAGATAACTATGGCCCAGGATCACATACTTAGCAAGTGTATCTGAGACTAGATTTGAACTCAGAAAGATGTCTTCCTAACTCTATTATCTCCTTGTTGCTTATCTAATAAATTTTATTAAATAGTCTCTAAAATCCTTGCTATCACTGAAATTTTGTAATTGTAAGGTATTTAATGACAGACTGATGCACATTCATCATGACTCATTATAGGTGAGAGTAGATATAATATGACACTTTGAATCAAGAAAATTAGAGTACAATAGCTATTTCACACTTTTAGGAGCCAAATTAAACTGGATAAGTCACTTAACTTACCCCAACTTTCTTATCCCTGTAAGGATACACTATAGCTCTCTCACTTTCCTCATATGATCAAAGACAGGTTATCAATGTAGAGCCACTGAGTTAAAGGACAGCCAGCATTTTATTTAAAAGGGAATTTGGTTTAATGTTTGAACATTATAGATTTTTCTTCTTTTATTAATCTTTTGATTTTGATATTCCTTGGTGGTAAACTGATAAGAAGAAAATAAACACAAAAAAGAGAGTAAACATGCAATGTTCTTCAAGTTCTTGAGGGAAAAAGGAATTTGAAAATGAATACCAAATATATGCATATTTACAATCTAATAATTTCAGGTCCTAATTGAAATATAATAACTATATTTAGGAAAATACATTATAAACAGTGTTTTGGAGAATATTTTACAAAATGTTGAAAAAAAGATCACCAGCAACTAATTTCATACCAAATTATACCCTATAAGAAAAAGAGTAATTGGGTTGTTGCAATGGATGATGATGATGTTGATGATGATGATGATGATGATGATGATGATAATGTAGCATACATAAGTTATGGTGTGTTTACAATATGGACAATATTTCATATTAATGTATTTATATACATATATATGTATATATGTATATATATACATACATATGTATTATATATGTGAATCAGAAGTTGGAATTGCTCCTATTTCCTATATGGTTCACATATTCATAGGTTTGTGAAAAATTCATAATGGAAGCTGGTCTTTCATGGGTAATTCAAAATGAAACATGTGCCTAGTGAGGCAATGATTCATTTTCATCTGGAAGTCTTCATGAAAAGACCAGATAACCATTCTAGTATCCTGTAGAAATCATATATTTGAGAGTTAAGTTAGTCTAGACGGCCTCTGAAGTCTCTTCCAACTTATCATCTCTTGTTCCATGGCTAATTCATACGAATTTCTACAATGACTTTAAATTGATCTTTGTAGCTCAAGTGTCACTCCAATCTGTCCTCTAATGTGTTGTGAAAATGATTTTTTAAAATTCAGATTTGATTATCTTGCTCTCTGCTATACTCCTAATTCTGATTGTTGCCTCTAAGATTAAATATAATCTCCTTTGATTAATATTTAAAGGTTCTTCAACTTGGTTCCTTCCTATTCTTCTGATCTTCTTATACATTCTCCTTTCAATACTATATAAACCAATCATACAGGCATTCTTGATCTATCTATCTATCTATCTATCTATCTATCTATCTATCTATCATCTGTCTTGAAAAATGTCTTTTTTTATTTGTAGTACTTAGTACAGTGTCTGGCATATAGTCAGTTTTTAATAAATTCTTGTTGACTAATGGACAAGGTCCTTTTAGTGGCTCATTAGACTGTATATTTAGCCTCATAGTCACCTCTTCTGAAGAAATATAATATTTCTTCATTCAGTAATAATAGAATCTTAGAATTAGAAGGGAATGAAGAAACTATGTAGTTCAATTTTCCACTCTATAGAAAGATATATAATACACACATACATACATATGTATATGCATATATAATGTAACTGACTTCTGACAATTTAATCAGCTGTCCTCATGCCTATAATGTTCATCATCTACCTCCAGGCTGCCTTTAAGTCTTAGCCAGAATTCTACTCTTTATAAGAAGCCTTTCCCAATGTCCTTGAATTTTAATGCCTTTCTTCTGTTGATTGTCTATGATTTATCTTGTATGTTTCTTATTTGTATATAATTATTTGCATGTTGTCTCCCCCAAATAGACTATGAACGCCTTAAAAATTAAGGACTGTCTCTAGCTTTTCATTGTATATAATAGTCTTAATATATATTTTAAAATTTATTGAGTGAGCTTCTAAATAAATAATAATCAGTTAATCAGTAAACATTTATTGAGTGTCTACCATGTGCCAGACATTGTGCTAAGTGCTGGGGCTACAGAAAGAAGCAAAATATAATTTCTGTCCTTATAGAATTTACAATCTAATAGAATAGTCATATAAAAGTAGATCACAGACTAAAGTTTCACTCTTACTGTAATTCATGGATATAAATAGATGTACTCATTGAAGTTTCTATGAATCTTGGAGATCATCAAACAAAACTCCATTCCACAAATGAGAAACTGAGGTGCAAAGAAACCAATTTGCCCAAAATTTGTTAGGCAACATGTGGCCTATATAAAATTACAACCTTAATATCTTGATTCTCAGTTCAGCTTTCTTTTAGTTATATCACACTTCTTTCAGTAATGGAAAGTTCATTATCTTATGAGTTAGCATCAGTCATATATATATACATGTACATATATAAACCTATATATGTATGTATCACATAGATAAAATATACATAAAATACTAATTTGTATTTAACATAGTCTCCCACCTTGTAAAATCTACATATGCTCCTTTAAGTTTCTGATATATAAATTAAGTATAGTTTTTCTTCCATGTGACAATACTTCAAATATTTAAAGATATCATGATCATGTGGCCCTATATGTTCTTTTTTTCCAGGCTAAATACCCAAAGTTTCTTGGGTTTTCTGTTCATCATCATCACCATCATCAAACACTTAGATCTTTCCCAGTTAATCAATCAACATGTGTAAAGTATATACAAAATGATAAATACTTATTGTGCTTGTTACAATGATAGTAGCCCTAGACATGTGATCTTCTCATAGAATCAGAATTTCAGAGCACAGATGCACTTCAGTGATTATCTCATCCAACTCTACTGAAGAAATGACCATGCAATCTTTGCTGGGAGATCTCCAATGATTTCAAACCCCCTTAATCCCAAAACAATCAATTTCATTTTGTAATAATGATACAATTTATAATATATATATACAATATATAAATATATTATATAGAAAGAGTATTATATACACATGATATATAAAGATATATATGTATATATATAATATATATATATATATATGTAAGTGTGTGTGTGTGAATTTCCCAACATAGAATCTAATTTCATTTCTTTGTAACTTTCAGCCATTACTTCCACCCATTAGTTCTCTCTTTAGAGTCAAAGGAGAAAAATGGTGAATTGAACTTCTAGTTATCTGCCTTTAAAATTATTAAAACCATCATGAACTTCCCTTTTTCACATCTTCAGCCTGGATCTAAACCTGATCATCACATGACAAGATATTGAGTACCTTCCTCATTCTATTTGCCCTTCTAAGGACACTCTTTAGTAATTGCTTTCCTAAATAGCATCACCCTGAATTAATTGAAATAGTGTAGATATGGTCTTACAAGTGAATCCTGGGGACATTATTTTTATTGATCTGAATCCTATACTTCTTTAAATGGGAATAAGTTTCTATTAGATCTTTTAGTCAGTATATCACATTGTAGTCTCATAAAGAGCTTGCAATTAAATAGAACCCACTAAAAATTCCTTTATAAGCTTTAAAATATTTGCTTTTAAGAGAAAACATTTGTGACATGCACTCATATGTATTATACACACACACACATACACACACAATCTAAATCATGTCAAAAGTTAAAAGTTACTAAGTAAAAGAGTTTGAAGTACATATGGATGCTGAATTGTCTTCCAATTTTTACAATTACTTCTTTAGAAATCTAATTAACCTAACCTAATCCATCTGAAGTTTTGTTCACTTGTTGGCAGGATAAGTTCTGGCTATGAGAAGGAAACCTAAAGTCAGATGTATACTTGTATTTTTGTTCTTGCCCATAAGATGTATAGATGTTGCCTTAAAATACTCCAGGAGTATTGCAATTTTTGTAAACTGAGGGATTTGAGAAAAATTAAAAAAACAAAAAACATAAAATTTCCAAATGACAAAATTGCTGTGATAGCCATCTTTAATATTATTTATATAATTGTTCTTTCTAAACTTCATTTACCATTTTTCATCATGTGAACTCAAACTCATTTGTTTATCAAAGTGCTCACTAAAAGGAACTGCCTGGTGGACATTTCATTTAGGTGATACTGGGAAGACAGAAAAATCTTTTTACTGCTTCCTTCAGTGTGCTTAAAAAGTTGTTTTAATTATTGTTTTCATGGATGTGCCTGGAAGCAAATGGGCAAAGATATTTCAATCGAAGAGCAAGTAAATTATTAATTTAAACAGCTTCTTTGAATTTTTGGCAAATTCTTTTCCTTGTATTTAGAAATGATGAATTAAAGCTCTGGCTTTATTTACAATCAACAAAGAAATTATATTCTCTTGTAAGAGCTAAATAGGTTCCTCCTTCTTTTGACCAAAAAGAATCTATATATGAAAATCCAAAACTTCGATTACTTTCATCAGTTTACAGAAATAATGACTTTGAGGGGTTATGTAGCTTTGTTTGAGGTCAGAAGAATCCTGATTATCTTCAAGTGAATGAATCACAATGGAATCCTTTGCCACCTGTAGAGGGCAACCTTAACAAGGTGTTAACTCAGTGTAATTAATACAATGATTCTCTAATTTGCATGTACTTAGTACTTAGTATGGTTCTACAAGTTGACCCCTATTCTACAAGACTGACACCTATGATGATGTACTTATAATGAGTATATAAGAGTTAAGAGAGCTGAGAGGAAAGATAGACTCGAGATAGAGAACTGGAGGCTAGAGTTCTGACTTGAACACAAAGATCCTCTTGGTAGCTATCCTGTCCCCTTCTTCACTAAGAACAAGGCCCATCCGAAGGTCCCCCAGAAAGCTAGCCCAGCCCCAGGGGAAGTAGATACTCTATGAAGGAGATAATATAGACTTTGGACTTTATTTCTGACTATTGTGGTGATTATTCTGCTGAGACCAAGGCTGGTCCCAAGGCCCTCTAAAAAGCTAGCCCAGACATTAAGGCCATCCAGAATATTCTTGAACTTTCCTCCCTTATTCAGCTTCAATACAGGTTTGGTAGAATTGTGAAACTAAACTATCTGACCTCTCAGGATACTTCCAAATTCAACGAGTTTATAATGGTAATTATTATGAGTATATATAAATTTTTTAAAATATTTTATTTTAGGGGGAGACTGGACCTGTGATCTCATTGGTATTAATAATTTCCAGTTAGAAAATTTCCTCTACCAGTGCAAATCAACAACAAATCTATAACTCCCAATCCTAAACAAGGGTTTCTAACTTGGCTTTCAATAATTTGATTGTTTTTATTCATGACTGTATTTTAAGATAGTTACATAATCTTTTAATTAATGCAATTAAAAACATTATTTGAAGATATGGTCCATAGACTTAATTGGACTGCCAAAGGAGTCCTTGACAGAAAAAAAAATGCTACAAAGTACTGTTTCAGAGAGTTGTTTAGGCCATTAGCAGGTTTTATTACTTGTTCTTGATTACACAAGCACTATTTATGTCAAAAAAGTGACTTCTCATTAAGTTAAAATTATGAGAACAGTTCTCTACTCACAAAGCTAGACAGTCTCTCTATAAATGGATTTATAAACATATAAATATGTATGATTCATAACATTCTTTACCCTCTTTCCTAACAATTTGAGATCACCACTGTAAAAACAAAAGGGGGTAGCACAGGATTAAACATTTTATGCTTTTTTTTTTCCTTTTCTTCCCTGAATTTATAGAACAAACATGAATAAGTTGTGATTTGTATGGCGGGAGTCCACATCCATCCTGCTGGGATCACATATCCATTGGTGAGTTTATTAGAGATTAATGAGAAAAAATTAATGAATATATTTTCATCTTAATCATAGAAATTTTTTTAATTATTATGCTTTTCAAAGGTTTTTTAATATCCTTAAAAACCTTTATTTTTTTCAAATCAAAATTATCTTTCATCAGAGATAAACAAGCCAAGCTACAAATATATCTCAGTACTTTTATAGAAAATTTAAAATAGATAAAATTTTATAGAAAAAAATTTAAAAATAAAACCCTAAAATGATATTTAATTCAAATTGTCAAGTAATTGACATGTTATTTCAGTTAATCCTCACTATAACCATGTGAAGTAAGTTCTCTTAATTTTTTTTTTTTTTTTACAATTTAGAAAACTGAGGTTTACAATAGTTAAATGATTTGTCCAGTAGGCATATGGGGAAAGATTTGAACCTCAGATCTCCCTAATTCCAATGGAAATGTCAGACTTTGGAAGTCTAACATTCTATCCACTATGCCACCTAGCTGCTTTCAAGATGTTAATTGCTTTTATTAAAGTTTTATATTTAGAAAACATACGCATGGGTAATTTTTCAATATTGACCCTTGAAAAAACTTGTGTTCCAAATTTCCCCCTCCTTTCCCCCACCCCTCTGCTAGATAACAGGTAATCCAATGCATGTTAAATATGTTAAAATATATGGCAAATCCAATATTTGTATACCTATTTATGCAGTTATCTTGCTGCACAAGAAAAATCAGATCAAGAATGAAAAAAGAAACTGAGAAAGAAAACAAAATGCAAGCAAACAATAAAAAAAAGAGTGAAAATGCTATGTCGTGGTCCATACTCAGTTCACACAGTCTCTCTGGGTGCAGATGGCTCTCTTCATCACAAGATTATTGGAATTTATTTGAATAATCTCATTGTTGGAAAGAGCCACATCCATCAGAATTGTTCATCATATACTCTTTTTGTTGCCATATACAATGATTTTCTGGTTCTGCTTATTTCACTTAACATCAGTTCATGTAAGTCTCTCCAAGCCTCTCTAAAATCTTCTTGCTAAGAGATACAAAGAGAAATTCCATTCAAAATAACTGTCGATAGTATAAAATATTTGGGAATATATCTACCAAAGGAAAGTCAGGAATTATATGAGCAAAACTATGAAACACTTGCCACAAAAATAAAGTCAGATTTAAATAATTAGAAAGACATTGAGTGCTCTTAAATAGGCTGAGCGAATATAATTAAGATGACAATACTCCCTAAACTAATCTATTTATTTAGTGCTATACCAATCAGACTCCCAAGAAACTATTTTAATGACCTAGAAAAAATAACAACAAAATTCATATGGAATAACAAAAGGTCAAGAATTTCAAGGGAAGTAATGAAAAAAAAAATCAAATGAAGGTGGTCTACTTGGACCTGATCTAGAACTATATTATAAAGCAGCAGTCACCAAAACCATCTGATATTGGCTAAGAAATAGACTAGTTGATCAGTGGCATAGGTTAGGTTCACAGGGCAAGATAGTGAATAAAAATAGCAATCTAGTGTTTGAAAAACCCAAAGATCCCAACTTCTGGGATAAGAATTCATTATTTGACAAAAACTTCTGGGAAAATAGGAAATTAGTATGGCAGAAACTAGGCATGGACCCACATTTAACACCACATACTAAGATAAGATCAATGGTTCCAAGATTTAGACATAAAGAATGAGATCATAAATAAATTAGAGGAACATAGAATAGTTTACCTCTCAGACTTGTGGAGAAGGAAGGAATTTGTGTCCAAAGGAAAACTAGAGATCATTATTGATCACAAAATAGAAAATTTTGATTACATCAAATTAAAAAGCTTTTGCACAAACAAAAGTAATGCAAACAAGATTACAAGGGAACTAACAAATTGGGAAAACATTTTTACAGTTAAAGGTTCTGATAAAGGCCTCATCTCCAAAATATACAGAGAATTGACTTTAATTTATAAGAAATCAAGCCATTCTCCAATTGATAAATGGTCAAAGGATATGAACAGACAATTTTCAGATGATGAAATTGAAACTATTTCACTCATATGAAAAAGTGTTCCAAATCATTATTGATCAGATAAATGCAAATTAAGACAACTTTGAGATACCACTACACACCTGTCAGATTGGCTAAGATGACAGGAACAAATGATGATGAATGTTGGAGGGGATGTGGAAAAACTGGGACACTGATGCATTGTTGGTGGAGCTGTGAAAGAATCCAACCATTCTGGAGAGCAATCTGGAATTATGCCCAAAAAGTTATCAAACTATGCATACCCTTTGACCCAGCAGTGCTACTACTGGGCTTATATCCCAAGGAAATACTAAAGAAGGGAAAGGGCCAAAATGTTTTTGGCAGCTATTTTTGTAGTGGCTAGAAACTGGAAAATGAATGGATGCCCATAAATTGGAGAATGGTTGGGTAAATTATGCTATATGAATGTTATGGAATATTATTGTTCTGTAAGAAATGACCAACAGTAGGAATACAGAGAGGCTTGGAGAGACTTACATCAATTGATGCTAAGTGAAACGAGCAGAACTAGGAGATCATTATACACTTCAACAATGATACTGTATGAGGATGTATTCTGATGGAAGTGGATATCTTCATCATAGAAAAGAGCTAATCCAATTCCAATTGATCAATGATGGACGGAATCAGCTATACCCAGAAAAGGAACACTGGGAAATGAGTGTAAACTATTAGCATTTTTTTTTTTGTTTTTCTCCCCAGGTTATTTTTTACCTTCCGAATCCAATTCTTCCTTTGCAACAACAACAACAAAATTCTGTTCTGCACATATATATTGTACCTAGAATATACTATAAGATATTATATATATATATATATATATATATATATATATATATATATATATATATATATATATATGTATATATATGTATAGGAATGCCTGCCATCTAGGGGAGGGGCTGGAGGGAAGTAGGGGGAAATTCGGAACAGAAGAGAGTACAAGGGATAATGTTGTAAAAAAAATGTTATAATTATAAAATTAATTTTAAAAATTAAAAATAAAATAAAATAAAATCTTCTTGCTGATCGTTTCTTGTAGAACAATAATATTCCATAAGATTCAGACCATAAATTATTCAACCATTCTCAAATTGATGGGCATCCAATCAGTTTCCAGTTTCTTGCCACTACAAAAAGGGCTGCCACAAACATTCTTGCATATGTTGGTCCCTTTCCTTCCTTTAAGATCTGTTTGATATAAGAGCAAAAAAGAGCCTAGATTCTATTTTGCAGGAAATCATCAAAGAGAACTGCCCAGAGGTAATAGAATCAGAAGGTAAAATAGGCATTGAAAGAATTCATCAAACACCTTCTGAAAAAGACCCTAAAAAAAAAAAAAATCCACAGAATATCGTGGCCAAACTTCAAAACTAGAAACAATGCTTGATCAAAGGGTATGCACAGTTTGATAACTTTTTGAGCATAGTTTCAAATTTTTCTCCAGAATGGCTGGATCCTTTCACAATTCCACCAACAATGTATTAGTGTCCCAGTCTTTTCACATTTCCTCCAACATTCGTCATTATCTTTTCTTTTATCTTAGCCAATCAAGATATTAATTTGAGCTTTATTTTTAATTCCCCAAATTATTCACTAAAAATTAGGAGAAACAAATGAATTTTGTTCATTTTTACCAGAAGAGTGATTGAATACATGGTACCATCTTGAGAAGTCCAGAGAAAGTTGTAGATCCCAAAAACTTGGTAATATTTATTATCTGAATATTATATAGTAAAAAGATTATATCATATAATTTAACAATCCTGTTTCTAAAGTAGTGTTTACCCTGTAACAATTAAAGGAGGTATATTTGAGTATTCCTTGAGTCACTAACAGAAATATTCTAAGTGTTCATTATATCCTACCAGAATGATGAGAACCAGACAAAAACTAAAAGTAAATGGCATTTATATTGTGTTTGGAAACACTAAAAAGTGTTTGACCAATGTCATTTAAGCCTAACAACATCTCCCTATTAGGTAGGTACTATATATATATATTATCACCCTGAATATACAGATAAGAAGATTGTGGATCAGAAAGTTTAGGCAGTTAGCCTTGGTCACATAGATACTTAGTATTTTAGTCAATATTCAAACTTAAATCTCATTGACTATACATTTAGAATTACATCCACTATGCCATGCTGACTTTTAGGCCTAGACAACATCCTAAGCTAAAAAGAAAACCTATTTGTATTTAAATATAATTCTATTTGTTGTGCGGCTCATATGTGGGGGAGATCAGAGAGTGGTAAATGATGACAATTATGGAATAATTCAAGACAAATTAAACCTACAAAAGGTACTTTAAAGGCCTCTTTATAAAACATTCCACTACTCTTTTTTTCCTCCCACTTTTAAACCAAATGGGGGCATACACAGGCAACATCTCATTTTTTAGCATAGTGAATTACGTTTTCTTCTGTCAGAGATTCTTATTTTCTTCAATTATAGTTTGTATTAGTCATTTTATACAAAGTTTGGATTACATTTCAGGAATTCTTTTTATGGATCAATGTTTTATAAATATCATTGTGCTTTAAAAAAACAAAACAAAACAAAAAAAAACTTCTTTCTGTATATTCTCCATTACCTTTTTATCCTAGTTTAATATTTTCTTAATTTCTTTTTATCCACACAATTCTTTCCATTTTAAATTACAAAGTCCTAGAGAAAAGTATATGCTTTATTTTTGGTGAAAATTTCCTTTATACTATGCTCAAAGAATAAATGCTTTAGATAATATGAATTATTATAGTATCCATCTTGGTTCTCTTAATGTTTTGTGTTTTGTTTTTGTTGCTGGTTTATTTTTTTTAAATAAGTTCTGTCCAAGAGAATCAGTAGAGATTTTGCTTGGGTTTGAAGCCAACACAATTAATTGGGAAGCATCTGTTCTCTGTTAATTATGTAGAGTTTAATGAAGGTCCAAATTGATGTGGTCTCTATCCTTTTTTTTTTCCATTTCTTTCTTCACTATTCAGGATTTGGAGACATTTGAGAACTGGTCTTGTAATTGGGAAACTGACATAAGGCAACGATAGAGTCTTGAGGGAACTATTCAGGGGGATTTTAGTCATAATTGACCATCTGAGAGGTTGGGGTGAGATAGTTCTTCCCAAAGGAACTGACAATATTAGGAATGCTTGTGTAGCATTATTTGTAATTCTACCTCAAAGTTCCATCTGTTTTTAGTTTGGGGAAAACACATTGAAAAAATGTGCTGGTTTTCAATAAATGTTATATCTAATTTCTTGCCTTGGGATGTAAGTTTCTTCTTTGAGGCAAGATTAGCTAATGCATTTACTTTGCCCTCCTCTGACCTGCATTTTCTATGCTACATTTTCTATGAAATTCTTGTTACAGGTGTATATGTGTATGACTGTGTGAGTGTGTGTGTATATGTGTGTGTGTGAATTTGTGTGTCTCTATCTCTGTCTCTGTGTGTGTGTGTGTATAGTTTTCTTATAGTCATTTTTCTAATACCTAGAAATTAGTTAAAAGATCTCAAATTTTCTGGACTTCTAAAAATAAATTTATTTCATACTTATTTGTGTAAAAATAAAATACAGAGATTGATATTTTCTACATTCAAGTAAAATGTGGGTTTCCTAAATCTATGGTTTATTTTACTCTTTCCCTTATATCTTCATTTCCCAGGATATTTCCTTATATATAAAAGTATTATGAATGCATGTTGGATTGAATTGTCATTCCTGAATTTATAAAGTAATTAGCCCTCTAATGAAAAATTCAAAACTTTAAGAGACTAGGGAAAAAAAAATATTCTGCATTTAACCATGTCTACTTCCTACTCTTTTCTCCATTTCCTTGAAAAAGGAGAGTCTATAACAATGATAATAATTGAAATAACAGTCAAATTTTCTATAGTCTTTACTGTTGTGCTGTCTTTTACAATTATTGTTTTATTTGATCACCATAAAAACCCTAGGAGATGGATGCTATTATTATTCCCATTTTATATATGATCAAACTGAGTCACAAAGAAGTTGTGACTTAGTAAATGTCTGAGACTGGATTTTAATTTAAGTTTTTCCATCTCCATTTGCAGAACTGGAGAATCTGCATTTGGGTTAATGCATCAACATTTTAGAAAAAAAATTTAAAAAATTAAAAAGTTTAAGAATTATTTTAAATAAATAAAGATAAGAAGTTTTTTTTTGTTTTGTTTTGTTTTCTGTTACTTTAGCCTAATGAAAGGAGTAAAAAGTTGGACTAATTTCCACATTTCACTGAACTTTTTTTTTGTCAATTCACAGATTTTCTTAAAGCTTGGACTAAGGATAAGTTTGCTCATAGGATTGTCAATTTGCAAATTAGCAATTAATGCAAATAAACTCTAATATTATTATTAATATCTAATATATCTATTATATTAATAGATAACATAAAATATATGACATGTTTGATATATATAATGTATACTGTGTTAATATTTAGCATATTTAATAATATTATTAATATTGCATAACTTTAACTAATCTTGAAATACCCAGTTGGCATCCTGCCTCCACTACTAAGTTTTTCTGAATGTAACAGTTTTATATCTTTTCTAGGTCTAGCTGAAGGATTCCTTTCCCAGTAAATCTAACTTTTCTCCAGGATTCTATGATCCTCTAGATTCATAGCATTATCTTGTGATTTAGTCTCTTCTCAAAAGACAAATGAATTTGAGATTGCTAGAAAGTCAATTTCTCAACATTCTGACTAGATTCAGTTTTCATCTCATAGATACATGCAAATACATAATCTTATGATACTGCACTGAGAGATTAGGTACTATAAGATATGATGAACAGGATGTTGTCAGTAAAACCTAGCAAATATATGAACTGAGGCAAATTGAGGTGAGTAGAATCAGGAAAATATTGTACACAGTAATAGCCATTAAAATGATAATAAACTATGAAAAACTTTATTCTGATCCAAGACAATTTCAAAGGACTGAAGAAAAGTACAGTTTATCTCTAATTTATGAACTTTGAATAAAGATTGAAGTATGCTTATTTTAATTTTTTCCCTTTTTTTCCTTTTGGAGGGATTGTTTTTCTTTGCATTGCAGCTAATTTAGAAATATTTTATATATGGCTTCCCATGTATAAACAATATATTGCTCACTCCCACAAAAAGTAAGAACGGAAGGAGGAAGAGACTTTGAAATTCAAAAATTTTTAAAATAAATGTTAAAAAATTTATACATAGTTGGAAATATTTAACAAAATAAATAAAATATAATGAAAAATAATGGATACTTTATATCTGGATTCAATTAATTGTCTTCAAACTTCAAATACCTTACTCATTCTCCAATCTATCTCTAAATGCAAAGTTGTTCTTCCTTATATGTGTGATACATTTCTCACAGCAATTGAAATAGTGAGGCCCCATATCCTAAATGCTCTTCATATTCACTTCCTCCTCTTGGAATTCTTAATTTCATTCAAGAGTCAGCTTAAGTGGTTCCTCTTGTGTTATATCTTTTCTGATTTCCTCCTGAATGCTAGTCCTTTCCCTGAAAGATTATCTTATATCTGATTTATATTTAGTTTATATATTGAAATATTTTTGTATGTTGCCTTCCTGCTAGAATATAAGATCCTAAAGGGCAGGAACTAATTTCTTTTTTCTTTTGTCTGTATTCCAAAAAGAGGACAGAGAGGAATATACTCTTATCTCAGCAGTACATGGAACCTACACAAAAATTGACCCTGTATTATGGCATGAAAACCTAAAATCAAATGCAAAAAGGCAGAAATACTAAATGCATCTTTTTCAGATCATGATGCAATAAAAATCACATGTGACAAAGAACCAGGAAAAATAGACAAAAAATTAATTGGAAACTAAATAATCTGATCCTAAAGAATGAGTGGGTAAAACAATACTTTATAGACATTTCATCCAAAAGAATAATAAGAACAAGAACATATGAAAAATCTATGTGGGGAAGCCAAACAGTTTTTAGGAGAAATGTTATATTTCAAAATGCTTATTGATAAAAAAACAGAGAAAAAGATCAGTAAAGTGGGCATACAATTAAAAAAGCTAGGAAAAAAACAAAACAAATTAAATACCCTCCAATTAAATATAAAATTTGAAATTCTGAAAATAAAAGGAGAGATTGATAAAATTGAAAGAAAGAAAACTATTGAGCTAATAAAATTAAGGATTTTTAAAATAAAAATAGGCAAAAAATAGATAAATATTAGTTAACTAGACTAGAAAAGGGAAAGAAGAAAATCAAATTACCATTATCAAAAATGAAAAAGGTGGACTTTCCACCAAATGAAGAGGAAGTTAGAGCAATAATCAGGAACTATTTTACTCAACTGTATGCCAATAAATCTTATAAGCGAAATGGATGAATACTTACAAAAATACAGATTGTCCAGATTAACTGAGGAGGAAATAAATTACTTAAATATTCCCATTTTAGAGAAAAGAAATTCAACAAGCTAATAATGAACTCCCTAAGAAAAATCTCCAGGGCCAGATGGTTTTAGATATGAATTCTGCCAAACATTTAAAGAACAATTAATTCCAATACTATGCAGAATATTTGGAAAACATGCAGAAAGAAGTGCTGCCAAATTCCTTTTATGACACAGACATGATGCCGATACCTAAATAAAATAGGGTCAAAACAGAAAAGGAAAATTATAGATCAATGTCCCTAATGAATATTGAGGCAAAAATCTTAAATAAAATATTAGCAATGAAATTACAGTAACTTATCCCCAAGATAACATATCATAATTAAATAGAATTTATAACAGGAATGTAGGGCTGGTTCAATATTATGAAAACTATTAACATAATTGATTATATCAAGAGCCAAATTAACAAAAATCACATCTCAATAGATGCAGAAAAAGTATTTAACAAAATCCAACACCCATTCCTATTAAAAAAAAAAAAAAAACAATAGTGAGCATAGAAATAAATAGAGCTTTCCTTAGAATGATCACTAGCATCTATCTAAACCATCAGCAAGCATCATATGTAATAAGGATTATTAGAAGCATTCCCAGAAAGATCAATGGTGAAACAAAGTTGCCCACTATTATATCATATCATATCATACATTACTATTAAGTATTGTATTAGAAAAGTTAGCTTTAACAATAAGAGAAGAAAAACAAATTAAAGAAATTAGAGTAGATAATGAGGAAACAAAACTATCAATCTTTACAGATAATATGATGGTATACTTAGAGAAATCTAGACAATCAACTAAAGAACTACTCAGAACAATCCATTACTTTAGCAAAATTGCAGAGTACAAAATAAATCCACAAAATCATCAGCATTTCTATACGTTACCAACAAAGTCCAGTAGCAAGAAATACAAAGAGAAATTCCATTTAAAATAACGATAGATAATATAGAATATTTTGGAATCCACCTGCCAAGACAAAATAAGGAACTATATGAACATAATTATAAAACACTTTCCACATAAATAAAGTCAGATCTAAACAATTGAAAGAATATCAAGTGCTCATGGTAGGCTGAGCTAATATAATAAAAGTCACAATACTATTTACATTAATCTACTTATTCAGTGTCAAACCAATCAAACAGCCAAAAAATTACAGAGCTCTAAAAAAATAATGACAAAGTTCATTTGGAATAACAAAAGGTTAAGAATTTCAAGGGAATTAATGGAAAAATCAAATGAGGGTGGCCAGCTATACCAGAACTAAAATTATATTATAAAGCACTGATCATCAAAACTATTTGGCACTGTCTAAAAAACAGAGTAGTCTATCAACACATAAAAAATCAATGACTATAGTTATGTAGTGTTTGACAAACCCAAAGACTACAGCTTCTGGGATAAGAACTTACTCAAAATACTCAAACTCAAAATACAAAAATTTCTGGGAAAATTGGAAAATGGTATGGCAGAAACTAGGCATTCACCAAAGTTTAACACCCTCTACAAAGATAAGGTTAAAACAGGTTTATGATTTAAATATAGTAATACTATAAGCAAATTAGAAGAACAAAGGATAGTCTACCTCTCCAGATATGTGGAAAATGAAGGAATTTGTGGCCAAAGAAGTACTGGAGAACATTATGAATAGCAAAATGGACAACTTTGATTACATTAAATGTAAAAAATTTTACATAAACACAGCCAACAGAAACAAGATTTTAGAATGGAAAAAGAAATAAGGAAAAAAACTTACAACCAAGAGTTCTTTTAAAGGCTTCATTTTTAAAATATATAGAGAAGTGACATAAATTTATAAGAGTTTAATCCATTTTCCAAGTGATGGATGGTCAAATGTTATGAAAAGAAAATTTTCAGATTAATAAATTAAAACTATTTAAAGTCATATGAATAAAGGCTCTAAATAACCATTGATAAGAAAAATGTAAATTAAGATAATTCTAAGGTATGATGACAAATATTGGCTAATATGAAGAGTAAAGATTATAAAAAATGTTGGAGGAGATGTGGGAAAAGTGGGACACTAATCCATTGTTGGTGGAGTTGTGAAATGATCTAACCATTCTGGTGAGAAATATGGAACTATGATATTTCATAGGATTGTCAAATTATGCATATACTTTGATCCAGCAGTGTCTCTTCGGTGCCTGTATCCAAAAGAGGTCATAAAGGGAAAGGGACCCATATGTGCAAAAATGTTTGTGTCAGCACAGCCCTTTTTGTAGTGGCATGGAACTGGAAATTGACTGGATGCCAATTAGTTGGAAAATGGCTGAATAAGTTATATTATGTAATATTATTGTTCTATAAAAAATGACCAGCAGGATGATTTCGGAAAGGAGAGACTTACATGAACTGATGTTGAGTGAAGTGAGTAGAACCAGGAGAATATTATATGTAGCAAGATTATATGATGATCAATTCTGATGGACATGGTTCTTTTCAACAATGAGGTGATTCAGCCTAATTTCAATAGTTTTGTGATAGAGAGAGCCATGTGCATCAACATGGGACTGTTGGGACTGAATGTGAACCGCAATGAAGTAGTTTTGCTTTTTTGTAGTTTGCTTGCTTTTGGTTTTCTTTTCATTTGATTGTGGGACATGATAATTGTGTAAATATGTATGGAAGAACTGCACATGTTTTAACATATATTGAATTACTTGCTATTTAGGAGAGGGCATGGGGGGAGAGGGGTATTAGAACAAAACAAAACAAAACAAAATCTTCATCTTCAATACAAAAATCATAAAATACTAAAAATTGGAAGAAGAATATTTTTAGAAATGAACACAAGAATCATAAGCTCCAACCTGATAGCCACTACTTTTTAGCAAATAAAGGAGGATGAAGACCTCTGTAACACTGTGTTACATTTTCAGAATGGGAATTTTCCAAAGATAAAAATACAAAAGCCCATGGATTTTCAGGTCTCAGTTTTCTTTAATCAACTATCTATTAAAAACAATGGGGTCAAAATAAGCAAAAAGGAAGTTTAAAATCTAAGTATAGTCTAACATTCCTAAAAGTTAGATATAATAGACTTCATATAATTATTGAATCTCATTAAGAGATAAAGAGGGAAAGTACACCTTGAAAAAGAGTACTGTAAATAATAATGTTAATTGTCATGGACCAAGTAGTAGATCAGTCAAATTCCTGGAGAAGATGTTAAGCCAATTACAGGAAGAAATAGACAGTAAAACATTTCTAGTGGGGGAACTCATTCTTCTCTCAGAATCAGACAAATCTAATCACAAAATAAATAAGAAAGAAACTAGGTAGGCTAACGGGATCCTAGAAAAAAATTAGATTTGAAAGTCCTCTGAAGAAAATTGAATAGGAATAGAAAGGAATATGCCATCTTCACTTTCTCTTCTTGGAATTTCTAAGCTCATTCAAGAGTCAGCTCAAGTGATTCTTCTTTGTTGTATCTTTTCTGGTTTCTTCCTGCATGCTAATCCCTTTCCCTGAAAGATTATCTTGTATGTGATTTATATTTATCTTCTATGTTGCTATATTTTTACTTGCTGTTTTCCCACTACAATATAAGCTCCTTGAGGGCAGAAACTATTATTTTTAGTATGTATCCAAAAAAAGGAAGAGAAATGTACTTTTTCTTATCAGTACATGGCACTTCCACAAAAGTTGATCATGTATTAGAGCATAAAATCCTCAAAATCATATGCAGAAAGGGAGAAATAGTTTTCTTTTCAGACCACAATGCAATAAAAATGACATGTAATAAAAGGTCAGGGAAAGATAGACTAAAAAACAATTGGAAATGAAATAATATAATTCTAAAGAATGAGTGGGCCAAAGAATAAATCAGAGAAATAATTCATGATTTCATCAAAGAAAATGGCAATAATGAGACAACAAACTAAATCTATGGAATGCAGACAAAGCAGTTCTTGTGAGAAATTTTTTATCTCTAAATAGTTATATAAATAAAATAGAGAAAGGGGAGATCATTGAATTAGACATACAACTAAAAAAGTTTTTAAAAGAACAAATTAACCCCCCCCCCCCCCATTAAATACTGAACTGGAAATTTTGAAACTCAAAGAAGAGAGTAACAAAATAGAAACTAAGAAAATAATTGAACTAATAAAATTAAGAGTTGGTTTTATAAAATAACTAAATAGATAGATAGATAAATATTTGGTTAATTTAATCAGAAAAAAGAAAGAAAAAAAAAGCAATTCACCAGCATCAAAAATGAAATGGATGAACTTACCACCAATGAGAAAGAAATTAAAGCAATAATTAGGCGTATTTTGCCCAACTCTATGGCAGCAAGTCAGATAATCTAACTTAAATGAATGCATATTTATCAAAATATAAAGTGATTATGTTAACAGATGCAGAAATGAATTACTTAAATAGTCCCATTTTGGAAAAAATAATTGAACAAGTCATTAATGAACTCCCTATGAAAAAATCTCCAAGGTCAGATGGATTCATAGGTGAATTCTACTAAACCTATAAAGAACAATTAATTCCAATATTACATAAACTATTTAGAAAAATAGGTAAAGAATGAGTACTGCCAAAATCTTTCTGTGACTCAGATATGGCACTGATACCTACAATAGCCCAAAGCAGAGAAAGAAAATTACAGAGCAATCTCCCTAGTAAATATTAATGCAAAAGAATTAAATAAAATATTAGCAAAAATATTATAGCAACTTAGCAGCAAGATAATACACCAAGACCAAGTAGGATTTATACCAGAAATACAGTGCTGATTCAATATCAGGAAAATTATTACTATAATTGACCATATCAATAACAAAAAAAGTGATAATCTCAAAAGATGCAGCAAAAGCTTTTGACACAATACAGTCAGGGCATTATGTGAGTAGGTATAATAAAGGCTTTTAAGATTACACGTGGCTGTTCTTGAGCGTGCTACTGGTTATTAAGCTATAGATTCAAGAGATTGTGGCCAGAGACTTTTGAAGGCCTCAGAGGAGGCGAGCCGGGTAGAGTTGATACTGCAAAGGATAGTGGTTAAAGGTACTCTGTTGGGTCTAGGACAGACTAGTAATTGTAACTACCAGGAGAGCAAGCTACAAATGGCGCCCAACGTGGGGCATCAGGAATTATCAGGTTTTGAAAATATTTAATATTCAGAATTAAGATTCTGAAAGATCTGGTAGAAATGCCACTTAGGAGGGAAGGCAGAGAAGTAATATGGACCTAGGTAACTCTGGGATTGGGCTCAAGGACACAGCTGAACATAATGCTTATATAAAGAGGTTAAAGAGCCAGATGGAAGATCTTTTAACAAAGATCACCACTGAAGAACAGCAGAAAGCTTGTAATCAAGCTCTGAGAAGGCTATCCCCACACCCATTAAATATAGCTCGGAGAGGGAGCAACCTAGAGCTAATGCGTATATATGACAGTATAGAGTACAAAATGCAACAGCAAGAGTTGCTGGAATTGCAGGTTAAACTACAGATAGAGAAAGAAGAAAAAGCTAGGTTACTACAGATAGAACAGGAAGAGTTCAAACCAGTGGCTGAAGCTAAGGAAGGAAATAAACGAACCACATGGACTTCAGTTGGAGAAATTCTTCTTAGTGTTTTGTTGGTTTACCTCGTGCATTATTGTTTTAAGGAATTTATCGATTACTCTTCCATTGAGAAGAAGTTTAGTTCTTTTTATGTGCAAAGCTCAGGTTGGATTTTAAATCAGCCTTTGGGGAATTTTCCAATTCCTCTTCCCTCAGCCTCACCTTCTTGGGCCAAGGGAAAAGGGGAAGGAGGAAAAGGAAGGGCGATAATATCATCAGCACTGCCCATTAATCCATTTATAACTCCTGTGTCTTCATTTCAAAGGACAGGAGTAGGCTTTATGGCCCGAGGCAAAAAGGAATTGTGGGGTATTGAGTATAATCAGAAACAAATTAAAAATACAGTTCAGTTAATTTCTAAGAAACCTTACAGGGATAAGTTGCAGTTAGAGAGAGTGGAGTTTTTAAAACTGCTAGGATCGTCTTTGGAGAGTTGGAACTCCTCTTTTCTTACCTCGTGGATTTTTCACTTCCACAGGTAGGCTTGATTTCCCAACCCCCTATGAGTAATTATAAAACAGTGTTTATGTTTAGAATGGTTTGGAAAATTGCTGTTTTAATCATTAGAATAAATAGACAGTGTGTAATCTTTGACCCAGGAGGAAAAGTAATATCAGATTTATTGATTCACACTCCTGAAGTACAATTAGGTATCAGATACTCAAACTTTGATTTTTAGGCAAAAGAATTCAGGGATATAGCCGAGTGTTCTTTTTTCATTAACTGTATGAGTGGCAGGCCACTGAAAAGGTATCAGCTCTTTTAAGAACTTCGATAGCAACTGAGAAAGCGCTCAGATAAATATACCCTACATGTCCATTTTCAGAGTGGACCTTTAAATCATATATTTTATAATCAGGCTGCTAGAATCTTATATTTGCAAATTGTGATAACTAAAGAGGAAGCTAGGAGCATGGCAAAAAGCTACACAGCTTATCTTTCTTTCACTCTCCTATACTACCTATAGGACAAAACCCTTATGGTTTGAAATTTAATGTTTTAAGACCAATTGACATTATGGCTTCATTCCAATCTGGAGAAGCAGCTAGACATGTGATCAACCATTTTTCCATTGTAGAAATTTCACATGCATTTAAGACAGTTTATGGATTGGCTTACAAATACTTTGCCTTTAAGTGTTTTTGTATTGAAGTTGACTTTGCCCATTCCTTTGGCATTTCTTATAATCCTACAAGTAAAGTCATTACTGCACAGACTATATCCCCAAGATCTTCTCTTCTAAACAAGAGAAGGGAATTTTGGGATATGTACAAGATGTGGCAATACATATATGTGATTGCTTGCAATTTTAAAATTTTGATTTTACATTTTTAAACACTTTTGATTTTACATCTTCAAAGTATTTTGATTTTACATTTTAAAGTTATTTTGGTTTTACATTTTTAATCTATTTCAGTTTTATACTTTTAAATTATTTTGGTTTTACATTTTTTAATTCTTTGCCTTTTACCTTAGCAATGCAATTCGGGCATACACAGAAAGTGCAGATAAGTGACAGACTGACTAACTTTTGCCTGACTTTTGTTAATCTTTTTGATTACAACTTTGTTCCCACTGTGATGTAGAAAGGCCTGGATGGCATTTGGAAAGGCCCAAGTTGGGCCCCGGGTACATTCCTTCCTAGGTGCAGATCTAGCAGCAGAGGAGTTGATCCCCACCAGAGACATTTGTGAACTGGGGATCCAAGAGAAGGACCAGACAACAGCCCAGAAGGACCAGCCAGATGTCCGCAGCCCTTCAGATGCTGATGACAGCAATGTACCTCCTGACCGTGACACCAGAGACAGAAGACACAGTTCCAGTGTTGCAGCTGAAATGGACTGTCTTGGGTGATATGCAATATAAAGACTATAAATGGACAATGGGCCTGCTTGCTTCTCCCGTGGCTACTTGCCATATGGTGGCCTGGGAAGAGGCTTTGCCCTATGCTTTCTATTGAAGGACTATGCTTTTAAATTAGTGGGTGAAAAACCAACGCACCCACCTGCCACTGTTATTGAGACAATGTTACTGGACATGACTTTGCTTATGTTCACCTAGGATTGTGAAAAGTGCAGTAGAGAATTGTGATAAGCTAGAATTGCTCTAGAATTGTGAAAAGTGCAATTAATTGTGATAAGCTAGAATTGTTCTAGGATTGTGAAAAGTGAAATAGAGAATTGTGAGAAACTAGAATTGCTCTAGGATTGTGACAAGTGCAACAGAGAATTGTAAGAAATAGAATTGGTCTAGAATTGTGATAAATGTAACTAGAATTGTGACAACCTACCTCACTGATATTTAATTGTTAACTAGAATTGTGATGTTTTACCTTGTTGACTTCCCACCTCAGTGTTGACATCCTATCTCATTGGCATCCAACCTCTTTGACTTATTATCTCGAGTATGACTTTGATGAATGGGTTGAACACTTGGGCCACTGTTGAGCCTGGTTCTCATTGTCATACTTCTGTTTACTGATCTGCTGCTTTGTACCTCATTGGGCATAACACTCTGTCATCTCATGGATCAAGTGAACTATAGCTGGTGCTAAAAGTTTAGCTTGGTGAGATGTATAGTTCCCGCAAAACAAGAGAAGGGAATTGTAAGGGCCCTTTAAATGGGCGGACACAGTGCATTGGGAGATTGAGGCCCAGAAGTAATTTCTGTGGATATTAGGACTGCCTTGTAGGTGGGATCTTGGGCTTCATAATGGGTGACTCTCTCGCTGATTGGCTGTGTGTGTGACCTCACAGGCCCTTTATAAGCCCACTGCAGGCAGCAGTTGTTCTCTTTAACCTGGCGCTCTTCACCCTGGCTCCCTAGCCTGGATGGCCAAGCCAAGATGGGTAGCCAAAAGAGGTAAGGATTTTGGTAGTGAACACGTGGGTATTCTGACCAGGTGTTCACTTGGGAACCAACAAGTCAGGGCATCAAGTCAGGGCATTATGTGAGTAGGTATAATAAAGGCTTTTAAGATTACACGTGGCTGTTCTTGAGCGTGCTACTGGTTATTAAGCTATAGATTCAAGAGATTGTGGCCAGAGACTTTTGAAGGCCTCAGAGGAGGCGAGCCGGGTAGAGTTGACACTGCAAAGGACAGTGGTCAAAGGTACTCTGTGGGGTCTAGGACAGACTAGTAATTGTAACTGCCAGGAGAGCACGCTCCACAATACAGCATCGATTTCTATTAAAAACACTGGAGAGCATAAATGAAACTTTCATTAAAATAATAAGCAATATCTAGCTAAAACCTAAAATAAATTTATTTGGACACATTCCCAATAAAATCAAGGGTGAAACAAGGATGCTCATTATCACCACTATTATTCAACATGTATTAGAAATTTTGGCTTTAGTAATAAGAAAAGAAAAAAAAAATAATTAAGGGAATCAGAATAGGCAATGAGGAAATAAAATTACCACTCTTTGACGATAATATCGTGATATACTTAAAGAATCCTAGGAATTATCCAAAAACCTACTGGAAATAATTCATCACTTTAGCAAAGTTGCAGGATATAAAATAAACCCACACAAATCATCACCATTTCTATATATTACTGACAAAGACCATCAGCAAGAAATAGAAAGAGAAATTCCATTGAAAATTACTGTAGACAAAATAAAAAACTTGGGGTACTACCTGCCAAGACAAACCCAAGAATTATATGAACAAAACTACAAAACACTTCTCACACAAATAAAATTAGATCTAAACAATTGGAAAAGTTTTAATTTTTCATGACTAGGATAAGTTAGCATTAAAAAATGACAATTCTGTTTAAATTTGTCTACTTGTTCAGTGTTATTAGTCAAACTGCAAAAATAGTATTTTTGAAAAATTTTAAATAATAACAAAGGTCATCTGGAAGAACAATAGATCAAGAATATCAAGGGAATTAATTTTTAAAAACCTACAGAAGATGGTGGCTTAGCAATACCACATCTAAAAATATATTATATAGCAGCAGTAATCAAAATCACTTTATATTGGCTAAGAAATAGAGTGATAGATCAGTGGAATAGATTAAATACATATCACACAATAATCAAGGTCTATTGCAATGTAGTATTTGATAAATCCCCAAACTCCAGCTTCTGGAATAAGAACTCACTATTTGACAAAAATTGCTGGAAACCTGGAAAATAATATGTCAGAAACTCATCATAGATATGCATCCCAAACCCGAACATATGTGTACGTAAAAAATATGTAGATACTTTGGGCATAAAGGAGGATATCCAAAACAAATAAAGAGAACAAAAGATAATTTACCCATCAGATCTTTGGAGAAGGGAAGAATTTATGACCAAAGAAGAACTAGAGAACATTATAAAAGGCAAAAATTGACAACTGTGATTAAATTAAATTACAAACTTTTTGCATAAACAAAACTAACAGAAGCAAGATTAAAAGGGAAGTACAAAGCTGGGGAAAACAAACAAACAAACAAACTTTACACCCAGTATTTCTGATTAAGGTCTCATTTCTAAAATATATAAAGAATGGTGTCAAATTTATAAGAATACCAGTCATTCCCCAATTGACAAATGATCAAAGGATATGAACAGACAATTTTCATATAATGAAATTAAAGCCATTTATAGTTATATGAAAAAATGCTCTAAATAATTTTTGATGAGGAAAAATGCAAATTAAAACAACTCTGAGATACTACCTTAAACCTCTCAGATTGGGTACAAATACAGGAAAAGTTAATGATAAATGTTGGAGGAAATGTGGGAAAACTGGTACATTAAGGCGTTTTTGGTGGAGTTATGAAATGATTCAATTATTCTGGAGAACAATCTGGAACTATGCCCAAAGAGCTATAAAACTGTGAATACCCTTTGATCCATCAATGCCATTACTGGGTCTGTATCCTGAGGCAATCATAAAAGAGGAGAAAGGAACCCTATGTGCAAAAATGTTTGTAGCGGGGTTTTTTTGTGGTAGGAAATAATTGCAAAAGTAATGGAAACCCATCAATTGAGGAATGGCTGAACAAACTGTGGTGCATGAAGTTAATGGATTATTATTGCTCTATAAGAAATGCTGAACAAGCTAATTATAGAAAAACATGAGAAGATTTATTTGAACTGATGCTGAATGAAACAAGCAGAAGCAGAAAAACATTGTACAAAATAACAGCAAGAATTTTCAATGATCAACTATGAAAGGCTTGCTACTTTTCAGCAATTCAGTGATCCAAAGCAAATCCAATAGACTTTGGACAGAAAATGCCATCTGCATCCAAAAAAAAAAAAAAAAAAAAAGGTCTAAGGAGACTAAATGTAGATCAATACATGCTATGTTCATTTCTTTTTTCTGTTTTTTTTTTTAATTTCTTCTACATTTTTCCCTTTTGTTTTGATTTTTCTCTCCCAACATGATTAATAAAACAATGTGTATTAAAATAAATATTTACTACAATGAAAAGGAATATGATAAAAATGGCAATTCTATGTAATATGTTCTACTTATTCAGTGCCATATCAATCAAACTGCTAAAAATTATTTTACAAAGCTAAAAAAATAACAAAATTCATCTGGAAGAAGAAAAAGTCAAGAATAGTAAAGGAAATAATGAAAAAAAAAAATACAAAGAGCAGTAGCCAAGCAGTATCAGACTTAAAACTCTATTGTAAAAGACAAGTTGTCAAAAATATATGATATTGCCTAAGAAATTGAGAGATGGATCAGTGGAATAGGTTAGATACTCATGACACAATAATCATTGACTATAATAATCTAGTATTTGATAAACTCCCAAACTCCACCTTCTGGAATAAGAATTCAATATTTCACAAAAATTGCTCGGAAAACTGGAAAAGACTATATCAGAAACTCAGCATAGACATTTCTCTCACATCCCCTACCAAAAGAAGGTCAAAATGAGTGCATAATTCAGGTGTAAAGAATGATACTATAAACAGTGATGTGGAACAAAACTACCAGATCCAGGTATACATTGTATACAGTAACAGCAAGATTGTGTGACAATTTGCCATGAAAAACATAGTTCTTCTCAATGATTCAATACTCTGTAAATTAATTTACCTTATTCATTTCCATTCCATTTAAACTACCAAAGGCTTCTTTTATAAAGTTATTGAGACAGAACAGAGAAGAACAATAACTATATTCATCTGGAAGAACAGCTGGTCAAGAATCTCAAAGAAAATTATAAAAGCAGTGGGATACAAGCGGCCTAATTGTAGCCAATTTTTATTTCACTAAAAATCTATTCATCAAGACAATTTGATATTCTTTTAAAAATAGAGAAATCACTGGACTTCCGGCCAAGATGGCGGCGTGGAGGCAGACAGCTGCTTGAGCTCCTCGTTTTCTCTCAGAACTTACTTCATGACAAGCCTCTGACTTAATGCTTGACCCAGAAAGAAATCCACAAATTATCACCAAGAGAAGACATCCTTGAAAGTCGCCAGAAAAGGTCTGTGTTTGCTCGGGGGAGGGTCAATCAGACTGGGCGCAGACTGAGGGCAGGCAGCCAGAGCAAGACAGGCAGCTCACACAGCTCAGACCAGAGGGGGAGGGGTGTGATCTCTGCCGTTTCTGTGAAAGGGCTTTTGCCCCAGTGTGGATGCTCCGTCTTGGCAGCAAGCTAGGAGCGGTGGAGAGGGTGTAAACACCGGAGGTGAAGATTAAAACCCCAGAAAGCCAGCGTCTCTCAGAGCCCGGCCACCCCCAACCCCCAACTGGACTGACTCGGTGCGTTCTCGGAGCCTCAGAGCACAGACTCAGTACAGTCATTGCTGTTCTGTTAGTGGCTCTCTGCTGCCCTACCCCCAGTCTGTAGAGGAAGCCCATTAATAACATCCAGCCCTATCCCCCGCAAAACAGACCAATTGTTACTCTTGTCAGTTTGTTTTCTTTGATTCCTACTCTGACAAAATGAACAAAAAATTCAAAAGGGCTCTAACCATTGACAGCTTCTGTGTGGAGAGGGAGCAGACTTCAAATGCTGAGGAGACTAGGAACAGAATGTCCCCAGATGTATCCCCTGGGAGGGATATAAGCTGCCCCTCAATACAAAAGAACCTCATAGAGGAAATCAAAAAGGCTCTCACAAGAGAGCTGGAAGAGAAATGGGAAAAGGAAAGGGAAGCTTGGCAAGAGAGCCTGGAGAAGTCATCCCATGCATTCAAAGACAGAATGGATAAAGAAATCAAATCATTGAGAAACAAGATTAGTGAGCTGGAAAAGGTAAACAACTCCAAGGAAAACAGGATTAGTGAGCTGGAAAAGGTAAACAACTCCAAGGAAAACAGGATTAGAGAGCTGGAAAAAGAAATCAGCTCTCTAAAAAATAAAATGGATAAAATGGAAAAAAATTCCATAGAAGATAAAAACTCAATTGGACAATTACAAAGAGATATAAAAAAAGTGAGTGAAGAAAATACATCATTGAAAATTAGACTGGACCAAGTAGAAATGAATGACTCAAGGAGAAACCAAGAGGGAGTCAAGCAAAACCAGAGAAATGAAACAATTGAAAAGACTGTCAAGTACCTTACCAGAAAGACAACAGACCTGGAAAACAGATCCAGGAGAGACAATTTGAGAATAATCGGACTCCCTGAAAAATGGGAGGAAAAAAAGAGCTTGGACACCATTTTCGAGGAAATTATCAAAGAGAACTGCCCAGACGTTCTGGAAACAGAGGGTAAAATAGACATTGAGAAAATTCATCGATCACCTACTGAAAGGGACCCTAAAATCAAAACGCCAAGAAATATAGTGGCCAAGTTCAAGAACCATCAGACAAAGGAAAAGATATTGGAAGCTGCTAGAAAAAAACAATTCAGATATGGAGGATCCACAATAAGGATAACACAGGATCTAGCAGCATCCACATTAAAAGAACGCAGGGCCTGGAACATGATATTCCGAAAGGCTAAGGAACTTGGTATGCAGCCAAGAATAACTTACCCAGCAAGAATGAGCATCGTTTTCCAGGGAAGAAGATGGACATTTAACGAAATAAATGAATTCCATCTATTTTTGATGAAAAAACCAGACCTACATAAGAGGTTTGATCTTCAAATACAGAACTCAAGAGACTTCTAAAAAAGGTAAAAAGAAATCTTGAGAACTATACTTCTGTCAAAAAAATATGTAAAGAACATATGTACAATTTGTCTTAGAAACTAGAGGTGGAAAGGAGATTATATCATAAAAAAGTATAAAGTGGTGGTACTACATCTCATGAAGAGGCAAAGGTAACCTATTATATCTGAGAGAAAGAAAGGAGGGAGATGAACATAGCGTGTATCAATAGACATATTCGATTTATGGTGAAACTTCTTCCACTTCATTGAAAAGTGAAAGGGAAGGAATAAGCTAAGGGGAAGGGAATACAGTAATTTCGAGGAAAAGGGGTAAAATAAGGGGAGGATCTTTAAGGTGGGGGAGGGATCCTAAAAAGGGAGGGCTGTGAAAAGCAAGTGGTGTTTACCAGTTTAATACTGGATAGGAGGGTAAAAGGGAAGGAAAGGGGAAAAGCATAAGCAGGGGTTAATAGGATGGCAAGCAATATAGAATTAGTCCTTCTAACCATAAATGTGAATGGGGCAAACTGCCTCATAAAGAGGAAGCAGTTAGCAGACTGGATTAAAAGTCAGAATCCTACTATATGTTGTTTACAGGAAACACACCTGAAACAGGATGAGACATTCAAACTAAAAGTAAAAGGGTGGAGCAGAATCTATTATGCTTCAGGCAAAACCAAAAAAGCAGGAGTAGCCATCCTCATCTCAGATCAAGCAAAAACAAAAATTGATCTAATTAAAAGAGATAAGGAAGGGCATTATATCCTGCTAAAGGGAAGCATCAATAGTGAAGCAGTATCAATATTAAACATGTATGCACCAAGTGGTGCAGCATCTAAATTCTTAAAAGAGAAATTAAGAGAGCTGCAAGAGGAAATAGATAGCAAAACTATAATAGCGGGAGATCTCAACCTTGCACTCTCAGAATTAGATAAATCAAACCACAAAATAAATAAGAAAGAAGTCAAAGAGGTAAATAGAATACTAGAAAAGTTTGATATGATAGATCTTTGGCGAAAGCTAAATGGAGACAGAAAGGAATATACTTTCTTCTCAGCAGTTCATGGAACCTATACAAAAATTGATCATATACTAGGGCATAAAAACCTCAAAATCAAATGCAGTAAGGCAGAAATAGTAAATGCATCCTTTTCAGACCATAATGCAATCAAAATAACATTTAATAAAAAGCCAGGGGAAAATAGACCAAAAAATAATTGGAAACTAAATAATCTTATACTAAAGAATGATTGGGTAAAACAGCAAATCATAGACATAATTAATAACTTCACCCAAGAAAATGACAATAATGAGACATCATACCAAAATGTGTGGGATACAGCCAAAGCAGTAATTAGGGGAAGTTTTATATCTCTACAGGCCTACCTGCATAAAATAGAGAAAGAGAGGGCCAACGAATTGGGTTTACAACTAAAATTGCTAGAAAAGGAACAAATTAAAAACCCCCAGACAAACACAAAACTTGAAATTCAAAAAATAAAAGGTGAGATTAATAAAATTGAAAGTAAAAAAACTATTGAATTAATTAATAAAACTAAGAGTTGGTTTTATGAAAAAACCAACAAAATAGACAAACCCTTAGTAAACCTGATTAAAAAAAGGAAAGAGAAAAAGCAAATTGATAGTCTTGAAAATGAAAAGGGTGAACTCACCACTAATGAAGAGGAAATTAGAACAATAGTTAGGAGCTACTTTGCTCAACTTTATGCCGATAAATTCGATAACTTAAATGAAATGGAAGAATACCTTCAAAAATATAGCTTGCCCAGATTAACAGAGGAAGAAGTAAGTAGTTTAAATAGTCCCATCTCAGAAAAAGAAATAGACCAAGCTATTAACCAACTTCCTAAGAAAAAGTCCCCAGGACCAGATGGATTTACAGGTGAATTCTACCAAACATTTAAAGAACAACTAACTCCAATGCTATGTAAACTATTTGAAAAAATAGGGATTGAAGGAGTCCTACCAAATTCCTTCTATGACACAGACATGGTACTGATACCTAAACCAGGTAGATCGAAAACTGAGAAAGAAAACTATAGACCAATTTCCTTAATGAATATTGATGCTAAAATCTTAAATAAGATATTAGCAAATAGACTTCAGAAAATCATCCCCAGGATAATACACTATGACCAAGTGGGATTTATACCAGGAATGCAGGGCTGGTTTAATATTAGGAAAACTATTAGTATAATTGACCATATTAATAATCAAATTAATAAAAACCATATGATCATCTCAATAGATGCAGAAAAGGCATTTGATAAAATCCAACATCCATTCCTACTAAAAACGCTTGAGAGTATAGGAATAAATGGACTATTCCTTAAAATAATAAGGAGCATATATTTAAAACCTTCAGTAAACATCATATGTAATGGTGATAAACTAGAACCTTTCCCTGTAAGATCAGGAGTGAAACAAGGTTGCCCACTATCACCATTACTATTCAATATAGTACTAGAAACTCTAGCCTTGGCAATAAGAGCCGAGAAAGAGATCCAAGGAATTAGAGTAGGAAATGAAGAAATCAACTTGTCACTTTTTGCAGATGACATGATGGTATACTTAGAGAACCCCAAAGACTCTGCTAAAAAGCTATTAGAAATAATTCAGAATTTTAGCAAAGTCGCAGGATACAAAATAAATCCACATAAATCCGCAGGATTTTTATACATTACCAACACAATCCAAGAGCAAGAGATACAAAGAGAAATTCCATTCAAAATAACAGTCGATAGTATCAAATATTTGGGAATATATCTACCAAAGGAGAGTCAGGAATTATATGAGCAAAATTACAAAACACTTGCCACAAAAATAAAGTCAGATTTAAATAATTGGAAAGACATTCAATGTTCTTGGATAGGCCGAGCGAATATAATAAAGATGACAATACTCCCCAAACTAATCTATTTATTTAGTGCTATACCAATCAGACTCCCAAGAAACTATTTTAATGACCTAGAAAAAATAACAACAAAATTCATATGGAAGAATAAAAGGTCGAGAATTGCAATGGAACTAATGAAAAAAAAGTCAGAGGAAGGTGGTCTAAGCGTACCTGATTTAAAGCTATATTATAAAGCAACAGTCACCAAAACCATTTGGTATTGGCTAAGAAATAGACTAGTTGATCAGTGGCATAGGTTAGGTTCACAGGACAAGATAGTGAATAAAAATAGCAATCTAATCTTTGAAAAACCCAAAGATCCCAAATTTTGGGATAAGAATTCATTATTTGAAAAAAACTGCTGGGAAAACTGGAAATTAGTATGGCAGAAACTAGGCATGGACCCACATTTAACACCACATACTAAGATACGATCAAAATGGGTCCAAGATTTAGGCATAAAGAACGAAATCATAAATAAATTGGAGGAACATGGGATGGTTTACCTCTCAGACTTGTGGAGGAGGAAGGAGTTTGTGTCCAAGGGAGAACTAGAGACCATTATTGATCACAAAATAGAACATTTTGATTACACCAAATTAAAAAGTTTCTGCACAAACAAAACTAATGCAAACAAGATTAGAAGGGAAGTAACAAATTGGGAAAACATTTTTACAGTTAAAGGTTCTGATAAAGGCCTCATCTCCAAAATATACAGAGAATTGACTTTAATTTATAAGAAATCAAGCCATTCTCCAATTGATAAATGGTCAAAGGATATGAACAGACAATTTTCAGATGATGAAATTAAAACTATTTCCACTCATATGAAAGAGTGTTCCAAATCACTATTGATCAGAGAAATGCAAATTAAGACAACTCTGAGGTATCATTACACACCTGTCAGATTGGCTAAGATGACAGGAACAAATAACGATGAATGTTGGAGGGGCTGTGGGAAAACTGGGACACTGATGCATTGTTGGTGGAGTTGTGAAAGAATCCAACCATTCTGGAGAGCAATCTGGAATTATGCCCAAAAAGTTATCAAAATGTGCATACCCTTTGACCCAGCCATACTACTACTGGGCTTATACCCCAAGGAACTACTAGAGAAGGGAAAGGGTCCTGTATGTGCCAAAATGTTTGTGGCAGCCCTTTTCATAGTGGCTAGAAGCTGGAAGATGAATGGATGTCCATCAATTGGAGAATGGTTGGGTAAACTATGGTATATGAATGTTATGGAATATTATTGTTCTATAAGAAATGACCAACAGGAGAAATACAGAGAGGCTTGGAGAGACTTACATCAACTGATGCTGAGTGAAACGAGCAGAACCAGAAGATCATTATACACTTCAACAATGATACTGTACGAGGATGTATGCTGATGGAAGTGGATTTCTTCAACATAGAGAAGAACTAATCCAATTCCAATTGATTAATGATGGACAGAACCAGCTACATCCAGAAAAGGAACACTGGGAAATGAATGTAAACTGTAATTTTTACCTTCTGAATCCAATTCTTCCTGGGCAACAAAAAATTCGGTTCTACACACATATATTGTATCTAAATTATACTGTAATATATTTAACATATATAAGACTGCTTGCCATCTGGGGGAGGGGGTTGGGGGAGGAAGGGAAAAAATCTGAATAGAAGTAAGTGCAAGGGATAATGTTGTAAAAAATTACCCATGCATATGTACTGTCAAAAAATGTTATAATTATAAAATAAAATAAAATAAAAATTAAAAAAAAAATAGAGAAATCAGTAAAAAATATTAATAGCTTATTTCTTGCTAAACTCAAAGACCCCAGATCATAGAGTATAAGTCAACTATTAAGAATATTAGAAAGCAGTATGGCAGAAAGTACATGTAGACTAATATCCCACATAATATACAGACATAAGCTTCAATTAAATATACAACTTAGAATTGTGTATCATAAAATGAATTAGAGAAGCAAGGAAGGAATCACCTTTCAGAAAACATGGCTAGGACAAAGATTTAAGACAAAATGAAGGATTGAGAATATCATAGGAAATATGGGATAAAATGGAAAATATGATTATATAAAATTAATTTTAACTGTGAAGTGAATAGTATGGGATTCCCATAAAACAGAAGCAGATAGAAGTCTGGATTAAAAAAACAGAATCCTACAATATGTTGCTTACAAGAAATACATTTAAATAGATTCAGAGTAAAGATGAACAGTATAACAATACTGATCTCAGAGCAAGAAAAGCAAAAATAGATCTAATTAGTAGAGATAAGGAAGGAAACTACATCTTCCTAAAGGGGACCATAGATATGAAGTAATATCAATATTAAATATATATGCATCAAGTGGGATAGCACCAAAGTTCCTAGAGGAGAAGTTAAAAGAGCTTCAAGAAGAATTAGAAAGCCAAACTATACTAGTGAGGGATCTCAACTTTACTCTCTCAGAACTAGATAAATCAAACCACAAAATATATAATAAAGAAGTTAAGGAGGTAAATAAAATTCTAGAAAAGTTAGGTATGATAGAACTTTGAATAAAATTAAATGAAGACTAAGGGGAATCTACTTTTTATAAAAAATACATGGATCCTACACAAAAATTGACCATGTATTAGGGCACAAAAATCTCAAAATCAAATGCAGAAAGGCAGAAATACTAAATGCATTTTTTTGAGATCAAAAGTTACATGTAATTAAAGGCTAGGGGGAAAAATTAATTGGAAACTAAATAATCTAATCCTTAAGATTGAGTGAATGAAACAACAAATCATAGACACAATCAATAATTTCATACAAGAGGATGACAATAATTAGTCAATATGCCAAAATTTGTGGGATGCAGCCAAAGCAGTTCTTAGAGGAACTTGTACATTTCTAGATGCTTACTCACATAAAATAGAAAGAGAGAATATCAATGAATTGGAAATGCAAATAAGAAAAGCTAGAAAAAGATCAAATTTAAAAAACCAATTAAATAGCAAATTTGAAATTCTGAAAAAAAGGGAAATTAATAAAATTGAAAGTGAGAAATTATTAAATTAAAAAACAAAACAAAGAGTTGGCTTTATAAAAAAAAATAGACAAATCTTTAGTTAATTTAATTAGAAAAAGGAAAGAATAAAATAAAATAATTAATATTAGAAATGAAAAGGGAGAACTTTCCACCAATGAAGAGGAATAATATTATGTAATTATTATAATAATTATATAATATATATAACAATATAAAATTTAAGTCCATCTGCCAAGACAAAGTTAAGAAACATATAAAAATAATTGCAAAACACTTTCCACACAAAGTCAGATCTAAACAATTGGAAGAATATCAAGTGCTCATGGGTAGGCTGAACTAATATAATAAAAATGACAATCCTACCTAATCTACTTACTTCAGTGACATACCAATTAAACTCCCAAGAAATTACTTTTACATATCTAGAAAAAAATAATAACAAAGTTTATCTAGAAGAACAAAAGAACAAAATTTCAAGGGAATTAATAAATAATAATTAATGCAAACAAAAATGGTCTAGCTGTACCAGATTTAAAAATATATTATAAAATAATGGTCATCAAAATCATAAGAAATAGAGAAATTAGTGTGTAAATTAGTAGGAGTAATTTAGATTCACAAGACACAATAATCAATTAACTATACTATAGTAATCTAGTGTTTGACAAACCCAAAGACCCCAACTTTAGGGATAAGAACTCACTATTTGACAAAAATTGCTGGGAAAATTCAAATTTAGTGTGACAGGAAACTAGGCAGTGACCCATACTTAATATTTTATACCTAAATAAGGTTGAAATGGGTTCACAATTCAGACATAAAGAGTGAGCATATAAGAAGAACAAAAGATAGTTTTCCTATCAGATCTTTAGAGAAGGAAGGAATTTATGACAAAAGAAGAAATAGAGTACATTATTATGAATAATTTTGATTATATTAAGTTAAAAGTTTTTGTACAAACAAAACCAATGCAGACTAAATTAAAAGTGAACAATAAAATGAGAAAAAAAAGTTATATTCAAGGGTTCTGATAAATGCCTCATTTCTTTTTTTTTTTTTTTTTATATATATATATATATATATATATTTTATAATATTATCCCTTGTATTCATTTTTCCAAATTACCCCCCCTCCCTCTATTCCCTCCCCCCGACGACAGGCAATACCATACATTTTACATGTGTTACAATATAGTCTAAGTACAATACATGTGTGTGAATATCATTTTCTTGTTGCACAATAAACATTAGAATCCAAAGGTACATGCAACCTGGGCAGACAGATATTAGTGCTAACAATTTACATTCCCCTCCCAGTGTTTCTTCTCTGGGTGTATCTACCTCTGTCCATCATTGATCAACTGGAAGTGAGTTGGATCTTCTTTATGTTGAAGATTTCCACTTCCATCAGAATACATCCCCATACAGTATTGTTGTTGAAGTATACAGTGATCTTCTGGTTCTGCTCATTTCACTCAGCATCAGTTGATTTAAGTCTCTCCAGGCCTCTCTATATTCCACCTGCTGGTCATTTCTTACCGAGCAATAATATTCCATAACTTTCATATACCACAATTTACCCAACCATTCTCCAACTGATGGACATCCATTCATCTTCCAGTTTCTAGCTACAACAAAAAGAGCTGCCACAAACATTTTGGCACATATATGTCTCTTTCCGCTCTTTAGTATTTCTTTGGGATATAATCCCAGTAGTAGCGCTGCTGGGTCAAAGGGTATGCACAGTTTGATAACTTTTTGGGCATAATTCCAGATTGCTCTCCAGAATGGCTGGATTCTTTCACAACTCCACCAGCAATGTATTAGTGTCCCAATTTCCCCACATCCCCTCCAACATTTGTCATTATTTGTTCCTGTCATCTTAGCCAATCTGACAGGTGTGTAGTGGTATCTCAGAGTGGTCTTAATTTGCATTTCTCTGATCAGTAGTGATTTGGAACACTCTTTCATGTGAGTGGATATAGTTTCAATTTCTTCCTCTGAGAATTGTCTGTTCATATCCTTTGACCATTTATCAATTGGAGAATGGTTTGGTTTCTTATAAATTATGGTCAGTTCTCTATATATTTTGGAAATGAGACCTTTGTCAGAACCTTTGTTTTTAAAAATATTTTCCCAATTTGTTACTTCCCTTCTAATCTTGTTTGCATTAGTATTATTTGTACAGAAACTTTTTAGTTTGATGTAATCAAAATCTTCTATTTTGTGATCAATAATGATCTCTAGTTCTCCTCTGGTCATAAATTCCTTCCTCCTCCACAAGTCTGAGAGGTAGATTATCCTCTGTTCCTCTAATCTATTTATTATCTCCCTCTTTATGCCTAAATCATGGACCCATTTTGATCTTATCTTGGTATATGGTGTTAAGTGTGGATCCATATCTAATTTCTGCCATACTAATTTCCAGTTTTCCCAACAGTTTTTTCCGAATAATGAATTTTTATCCCTAATGTTGGAATCTTTGGGTTTGTCAAAGATTAGATTGCTATAGATGTACCCTTTTTTGTCCTTTGTATCTAATCTGTTCCACTGATCTACCGGTCTATTTCGTAGCCAATACCAAATGGTTTTGGTGACTGCTGCTATATAATATAGCTTTAGATCAGGTACACTTAGACCACCTTCCTCTGAGTTTTTTTTCATTAGTTCCCTTGCAATTCTTGACCTTTTATTCTTCCATATGAATTTTGTTGTTATTTTTTCTAGGTCATTAAAATAGTTTCTTGGGAGTCTGATTGGTATAGCACTAAATAAATAGATTAGTTTGGGGAGTATTGTCATCTTTATTATATTCGCTCGGCCTATCCAAGAGCACTGAATGTCTTTCCAATTATTTAAATCTGATTTTATTTTTGTGGCAAGTGTTTTGTAATTTTTCTCATATAATTCCTGACTTTTCTTTGGTAGATGGATTCCCAAATATTTTATACTCTCAACATTTGTTTGGAATGGAATTTCTCTTTGTATCTCTTTTTTTTTTTTTTTTTTTTTTTTTTTTTAATTTTTTTTATTATATATATATATATATATATATATGTTTTATAATATTATCCCTTGTATTCATTTTTCCAAATTACCCCCCCTCCCTTATTCCCTCCCCCCGACAACAGGCAATACCATACATTTTACATGTGTTACAATATAGTCTAAGTACAATACATGTGTGTGAATATCATTTTCTTGTTGCACAATAAACATTAGAATCCGAAGGTACATGCAACCTGGGCAGACAGATATTAGTGCTAACAATTTACATTCCCCTCCCAGTGTTTCTTCTCTGGGTGTATCTACCTCTGTCCATCATTGATCAACTGGAAGTGAGTTGGATCTTCTTTATGTTGAAGATTTCCACTTCCATCAGAATACATCCTCATACAGTATCGTTGTTGAAGTGTACAGTGATCTTCTGGTTCTGCTCATTTCACTCAGCATCAGTTGATTTAAGTCTCTCCAACCCTCTCTGTATTCCTCCTGCTGGTCATTTCTTACAGAGCAATAACACTCCATAACCTTCATATACCACAATTTACCCAACCATTCTCCAACTGATGGACATCCATTCATCTTCCAGTTTCTAGCTACAACAAAAAGAGCTGCCACAAACATTTTGGCACATATATGTCTCTTTCCGCTCTTTAGTATTTCTTTGGGATATAATCCCAGTAGTAGCGCTGCTGGGTCAAAGGGTATGCACAGTTTGATAACTTTTTGGGCATAATTCCAGATTGCTCTCCAGAATGGCTGGATTCTTTCACAACTCCACCAGCAATGTATTAGTGTCCCAATTTCCCCACATCCCCTCCAACATTTGTCATTATTTGTTCCTGTCATCTTAGCCAATCTGACAGGTGTGTAGTGGTATCTCAGAGTGGTCTTAATTTGCATTTCTCTGATCAGTAGTGATTTGGAACACTCTTTCATGTGAGTGGATATAGTTTCAATTTCTTCCTCTGAGAATTGTCTGTTCATATCCTTTGACCATTTATCAATTGGAGAATGGTTTGGTTTCTTATAAATTATGGTCAGTTCTCTATATATTTTGGAAATGAGACCTTTGTCAGAACCTTTGTTTTTAAAAATATTTTCCCAATTTGTTACTTCCCTTCTAATCTTGTTTGCATTAGTATTATTTGTACAGAAACTTTTTAGTTTGATGTAATCAAAATCTTCTATTTTGTGATCAATAATGATCTCTAGTTCTCCTCTGGTCATAAATTCCTTCCTCCTCCACAAGTCTGAGAGGTAGATTATCCTCTGTTCCTCTAATCTATTTATTATCTCCCTCTTTATGCCTAAATCATGGACCCATTTTGATCTTATCTTGGTATATGGTGTTAAGTGTGGATCCATATCTAATTTCTGCCATACTAATTTCCAGTTTTCCCAACAGTTTTTTCCGAATAATGAATTTTTATCCCTAATGTTGGAATCTTTGGGTTTGTCAAAGATTAGATTGCTATAGATGTACCCTTTTTTGTCCTTTGTATCTAATCTGTTCCACTGATCTACCGGTCTATTTCGTAGCCAATACCAAATGGTTTTGGTGACTGCTGCTATATAATATAGCTTTAGATCAGGTACACTTAGACCACCTTCCTCTGAGTTTTTTTTCATTAGTTCCCTTGCAATTCTTGACCTTTTATTCTTCCATATGAATTTTGTTGTTATTTTTTCTAGGTCATTAAAATAGTTTCTTGGGAGTCTGATTGGTATAGCACTAAATAAATAGATTAGTTTGGGGAGTATTGTCATCTTTATTATATTCGCTCGGCCTATCCAAGAGCACTGAATGTCTTTCCAATTATTTAAATCTGATTTTATTTTTGTGGCAAGTGTTTTGTAATTTTTCTCATATAATTCCTGACTTTTCTTTGGTAGATGGATTCCCAAATATTTTATACTCTCAACATTTGTTTGGAATGGAATTTCTCTTTGTATCTCTTGCTGTTGCATTTTGTTAGTGATATATAAAAATGCCGAGGATTTATGTGGATTTATTTTGTATCCTGCCACTTTGCTGAAATTTTGAATTATTTCTAGTAGCTTTTTAGCAGAGTCTTTGGGGTTCTCTAAGTATACCATCATGTCATCTGCAAAAAGTGATAGTTTAATTTCCTCATTTCCTACTCTAATTCCTTGAATCTCTTTCTCGGCTCTTATTGCCGAGGCTAGCGTTTCTAGTACTATATTGAATAGTAATGGTGATAGTGGGCAACCTTGTTTCACTCCTGATCTTACTGGGAAAGGTTGCAGTTTATTTCTATTGCATATTATGCTTACTGACGGTCTTAAATATATACTCCTGATTATTCTAAGGAATAATCCATTTATTCCTATACTCTCAAGAGTTTTTAGTAGGAATGGATGTTGGATTTTGTCAAATGCTTTTTCTGCATCTATTGAGATGATCATATGGTTCTTATTAATTTGATTATTAATATGGTCAATTATATTAATAGTTTTCCTAATATTAAACCAGCCCTGCATTCCTGGAATAAATCCTACTTGATCATAGTGTATTATCTTGGAGATGATTTTCTGAAGTCTTTTTGCTAATATCTTATTTAAGATTTTAGCATCAATATTCATTAAGGAGATTGGTCTATAATTTTCTTTCTCAGTTTTCGATCTACCAGGTTTAGGTATCAGTACCATGTCTGTGTCATAAAAGGAATTTGGTAGGACTCCTTCATCCCCTATTTTTTCAAATAATTTATATAACATTGGGGCTAATTGTTCTTTAAATGTTTGGTAGAATTCACATGTGAATCCATCTGGCCCTGGGGATTTTTTCCTGGGGAGTTGATTAATAGCTTGTTCTATTTCTTTTTCTGAAATGGGACTATTTAAGCAATTTATCTCCTCCTCTGTTAATCTAGGGAGCCTATATTTTTGGAGGAAGTCATCCATTTCACTTAAGTTATCAAATTTATTGGCATAAAGTTGGGCAAAGTAACTCCTTATTATTTCTCTAATTTCCTCTTCATTGGTGGAAAGATCCCCCTTTTCATTTGTAAGACTATCAATTTGATTTTCCTCTTTCTTTTTTTTTGATCAAATTTACCAAAGGTTTATCTATTTTATTGGCTTTTTCATAAAACCAACTCTTGGTTTTATTTATTAATTCAATAGTTTTTTTACTTTCAATTTTATTGATTTCTCCTTTTAATTTTTGTATTTCGAGTTTAATTTTTGGTTGGGGGTTTATAATTTGGTCTTTTTCTAGCCTTTTAAGTTGTAAGCCCAATTCGTTAATCTTCTCTTTCTCAATTTTCTTCAAATAAGCCTCTAAAGATATAAAATTTCCCCTTATTAGCGCTTTAGCTGCATCCCAAAGATTTTGATATGATGTCTCATCATTATCATTATCTTGGGTGAAATTGTTAATTGTTTCTATAATTTGCTCTTTCACCCAGTCATTCTTTAAGATGAGATTATTCAGTTTCCAATTACTTTTTGGTCTATTTACCCCTAACTTTTTACTGAATGTAGCTTTTATTGCATTGTGATCTGAGAAGAAGGCATTTATTATTTCTGCCTTCCTACATTTAATTTTGAGATCTTTATGTCCTAGTATATGGTCAATTTTTGTATAGGATCCATGAACTGCTGAGAAGAAAGTATATTCCTTCCTATTGCCATTCAGTTTTCTCCAAAGGTCTATCATACCTAGTTTTTCTAATGTTCTATTTACTTTTTTAATTTCTTTCTTGTTTGTTTTGTGGTTTGATTTGTCTAAATCTGAGAGTGCAAGGTTGAGATCTCCCACTATTATAGTTTTACTGTCTATTTCTTCTTGCAGTTCTCTTAACTTTTCCTTTAGAAAGTTAGATGCTATACCACTTGGTGCATATATGTTTAGTATTGATATGGCTTCATTATTTATGCTACCTTTCAGCAGGATATAGTTTCCTTCCTTATCTTTTTTAACGAGATCTACTTCTGCTTTTGCTTGATCTGAGATAAGGATAGCTACCCCTGCTTTTTTGGCTTTACCTGAAGCATAATAGGCTCTGTTCCAACCTTTTACCTTTACTCTGTATGTATCTCCCTGCTTTAAGTGTGTTTCCTGTAGGCAACATATTGTAGGGTTCTGCTTTTTGATCCAATCTACTATCCGTCTCCGTTTGATGGGATCGTTCATCCCATTTACATTTACAGTTAAAATTACTAATTCTGTATTTCCTGCCATCGTATTATCCCCAGATTATGCTTTTTTCCCTTGACCCCCCTGATCCCCTTCCCCGATATTTAATTTACAGACCCCCCTTGTGACGCGCAACCCTCCCTCTTTTTTTTTTTTTTTTTTTTTTTTAGGATCCCTCCCCCCTCCCTCCAAGTCCCTTCACTTATTCCCCTTTTCCTTTTCCCTTTTCCTCTCCCCCCTTTTAATGAGGTGAGAGAAAATTCTCTGAAAAACAAATATGTTAATTATTTACTCTTTGAGCCTCTTCTGATGAGAGTAAGATTCACACAATGATTCTCCCCCTCACTAAGTTCCCTCAGATATGGTGTATTTTCTATGTCTCTTCCTGGGATGTAGTTTCCCTCTTTTTATCACTCCTTCCCCTTTTTCTGAACCGACCTCCTTCCCTTTACTACACCCCCCTTTTTTTCTTTTATATCAGTAAAATCAAATTATCCTTGAGTATTTTTTATATACCCACAACAGAGTTACAGTTCTCAAGGGTTCTGTGTACCTTTTTCTGTTTCTCTTCAGTCTTGTGGATGTAGATCAAATTTTTTGTTTAAGTCTGGTTTTTTTCTTAGAAACATATAGAATTCCTCTGTTTCATTGAATGACCATCTTCTTCCGTGGAAAAAGATGCTAAACTTAGCTGGGTAGTTCATTCTTGGTTGCAGTCCTTGATCTTTTGCCTTACGGAATATCAGGTTCCAGGCCCTTCTATCTTTTAATGTGGAGGCAGCCAGATCTTGGGTGACCCTTATTGTGGCACCTTGGTATTTAAATTGTTTTTTTCTAGCTGCTTGCAGGATTTTCTCCTTTGTGTGGTAATTCTGCAGCTTAGCCACAATATTCCGTGGTGTTCTTTTTTTAGGGTCTATTTCAGAAGGAGTTCGATGAATTCTTTCCACATCTACTTTCCCTTCTGTTTCTATTATCTCTGGACAGTTCTCTTTGATAATTTCCTGTAAAATAGAATCTAGGCTCTTTTTTTGGTCATAGTTTTCTGGAAGTCCAATAATCCGCAGATTATCTCTCCTAGATCTATTTTCCAGGTCTATAGATTTTCCCAGTAAGTATTTGACGTTGTTCTCCAGCTTCTCATTTTTTTTGTTTTGTTTGACTGATTCTTGGGTTCTCTGTGAATCATTCATTTCTATTTGTTCCATCCTGACTTTTAAGGAGTTATTTTCTTCTTTCACAGTTTTTAGTTCTTTTTGTAAATGCCCAATTTCGTTTTTAAATGAATTATTTTGCTCTATTGAGTTTTTTTCCATTTCCCTAATTTTTTTTTTTGAGAATTATTTTCTTTTTCCAATTCAGAAATTCTATTTTCTTGAGACTTTTTTATCTTTTCCAATTCAGAAATCCTACTTTCCTGTGTTTTTTTAACCTTTTCTAATTCACTAATTTTGTTTCCCTGCATCTCCTGTGAATTCTTTATTTTTTCCAACTCCAATTTCAGGACGTTGTTACTCTCTATCATAACTTCTCTTTCCTTTCCCCATTTTTCTTCGATCTCCCTCAATTTCTTAAGAGCTTCTTCTAGGAGAGAGTTATGTGATGGGGGGCAGGAATCGTTCCCCTTTAGGTTGTTATCTTCTGAATCTTTGCTGTTAACTTCCTCGGGGTTGGGTACCCGCTCTTTCTCTGTATAGAAGGAATCTATAGTTTTTCTAGCTTTTTTGCTCATACTTAAAAAATGTTTTGGGGTCTGTCCCTGGGGTAGGAAATTATTTACTTCTTTACCAGCTTCCTCCCAGACCGGATGGATGCAGCGGCCCCTGCGCCCGCGCTAAGAGAGAGCTCTGGGAGAGAGTTCCCCACCCCCTCCCTGGAAGTGCCTCAGAGGTGATTAGCACTGCTGTGCTTTGAGGGCGTAGAATAGTGAAGACAGCAAGAAGCTCAGCCTATGTGTCCGGGTGGGGAGTGGATGTCTGCAGCAGGTGACGTGAGAAGCCCCTGCGCTCAAACTGGAAGTGTCTGCCAGAAACCGCGGTCCCTAGTTCAAAGGTTCTGCTTCTCTGGGACTTCCTGGAGCTGAGTTCCACTCCCTCCAGCTAAGCTAGGCCGTGTGTGTTGCCTTGGGCCGTATCCACCCACTTGTCAGTCTCTTAACTATTCTCAGGAGGTAGCTGAGGCCACACCCCCTGGTGCCAAGATCTGTGCCTGAGTCACCCCCAGGGTCTGGGGAAAATCTAATCTGAGTTTTAAAATATTTTGGCTTTCTCTTCTGAACTGCTAAATAATTAGCAGAGAAGAGCTAACAGCCTGTGCCAGATTCCTTTACCTCAGTGGCTTCTCTGATCCCAGAGCCCCTCCCAGCGCAATGGGCGCAGTGTGCCCCTACCCCACCGTCTGTGCTGGTCTTTCTTATTCCTCCCCTGAGAACTGACCTTTCCTGTTGAAACTCCAGATTCTCTTCAGCTGGTAAGTCGTGCTTCCAGTCCTTGTGGTATCTATCAGTCCTGAGCTAATTTTGAGACTTAATTTATCTAATTGGTTGTGAGGGAGTGAGGACGTTCACTGAGTAGTGTGTTTCTTCTCCGCCATCTTGGCTCCGCCCTCTCTTTGTATCTCTTGCTGTTGCATTTTTTTTTTTTTAATCTATTTTTATTGAAGCCTTTTATTTTGAAAACAAATGCAAGGATAATTTTTTTTTATTATATATATATATATATTTTATAATATTATCCCTTGTATTCATTTTTCCAATTTACCCCCCCTCCCTCTATTCCCTCCCCCCGACGACAGGCAATACCATACATTTTACATGTGTTACAATATAGTCTAGGTACAATACATGTGTGCGAATATCATTTTCTTGTTGCACAATAAACATTAGAATCCGAAGGTACATGCAACCTGGGCAGACAGATATTAGTGCTAACAATTTTCATTCCCCTCCCAGTGTTTCTTCTCTTGGTGCAGCTACCTCTGTCCATCATTGATCAACTGGAAGTGAGTTAGATCTTCTTTATGTTGAAGATTTCCACTTCCATCAGAATACATCCCCATACAGTATTGTTGTTGAAGTGTACAGTGATCTTCTGGTTCTGCTCATTTCACTCAGCATCAGTTGATTTAAGTCTCTCCAGGCCTCTCTATATTCCTCCTGCTGGTCATTTCTTACCGAGCAATAATATTCCATAACCTTCATATACCACAATTTACCCAACCATTCTCCAACTGATGGACATCCATTCATCTTCCAATTTCTAGCTACAACAAAAAGAGCTGCCACAAACATTTTGGCACATATATGTCTCTTTCCGCTCTTTAGTATTTCTTTGGGATATAATCCCAGTAGTAGCGCTGCTGGGTCAAAGGGTATGCACAGTTTGATAACTTTTTGGGCATAATTCCAGATTGCTCTCCAGAATGGCTGGATTCTTTCACAACTCCACCAGCAATGTATTAGTGTCCCAGTTTCCCCACATCCCCTCCAACATTTGTCATTATTTGTTCCTGTCATCTTAGCCAATCTGACAGGTGTGTAGTGGTATCTCAGAGTGGTCTTAATTTGCATTTCTCTGATCAGTAGTGATTTGGAACACTCTTTCATGTGAGTGGATATAGTTTCAATTTCTTCCTCTGAGAATTGTCTGTTCATATCCTTTGACCATTTATCAATTGGAGAATGGTTCGGTTTCTTATAAATCAGGGTCAGTTCTCTATATATTTTGGAAATGAGACCTTTGTCAGAACCTTTGTTTTTAAAAATATTTTCCCAATTTGTTACTTCCCTTCTAATCTTGTTTGCATTAGTATTATTTGTACAGAAACTTTTTAGTTTGATGTAATCAAAATCTTCTATTTTGTGATCAATAATGATCTCTAGTTCTCCTCTGGTCATAAATTCCTTCCTCCTCCACAAGTCTGAGAGGTAGATTATCCTCTGTTCCTCTAATCTATTTATTATCTCCCTCTTTATGCCTAAATCATGGACCCATTTTGATCTTATCTTGGTATATGGTGTTAAGTGTGGATCCATATCTAATTTCTGCCATACTAATTTCCAGTTTTCCCAACAGTTTTTTCCGAATAATGAATTTTTATCCCTAATGTTGGAATCTTTGGGTTTGTCAAAGATTAGATTGCTATAGATGTACCCTTTTTTGTCCTTTGTATCTAATCTGTTCCACTGATCTACCGGTCTATTTCGTAGCCAATACCAAATGGTTTTGGTGACTGCTGCTATATAATATAGCTTTAGATCAGGTACACTTAGACCACCTTCCTCTGAGTTTTTTTTCATTAGTTCCCTTGCAATTCTTGACCTTTTATTCTTCCATATGAATTTTGTTGTTATTTTTTCTAGGTCATTAAAATAGTTTCTTGGGAGTCTGATTGGTATAGCACTAAATAAATAGATTAGTTTGGGGAGTATTGTCATCTTTATTATATTCGCTCGGCCTATCCAAGAGCACTGAATGTCTTTCCAATTATTTAAATCTGATTTTATTTTTGTGGCAAGTGTTTTGTAATTTTTCTCATATAATTCCTGACTTTTCTTTGGTAGATGGATTCCCAAATATTTTATACTCTCAACATTTGTTTGGAATGGAATTTCTCTTTGTATCTCTTGCTGTTGCATTTTGTTAGTGATATATAAAAATGCCGAGGATTTATGTGGATTTATTTTGTATCCTGCCACTTTGCTGAAATTTTGAATTATTTCTAGTAGCTTTTTAGCAGAGTCTTTGGGGTTCTCTAAGTATACCATCATGTCATCTGCAAAAAGTGACAGTTTGATTTCCTCATTTCCTACTCTAATTCCTTGAATCTCTTTCTCGGCTCTTATTGCCGAGGCTAGCGTTTCTAGTACTATATTGAATAGTAATGGTGATAGTGGGCAACCTTGTTTCACTCCTGATCTTACTGGGAAAGGTTGCAGTTTATTTCTATTGCATATTATGCTTACTGACGGTCTTAAATATATACTCCTGATTATTCTAAGGAATAATCCATTTATTCCTATACTCTCAAGAGTTTTTAGTAGGAATGGATGTTGGATTTTGTCAAATGCTTTTTCTGCATCTATTGAGATGATCATATGGTTCTTATTAATTTGATTATTAATATGGTCAATTATATTAATAGTTTTCCTAATATTAAACCAGCCCTCCATTCCTGGAATAAATCCTACTTGATCATAGTGTATTATCTTGGAGATGATTTTCTGAAGTCTTTTTGCTAATATCTTATTTAAGATTTTAGCATCAATATTCATTAAGGAGATTGGTCTATAATTTTCTTTCTCAGTTTTCGATCTACCAGGTTTAGGTATCAGTACCATGTCTGTGTCATAAAAGGAATTTGGTAGGACTCCTTCATCCCCTATTTTTTCAAATAATTTATATAACATTGGGGCTAATTGTTCTTTAAATGTTTGGTAGAATTCACATGTGAATCCATCTGGCCCTGGGGATTTTTTCCTGGGGAGTTGATTAATAGCTTGTTCTATTTCTTTTTCTGAAATGGGACTATTTAAGCAATTTATCTCCTCCTCTGTTAATCTAGGGAGCCTATATTTTTGGAGGAAGTTATCCATTTCACTTAAGTTATCAAATTTATTGGCATAAAGTTGGGCAAAGTAACTCCTTATTATTTCTCTAATTTCCTCTTCATTGGTGGAAAGATCCCCCTTTTCATTTGTAAGACTATCAATTTGATTTTCCTCTTTCTTTTTTTTGATCAAATTTACCAAAGGTTTATCTATTTTATTGGCTTTTTCATAAAACCAACTCTTGGTTTTATTTATTAATTCAATAGTTTTTTTACTTTCAATTTTATTGATTTCTCCTTTTAATTTTTGTATTTCGAGTTTAATTTTTGGTTGGGGGTTTATAATTTGGTCTTTTTCTAGCCTTTTAAGTTGTAAGCCCAATTCGTTAATCTTCTCTTTCTCAATTTTCTTCAAATAAGCCTCTAAAGATATAAAATTTCCCCTTATTAGCGCTTTAGCTGCATCCCAAAGATTTTGATATGATGTCTCATCATTATCATTATCTTGGGTGAAATTGTTAATTGTTTCTATAATTTGCTCTTTCACCCAGTCATTCTTTAAGATGAGATTATTCAGTTTCCAATTACTTTTTGGTCTATTTACCCCTAACTTTTTACTGAATGTAGCTTTTATTGCATTGTGATCTGAGAAGAAGGCATTTATTATTTCTGCCTTCCTACATTTAATTTTGAGATCTTTATGTCCTAGTATATGGTCAATTTTTGTATAGGATCCATGAACTGCTGAGAAGAAAGTATATTCCTTCCTATTGCCATTCAGTTTTCTCCAAAGGTCTATCATACCTAGTTTTTCTAATGTTCTATTTACTTTTTTAATTTCTTTCTTGTTTGTTTTGTGGTTTGATTTGTCTAAATCTGAGAGTGCAAGGTTGAGATCTCCCACTATTATAGTTTTACTGTCTATTTCTTCTTGCAGTTCTCTTAACTTTTCCTTTAGAAAGTTAGATGCTATACCACTTGGTGCATATATGTTTAGTATTGATATGGCTTCATTATTTATGCTACCTTTCAGCAGGATATAGTTTCCTTCCTTATCTTTTTTAACGAGATCTACTTCTGCTTTTGCTTGATCTGAGATAAGGATAGCTACCCCTGCTTTTTTGGCTTTACCTGAAGCATAATAGACTCTGTTCCAACCTTTTACCTTTACTCTGTATGTATCTCCCTGCTTTAAGTGTGTTTCCTGTAGGCAACATATTGTAGGGTTCTGCTTTTTGATCCAATCTACTATCCGTCTCCGTTTGATGGGATCGTTCATCCCATTTACATTTACAGTTAAAATTACTAATTCTCTATTTCCTGCCATCGTATTATCCCCAGCTTATGCTTTTTTCCCTTGACCCCCCTGATCCCCCTCCCCGATATTTAATTTACAGACCCCCTTTGTGACGCGCAACCCTCCCTCTTTTTTTTTTTTTTTTTTTTTAGGATCCCTCCCCCCTCCCTCCAAGTCCCTTCACTTATTCTCCTTTTCCTTTTCCCTTTTCCTCTCCCCCCTTTTAATGAGGTGAGAGAAAATTCTCTGAAAAACAAATATGTTAATTATTTACTCTTTGAGCCTCTTCTGATGAGAGTAAGATTCACACAATGATTCTCCCCCTCACTAAGTTCCCTCAGATATGGTGTATTTTCTATGTCTCTTCCTGGGATGTAGTTTCCCTCTTTTTATCACTCCTTCCCCTTTTTCTGAACCGACCTCCTTCCCTTTACTATACCTCCCTTTTTTTTTTTTATATCAGTAAAATCAAATTATCCTTGAGTATTTTTTATATACCCACAACAGAGTTACAGTTCTCAAGGGTTCTGTGTACCTTTTTCTGTTTCTCTTCAGTCTTGTGGATGTAGATCAAATTTTTTGTTTAAGTCTGGTTTTTTTCTTAGAAACATATAGAATTCCTCTGTTTCATTGAATGACCATCTTCTTCCATGGAAAAAGATGCTAAACTTAGCTGGGTAGTTCATTCTTGGTTGCAGTCCTTGATCTTTTGCCTTACGGAATATCAGGTTCCAGGCCCTTCTATCTTTTAATGTGGAGGCAGCCAGATCTTGGGTGACCCTTATTGTGGCACCTTGGTATTTAAATTGTTTTTTTCTAGCTGCTTGCAGGATTTTCTCCTTTGTGTGGTAATTCTGCAGCTTAGCCTCAATATTCCGTGGTGTTCTTTTTTTAGGGTCTATTTCAGAAGGAGTTCGATGAATTCTTTCCACATCTACTTTCCCTTCTGTTTCTATTATCTCTGGACAGTTCTCTTTGATAATTTCCTGTAAAATAGAATCTAGGCTCTTTTTTTGGTCATAGTTTTCTGGAAGTCCAATAATCCGCAGATTATCTCTCCTAGATCTATTTTCCAGGTCTATAGATTTTCCCAGTAAGTATTTGACGTTGTTCTCCAGCTTCTCATTTTTTTTGTTTTGTTTGACTGATTCTTGGGTTCTCTGTGAATCATTCATTTCTATTTGTTCCATCCTGACTTTTAAGGAGTTATTTTCTTCTTTCACAGTTTTTAGTTCTTTTTGTAAATGCCCAATTTCGTTTTTAAATGAATTATTTTGCTCTATTGAATTTTTTTCCATTTCCCTAATTTTTTTTTTTGAGAATTATTTTCTTTTTCCAATTCAGAAATTCTATTTTCTTGAGACTTTTTTATCTTTTCCAATTCAGAAATCCTACTTTCCTGTGTTTTTTTAACCTTTTCTAATTCACTAATTTTGTTTCCCTGCATCTCCTGTGAATTCTTTATTTTTTCCAACTCCAATTTCAGGACGTTGTTATTCTCTATCATAACTTCCCTTTCTTTTCCCCATTTTTCTTCAATCTCCCTCAATTTCTTAAGAGCTTCTTCTAGGAGAGAGTTATGTGATGGGGGGCAGGAATCGTTCCCCTTTAGGTTGTTATCTTCTGATTCTCTGCTGTTAACTTCCTCGGGGTTGTATACCTGCTCTTTCTCTGTATAGAAGGAATCTATAGTTTTTCTAGCTTTTTTGCTCATACTTAAAAAATGTTTTGGGGTCTGTCCCTGGGGTAGGAAATTATTTACTTCTTTACCAGCTTCCTCCCAGACCGGATGGATGCAGGGGCCCCTGCGCCGGAGCTAAGATAGAGCTCTGGGAGAGAGTTCCCCACCCTCTCCCTGGAAGTGCCTCACAGGTGATTAGCACTACTGTGCTTCAAGGGCGTAGAATAGTGAAGACTGCAGGAAGCCCAGCCTATGTGTCCGGGTGGGGCGTGGATGTCTGCAGCAGGTGACGTGAGAAGCCCCTGCGCTCAAACTGGAAGTGTCTGTCAGAAACCGCGGTCCCTAGTTCAAAGGTTCTGCTTCTCTGGGACTTCCTGGAGCTGAGTTCCACCCCCTCCAGCTAAGCTAGGCAGTGTGTGTTGCCTTGGGCCGTATCCACCCACTTGTCAGTCTCTTAACTATTCTCAGGAGGTAGCTGAGGCCACACCCCCTGGTGCCGAGTCCGCCGAGTCACCCCCCAGGATCGGGGAAAATCTAATCTGAGTTTTAAAATATTTTGGCTTTCTCTTCTGAACTGCTAAATAATTAGCAGAGAAGAGTTAATAGCCTGTGCCAGATTCCTTTACCTCAGTGGCTTCTCTGATCCCAGAGCCCTTCCCAGCGCAATGGGCGCAGTGTGCCCCTACCCCACCGTCTGTGCTGGTCTTTCTTATTCCTCCCCTGAGAACTGACCTTTCCTGTTGAAACTCCAGATTCTCTTCAGCTGGTAAGTCGTGCTTCCAGTCCTTGTGGTATCTATCAGTCCTGAGCTAATTTTGAGACTTAATTTATCTAATTGGTTGTGAGGGAGTGAGGACGTTCACTGAGTCGTGTGTTTCTTCTCCGCCATCTTGGCTCCGCCCCCTAAATGCCTCATTTCTAAAATGCATAGGGATTTATAAAAATTTAAGCCATTCTTCAATTGATAAATGGTCAAATGACATGAACAGACAATTTACAGATGAAGAAATTGAAGTCATTTATAGTTATAAGTAAAGGTGCTTTAAATCACTATTGATCAGAGAAATGCAAATTAAGATAACTTTGAGGTACCACTACATACCTCTCAAATTAGCTAAGATGACAGGAAAACATTATTACAATTGTTGGAGGGAATGTGGGAAAACTGGGACACTGATACATTGTTGGTGGAACTGTGAATGAATCTAAAATTCTGGAGAGCAATTTGGAAGTAGGATCAAAAAGTTATCAAACTGTGCATACTCTTTGATCCAGGAGTGTTTCTACTGAGATTATATCACAAAGAGATCCTAAATGAGGGACAGGGCCCCATATGTGCAAAAATGTTTGTGGTAGCCCTCTTTGTTTATATTCATATGAGTAAATTATCCCATTCATACTCTAAACTATAATTAACTGTTATATATTTTCTTCCTTCCTACTTTTCCTCTTTATCTTTCTCACCCTATTCCTAAACCTCTTCACTCTTCTACTTTACTTCTAGTCATTACCTTGCCCTTCTATTCCTCAATCTACCTATACCCCCCAAAAAAAATCCCTCTTTTAACCTCTTCCCCACTCTGTTCTCTTGCTCTTTTATTTCTTTCTGATTTTAGAAGAGTTTATGTATATATATATATATATATATATATAGATAGATAGATAGATAGATATACATACAAATCCATGCATACATGCATACATAAATCCATATGTGTGTTTGTGTGTATATATACACATATGTGTTCTTTTTTTCACCCTTTCCCAATAGAGGGTAAAGTTTCAGCATTAACACTCCTCCAACTCCTAAACTCTTTTGGATTTTTTTCCCCCTTGTTTTTGCCTCATATGTATGATATAATTATTCCTTTGTTTCTCTTCCAACAAAGTTTCTTTCTTTCTTTTTTTTTTTTTTTTTTAGAATCTCCCAATCATACTCAGATCAGCCTAAGACTTACTTTCAAACACTAAAATAAAAATTACAGTCACAAAATAATTTATAATATTTTCATATATAAGAAGCAAATGATTTGATCTTATTGAGTTCCTTATAAATAATTCTTAATGTTTACTTTATACTTCTCTTGGATGTTATATTTCAAATATTTTTTTAATTTGCATTTTTTGTCATAGATATCTGAAAATGTTTCAGTTTGTTAAATTTACATTTTTTTTTCATTCAGGGTTATATTTAAATTTGCTAGATAAATTACTCTTAGATCATATATCCAGCTTTTTAGCTCTATGAAAGTTAGTAAGTATTCTGAGAGTTGTAGTCTTTCAGAGTAGGTACTGCTTTGATACTAAATACAAACTACTAAAAAGATCTTGGGTAATCCTTATTGTAGCTCTGTGATCTTTATTTATTTTTCTTGTAGCTTCCAATATTTTATCCTTAACCTGTGAACTTTTAAACTAGGTTATGATATTTCATTTAAGTTCCCTTCCCTCAGGGATGTCTTTCAGATGTTAAATTGTGGATTTTTTTTTCTATTTCTTCCTTGCCTTCTTGTTCTATACTTTATGACAATTTTCTTTTTGTTTTGTTTTGTTTATTTAATATTTAATATTTCCCCCAGTTACATTCAGAACAATATTTACATGATTTTAAAATATGTGAGTTCTAGGTTCTCTTCCTTATCCCTACTCACAATTAAGAGACAACATGTGAAGTTATGAAAAACATTTCCTTAAAAGTCAAGTTGTGAAAGAAAACATAGTTCTCTCACCTTAAAGAAAAGAAAAACCCTCAAGAAAAAATAAGTTGAAAAGAAAGAGAAAGAGAATGCTTCAATTTGAATTCAGACACAATCAATTCATTCTCTGGGTATGAATAAAATTTTTCATCTTAAGTCCTTAGAGTATTCATGGATGATTGTACTATTGATAGCAGCAAAGTCTTTTACAGCTATTCATCCCAGAACATTGCTATTACCTTATATGCATTTCACTTTGCTTTAGTTCATGGAAGTCTTCCTAGTTTGTTTGTTTGTTTGTTTGTTTTTTCTGAGACATCCTGCTTATTATTTCCCATAGAACAATAATATTCTATCATATATACATACCACAGTTTATTGAGCATCAATTTCCTTTTTTTCCCCCTGAGAAGAGAGCTGCTATGAACATTTTTTGTACATATAGGTCATTTCTTCTTTTTTTTTCTGTCTTTATATACTCCTTCTAATTTTGCCATGATAATGAGTATGTTCTGATGAGTTAAAAGTACCATCCTCCCATGTAAGAATGTAAACAGATATTGTTATTAAGTCCTTTATGATATCTTTTCTATCCTGATATGAAACATTTCTCAAAAAAAATCCGAGACGCATTTTCTCCACAAATATACACATATTCTGTAGACTGAAAGATGACCTCAAACTTATGATATAATGGGAATGAATCACATGGGGACCCTGCCTGACTTAGTCAATTGTCAACTCCTTCCCAACAGCATTTCAATGTGCTTTCCTTGTCCAAAGAGTCCTCATGAAGCTGTGTAAGTTGTGATATTGATGAAAAAGGGACTGCACTTTTCAGATGAATATGATCCCCATAAGATGACTTGTGTCTTGGCTAGATAGGTCAATGGACAAGTGAATTGGTTCAAGTGGAAAAGTTAATGTCTTAATTGGCCTATTAATTTGTTCAAATGATGGAAGAGACCAGATAAGTTATATCATTCCTCGTCTGATTGTTATTGGGCTGTGCCATTCAGGTCATTTGGCTACTACTATTTGGATTATTATTAGACTGGGAGGGACGTGTCACTCTGTTGCTGGGCAACTGATAGCAGATTGAGATGAATGAGTGAATTGAATCACTCAGCTTATCACAAGGTACATAGGGTTTCTGCTAGACAAGTTGATCCACTGTAGAGTGGTGTTCTTTGTTCCCAATAGATTAGATTATTGATATGATGTCTTTTATTCACAAATTAACAGTTACTCAATATCTCATCAGACTTCACTTCTTTGGTTCTTAGAATGCTTTGAAACTTAATTCAATTAAAAACTCTTTAAACATTTTTATGAAGCTATTGTTTATGGTCTTCAAATTTCCTAGAATCTGCAAATATAAGTAGTCCTGTATATTGGATAACTTTATGAAAGACTTTTATTTTATTTTTTCCCCCTGAGGCTGGGATTAAGTGACTTGCCCAGGGTCACACAGCTAGGAAGTGTTAAGTGTCTAAGACCAGATTTGAACTTGGGTCCTCCTGAATTCAAGGCTGGTGCTCTATTCACTGTGCCACCTAGCTGCCCCCTATTGGAAAACTTTAAATAGAGGTTGAATTTAACTTTTGCTGCCCCTCCCTACCCCCTAATATAAAGGAATAAGAGAAATTTATCAGGAACCATGGAGTATCATTCCTTTATTTTCTACTTGCACTCTTTCTCTTGAGTAGTTTAAGCTAGATACAGATGAACAATAAACTATTTGATGTACAGATTTATGATCCTCTCCAATTTACCCTCATCTAGGATTTTTCTTTGCACTATCTCCTTTCTACCTATGACCATTGTTATTGCTAACAGGAATTCTGTTTTATAGGGAGTGAATTGCATACCAAGAAAGTCAAGATAGCTTAATGGAAATTTCTCAAGAGACTGTTACTGGCTAGTCATTATAGCCTAATATTGGGCTTACATGTACAATATGAAATGTTAGAATGAAGCACAAAGGGATCTGGATAATTTATTGCAGCTTTCCAGAGGCCATCAAGCATATCTGAGCTTAAAGTACTCAAAGTTGAAAAAGGCAAATTGGATAGAAGTTTTTTGCTTCAGAATTATGATTATGGCCCTTCTCTAGGATTAGCAGCAGCAGTTTTAATTTGGTGGGTAGTTCTGTATCAAACTCCCCATAAAAATACTTAAAATGCACAAAGTGCCATAGCATCAGTAATTAGGTTATAGGTAAAGTGTTTGGCAAAGATTCAGGCCTGATTAAGGCCAAGGGAAGAAAAATAGCTTGGATTTACATGTTTTTCCTTTAGTAAATGAACAATTACAAAGGCATTATGTTGTTACCAACCCCCAATCTTCATAAAATCATGACAGCCATGTCCTATTTACAGCATAGCTTATTAAGACCTATATCAATCATGTTACTTAGGGGGAAAAGCAAAAGAAAAGTTTGAATTTTGGAGAAAGTTAATGGTTGTTACTTAGTTAATAAATAAAACCTTTACTATTATGGCTACTAGTTTATTTTTCATGAAGTTTTGCATGGGATAAGAATATATTAAACAGAATTATAAATTATTAGAATTCACTTTGTGATAACAGTGAATTAAGAAAGAGAAAAAATTTGAGTTCACATGGACCAGTAGATCTGAGATGGCTTAGTACTTTATAATTATGAGGGGATTATGATCACAACAGGAGAAGGAAATTGAATACTCAGTACAAACACTATTCTGTGTCTTACTTAATTATACATAACCTAGGTTAGGAGGCTAAAATGATTTCCTATTGGGTTTTAAATAGGCCACAGTGCCTAAAGTTGATAATAATTGACAAAGTAAAATTTGTACTGCTGATAATAAAAGGTCTCGGAAGATTATTTAATTTGTTAACTTTAAAAAGTTTAAATTCCCTATGGCCATCAGTTTGGGAAACAGACTGGGGAGGGAAAAGGCATAGTGAATGGGATGACTATTTGGAAAAGCTGAAGAATTAATCAGTTAATTTAATTGTTTTGACACATTGATTATATGTTCATAAAATATGAAGTATAAAAGGGAGGCAGACATGAGATTAAATCAAGAAAAATTAATAATGAAAAATGTGTTTTCTTTCAATTTGTATTCAAGTGAAAACCTGTTATGTGGTTCTTTGATCTAATTTCATCATTTCTCATCATAACATCATAGATTTAAACCTTAAAGGAATCTCAAAAATTATCTATTTCAAACTCTTCATTTTTACCGATATGAAAACTGTGAGCTAAAAAGGTGCAGTGACTAATCCTAACTCCCTCAACTAGAAGCAAGTTTTATAACTTAGATTTGTACCCAAATTCTCTGATTCCAAATTTAGAGATCATTCCATTATACTATGTAAAGTCCTCAGATAGTTCATAAATATTTTCATCTCTAGTTTTTTCTTTGTAAAATCCTATATAAGCAAAATTTATGCTATATTACTGTGTTATATTAGATGGACTAACATGACAGAGAAGAAAAATCACAAATTCTGGAAGGGATGCAGAAAAATTGGGACCCTTATGCATTTTTGGGGAGGTATAAATTGGTCCAATCATTCTGGAGAACACTTTGGAACTATACAGAAAGGAATTTAAAACTTTGAAAACCCTCTTCACCTAGCAATGTTGTTAATAAGTCTGTATCCAAAATAGATAAAAGAAAGGGAGAATTATCATGTTTGTACAAAAACGTTTCTCTCTTTGTTATGGCAAAGCATCTGAAAGCATGTATGTTCATCAATTGGAGAATGAGTGACTAAGTTTTGATATATAATTGTGATGGAATACTATTTTCTTATAAGAGATGATGAGCAGACTAATTTCAGAAAAACCTGGGAAGTCTTATGTGAACTGAGGCAAACTGAAGTGAGCATAACCATGAGTACATTATATGAAGTGGCAGCAGTATTGTAAGGATGATCTGAAAGACTTAGCTACTATGATTAAGAAAATGATCCAAGGCAATTACAAAGAATTTGTAAGAGAAAACAATTATTAACCTCCAGAGAGTGGACTGATGAACTCTAAAGTCAGATTCAAGAATACTTTTTAAACTTTCTTTTTCTTGTTATATCTATATCTTCTTTTGCAACATGGCTAATAAAGAAATATTCTTTATGTGACTTCATATATACAATTAATATATTACTTTTCTTCTTCTCAAGGAGGGGGAGAGGTGAAAAGGCAAGAAAATATTTGGAACTACAATTTTTTTAATGAATGTTAAAAAATTAATGTAGATAGGGAATATTTATTGAAATAAATAAAATATGTTAAAATTATAAATATGTCCATATATCCACACACACATATATAATATACAAATGCATACATACATATATGTGTATGTGTGTGCGTGTGTGTGTGTGTGTGTGTGTGTGTGTGTGTGTGCATGTCTATATTACTATTAAGAAGTCAAAAGAATACTGACCTGTCAAATCTAGGTTGTAGTCCTGACACTTAAACTGATTAGCTATATAATCTTGGCTAAGTCATTAATTTCTTTCAGCTCTTTAATTATCTCATAAGTTAACCAATGAAATGGATTAAATGATCCCCAAAACACCTACAAGATTTATGATCATTTGGCCCCAAATATCTTTTGCACCCAAAATCATCCCAGGATATCACCTCACCTATCTTGCTTCTTCCCTCCCACACACACATATACACATACACCTTCACTCATTCACATACTTTCATTTGTCTTTATGTTATGTAGAAAACTTGTATTGTCCAGGCTAGCTTTCTGAAGGATCTTTCTGAAGTCTGGAGTCTGAGATAGAGAGAGATCAAGCACATTCTCACTTGAGTCTCTCTCAAGTCTGCTTATTTCAGGTCCTCTCAGCCCTTATATACTTTAGTATAATTACATCACTACAACATACTGAGCATGTGTCAACTGTAGAACCATTACATCACCATACTAAGTATTAAGTATATATAAAGTATGTTGTGCCACAGTTCTCTTTTAATGTTCTGACTCAGTTTCCTTAATTGTCCTATTCAGTTACTCTGCCTCAGGTTATAACCATTCCCTCTTAATGTTAGGATAAAGGTCTTATATCCTAGGTCTTAGGCTATAGTTATTCCCTCATAATGTTTGATGGGATAAAGGCCTTTATCCATTTTAGACATCATTAGAATATCAGGGGCCTCTCCAGTACCTTCCTTCATTATGCCTGCCTCCATTAAGTTAGCCCCATGCAGGTAACTCCCCTATTATGTCATTGTTCTTGTTACCCTATAAAAGATTCCTGTGTCTGATATTCATGGCTGGATTCTTTGAGACAATAGTCTTGTTCAGCCCTGGGACCAACCATGGATCCATTTGGTCCCAGTAAATTTTTCCATTTAATAAATTGTTAAATTGTTCTCTAATCTCTATCTTGCTCAGATTCTCCAGCATTACAACTAGAGAACCATTATCTCATCAATCACACTAAGTAAACACCCTATTGTAAGTATACTTGTTTCAACTATATTGTTTCAGAGTTCTGTCCCTCTATAGGAACTAAGAAGACAGGGGTTGGTGCAATGATTTCATTGGCTTAGGAAATACCTTAGTAAAGAAACTCCTTCTATCAATACACTTCCTCTGAAATTTGTAATCTTTTTAGGTTGAGTAGAGAATTTGTGAAGTTAAATGAAAGAAGCAAAATTATAAAGGAAAGGAAGCAGAAAATGCAATGAGTCAAATAATATATTGTTACCATTGTACAATTTGCTTTGTAGCATTCCATATATAGTCTTAAAAAGACTATTATTCTTTTATTAACAGTGCTTGCAATATCTGGAGAAACTTAACTAGAGCCTGTGAAGAATAAAATACCCCAATCTCCAAAAAATCAAATCTATTAATGAATTCAATTCCAATGAATTCCAAAGAAGAGACATTGTGGGTGATTGTTTGCCAATGTTATATTAAAAACATGGACTAAAAATAAATGTGTAGAAAAATAGAATTGATGGATTAATCATGAACCTGGATCAACAAATAGATAAACTAATGGCCATTGTTTTATAATAAGTGTTAAGAGATCTTTTCAAAACACTATATTGGGCTAATTTCCTATTAAGGATTTATAGAAGAACATAGATAAAAGTTATATAGTATGGGAAAGGGGTGGATGGATTGCCATATGCACCAATGGAGGGAAATTTCATATTGATGAGTTCAAAAAGAAATGAAGTGTTTAAACACAAATTATGCCATGAGCCATGGGTAAAAAGGATGCCAAGACATTAATTGGAATTTCAGTCCAAAGCAATACAACTTTTTAACGTCTATGTGAAATCAAAGAAATATTTAGTTCAAAATTGCAAACTCATTCATGCGTTTGAAAAAGGTGTTTTTACTTTTGCAAAGAGATTTGTGTTTTTCTAACACAAAGAAAAACAAACAAAGCAATTGAGCACATAAAATTTCCCTCCTTTTTGCATCACATAAACATGTATTTGAAGTGCAACATTAAATGAGATGTGGTAATTATTCATTTAATCTGGTCACTCTTAGACAATTAGACTTTAGGAAATAAGTTAGAAGTCTATGTGATGATTTTAATTGTATAATATGTTTTTGTTTTTGTTTTTTATAGTGATAAAACTGAATGCAGCAGCACTTATTTTCTTCTTTATTCCCATATGTTGGCATGGTCTTTTTGTAGATTCTCTTCCTGTCAGGTAGAAGAATTCCATGAGGGTGAAAAGGGTGAAATAGGCTATAATCTTATCCATTCTTTATTCATTATTCTTACTGTGATACTTAATCATATAGTCAGCCTTCATCTGCTCAATTGCATAAAAATCAAATGAAACTAAAGAAGCAAACTTAAGTTTTTAAGTTCAGCCAGTAATGGAGATTCATTAGTGAATTGTACACAAAAAGTTTGTTGTTCCAATGGAATCTATTTGGGTTTTATTCTTGAATGTGGGTAAAATAAAGGACTCTCCATTTTTTTTTTTTTTTTTTTTTTTTTTTTTTTTTTTTTACAAAACAGGGGACCCTAAGTAGGGATAAGGGATAAAAATACAGATAAGAATCAGTTATAGGGATAGGGAATAAAGAAAGAGATAAGTACAAGGACAGAGACAAAGACAGGAATCATGCAGCTATATGTTTCAGTGGATACAGCACTGGCCCTGGAGTAAAGAGGACTTGAGTTCCAATCTGAGCTAGGTAGTTACTAGCTGTGTGACACTAAGTCACTTAATCCTGTTTGCCTCTGTTTTTCATTTGTAAAGTGAGTTAGATAAGGAAATGAGAAATCACAGTATCTTTACTAAGAAAACCTCTAATGGGGTAACCTGAGAGTCCAACTGAAAACAAAAAGAATATGAATAGAAATAAGAATAATAAAAGAGATTAGAATAGGGCTAAAGAAAAGGATAAAGATACTGATGAAGATAGGTATGGGCTATCCTTCATTTTTGAAGAGGACCATGATCACAGGGTAATATATTGACCAGTTCTATTGAACTTGAGTGAGGCATAGTAGTACAAAGTCATTAGACTCACCCTCTCCTAAGTCCAGTAGCCAGATAAAAGTCTGGATGACTGGCAATAGCCCAGGGTGTAGTGGATGATCTTGGCATCTTCAATGTCTGACCAAGCTATAAACAACTCACAAAAGATTCAACCACTTTTGTGGCCAGTGAAACAAATTAGTCTCATCTAGCAATCATCACATGCTTGGACTGGACTTCCTGTTACTGAGAGGTTTGAGGCTTGTCATTTACCCTCAATAGGGTTTAGCCTGTCTGCAGAGATAGTTTTATATAACTTCTTGGAGCCCCAGGTGAGTGTTGAAATGCCAGCTAGAACTAAAGAAGGAGAAAGCCTGAAAAGGGTTCAGCAAGATCTCACACCAAAAGTGTTAGTTTGTTTGAATAACCCATGAACCCCATGGAAAGGAATATGGATGGATAAAAGGATAAGCATAGGGATAGGAAAGAGATGGGAATAGAAAATGGAACAGGAATTTAATTTTTAATTTTTTTTAATTTATGGAATAATATAAGTAAGTACATAATAGAGAAGAAAGTTCTACTCCCTTATGTACAATTTGCTATTTCTTTCAAATATACAAAATTATCAGGTAAATGCCTTTTTTCTTGCCTTCTCTCCTTTTTCCCTAAACATAATCCCAACCCCATAACTCTTTTTCTAACCTTAATTTTAGCTGGCTACCATTAGACACAAATAAATACACACACACACACACACACACACACACACACACACACACACACATATATATGTATATTCATACACAATTTTTTCCATACATGCTTCTATTTATCAGTTCTTTCTGTGGATGAATGACCATCTTTTTTCATATGTCCTTTGGGTATGTATAATAGTCAAAATAACTTATTTGTTCAAAGTAATTTTTAAAACATTATTCTTTATTGTATCCAATGTTCTCTTGGTTATGTTTATTTCTTTTTTTTTTTTTTTTTTTTTTTTTTTTTAGGCTGGGGTTAAGTGACTTGCCCAGGGTCACACACCTAGGAAGCATTATGCTTATTTCAATCTTCATTATATCATGGAAGTCTTTTCATATTTTTTCCCCTAAAGTCATCAAGCTCATCATTTTTTCTTATAGTACAGTATTATTCAATCACAATCAAATACTACAACTCATTCTGCCATTCCCCAGTTGATGGATATCCTCTCAATTTCCTATGTTTTTCTATCACAAAGAAACTTGCTATAAACATTTTTAAAACATATAGATTCTTTTCCTTTTTCTGTAGTCATCTTTGGAAATAAACCAAATAGTGGAATTGCTGGATCAAAGAATGTAGATACTTTCATAACTCTTTGGGCATAATTTCAGATAATTTTCCAAAATGGTTTTATCACTTCACAATTCCACCAACAGTGAATTAGTGTCCCATTTTTTCCCTTTTTCTCCTTTAATCATTTTAAGCCAATCTGGTAGATGTGAAATAATATTTCAGACTTTTTTTTAAATTTGCATCTATCTAATGAAGAGTGATTGAGAGCTTTTTTTCCCATATTACTATAAATTACTTTGATTTCTTCATTGGAAAATTATTCATATCATTGAACATTTATCACAAGGGGAATGGCAGTTATAGATTTAACAAAATCCTTTATATATTTAAATTTTTTTAAATTTATTTATTGAATTAGATACAAATAAAAAAGAATAGAGAAAAAGAATAAAATAAAATAAAATGAAACATCATGTGCCTAGCAGAAAATCAGGAAGGATTTGAAAAATGTAACAATAAATTTCCATTTCCAGAAAGCATATATTATAATGGAATAATTGATATTCACAAGTATTCATCTTTTCTTTGCTTCCTTGTAAGTTATTCAATTGTTCTCTGCTGTATTGTGATGCCGGAGAAACTGAGGCAGGATAGAGATTAGAGAACAAGTTAATATTTTATTTGAAAGAGAGAGATTTACTAGGACCAAATGGATCCATGGTTTGGTTCCAGAGCTGAATGACACTCGGTCTCCAAGAATCCAGTTGTCTTAATTTTCATTTCTCTCATCAATGGTGATTTAGATCATTTTTTTCACATAACTAGAAATGGTTTTAATTTCTTTGTGTGAAAATTGTCTGTTCATATCCTATGACCACTTATCAGTTGTCTTGACACAGTAACCAATACTGCATTTCTGACTGTAGTTCTAGTATTATTTTTTTTTCTTCTTCTTTGCAAAGTTTTCTCTTTGATCTCTTTAGCAATGATTTTCCTTTGTGTTTTGTACAGAGGATCTCTTAGAGGTGGTGATCAGTGGATTTTTTCTATTTCTATGTTTCTATTACTCCCAGAAAATTTACTTGGATTATTTCTTGAATTATTGTGTCAAAGTTCTTTTTTTTTTTTTTTTTTTTTTTTTTGATTATAGATTTCAGGTAGTCCAATTATTCATATATTTTCTCTTCCTGATTGGTTCTCCATATTTGTCGGGTTTTTTATTGTTTGATGTTTTCATTCTTTATATTCTGTTTTGTTATTTCTTGGTTTATTATTGCTTCAATGGCTTCCCCTTGACCACATATAATTTTCAAGAAGTTATTTTCATCTTTAAGACCCTATATCTCCTTTTCTATTTAGTTAACTTATTATTATTTTTTTAATAATCTTTTTGTCTTGAATGGGCTTTATTTATTTGTGTTTTGTTTTTCTTCAGAATCTTTCATTTAATTTTTAAAGACTTTTTTGCATTCTTCTATAAATTCTCTCTGAACAGGTAGTCAATTAATGTTCCTTTTTGGGGTATAAAGAGCCTTTTCCCCCTTTTACCTCACTGTCCTCCTCTGAAGATGAACTCTGGTCTTCCCCATTCCCATAGTAAGTTTGTATGGTTTGGTTCGTTCTTTTTTGTCAGTTAATTTCACTTAAGCTTGAATCTCCCGATCTGGAACCTCAAGCTAAAAGTGCCACCCTCTTGCAAGTGCCCACAGCTATCAATGTCCCTGTCACACTACTTCTGCTTAAATGTGGTTGTTTTTTCTTGCCCAGGGGCCTGTCTCAGTAGCACAACTGGACCTGCTTCCTAATCAGCAGAAACACTCTGTCTTCTTGGACTCATACCTCCCACTCCAAACTATACAGAGGTGAAAACTTCTGTGTTTCAGGCTAAGGCTCCAGCCAAACTCAGCTGGCCTCAGTGGCTCCCACTGGCTATTTCTGCAGAGTTATCCTAAAGGTGTTTGCACTTCAGATTGGTTAATCCTCTGTCTGGGGTATCCTTTTGAGTCCCATTGTCCTTGAAGGAGCCTTGTTCTGTTGTATATTTTTTGTTTATTTGTTTGTTTACCCTGAGGTAAAAATTTGTTCTGTTTGTAGGGAAGATCTAAGAAACTTGAAATTTGCTTACTTCAGCCATCTTCCCAGAATCCTTTCCTCTTTACTATTTTAGACATAACATCTTTATCTGGTAAACTATAATTTTCCCGCTCATTTTCAGTTTTCCTTCTAATCTTGGCTACTTTGTTTCTTTATTAATTTTATCTGTATAATGAGTTCTCCAAGAGAGAAACTTCCTCTGCAAATGCAGAGGGCACTTTTTCTGTAACTTAGCAGTCTTTCTATTATCTATAGATCTAAAAATTGAAATGGCATTCCTACTATTACATAGACAATAGAAGGTGGAATTCAGACTTTAACCAATGACTTCTATATCTTCTATATACTAGAGCATGTGTCCTCAAATATAAATAACATTATCATAACAAGCCACTTCCAAATACTTGTTATAATTAAACCCACAAATTATTTTGACATCAACTTTCCACATAAGTAGAAATAGCTAATTGGTGTATTGTTCAATTAAATTCACCATCAAAACTCCCACAAAATTTTTCCTGAGTTCTTTAAAAAATTTTTTTTTATATTTATTTTCCCATTGCTGAAATTTATTTATATTACAAGTTGTGTATGTATAAATGAATGTGTATGTGTGTGTGTGTGTGTGTATGTGTGTGTGTGTGTGTGTGTGTTTATTTTAAAGTGTCTCCAGATTAGAGATATACACATAAAATGCTGGAAAAAGAGCCGAATAAATTTACAAGAAACAGACAAATTAACAAAACCAAATGTTTTCTAATAGTTCAGATAATTTAAAAAAAATCAGGAACACATCAATATTTGGAAAAAAAATTGATTTCAAGATCTTTCTTTTTTGAAATTCTCCCTTCCTTGCTCTATTTACTTGTTGCTATCTGGTTGTTCCATTAAAATCATTAGAGTTTTTATTCAGGTGTTAAGTATGTTCACATTATTGGTTTACCTGTAGCTTAGTCTACAGAAATGGTAATAATGGAGATAATATAAAGTAGTTCATTTTAAGAGTCTAGGTGTGGACTAGAAATTTAAGCTTGGGATTTCTTGGTAATTTAATTCAAACATAAGAAAGGACTAAATAGGTAAACTACCAGAGAAAATTTCCAACTACAATATATGCAAAACTATAACCTCTGCTAATAAGACATAGCATGTAGGAATGCAAATCAAAGCCACAGATGGCTTCATAATCTTTGTTTTACTAATTAGATGTAAAGTTGGCTGAAATGCCTTTTGGAAAGTGCATGGTTTTATAATATCCTCTAACTTTTTCCTGAAATTTTCTTTTTTTTTCTAAATAAGTTTTTATTGATAAATTACAATTTTTATATCACCATAGGACAATTAGGTGGCACAGTGGATAGAATTCCTGGCCCAGAGTCAGAAAGACTCATATTCCTGAGTTCAAATGTGGCTTTTATGCACTTTCTAGCTATATGACCCTGGGCAAGCCAATTAACCCTCTTTACCTCATTTGCCTCATCCATAAAATAAGCTGAAGAAGAAAATGTAAAACTATTGCAGTATTTTTAACAAGAAAACCCCAAATGTTATGAAAAGAATTGGACAGGACTAAAAAATGATTCAAATATTTCACTGTAATAATCCATATATTCTCTTCTCTCTCCCTGAGAATTATCTTATGTGAGAAAATAGTAATTATTTAGAGACTTTTAAAAAGGTCAGCAAAACTAATCAATACATTCAATACACCTGAAAACATGTATTCTATCTGTGGACCTCATACCTACACAAAGTAGTAGTTTGGGAGTTTCTTCTCATATTTTTTCATTCAATTTCCATTGTTCTTATTGTTTCCTTTCCTTTTTTTTTTTTTTTTTTTTTTTGGCTTTGTCATTCTTTCCAATTGTATTCTTTTAGTTATTGTTTATATTGTTCTCTTGGTTGTGCTAATTTCATTCTCAGTTAAGTCATAAATATTTTTTTTCATGACTTTCTATAGTCATCATATCCATAGTTTCTGATACCACAATACTATTCCATTATATTTATGCACCACAATTTCTTTAGCCATTCCTCACTTGAGGGACATCTACTTTATTTCCAATTCTTAGCTATCACAGAATGCTGCTATGGATATTTCAGAGTTCACAGGAGGTTTTTTTTTTTTTTTTTTTTTCCCTTATCAATGGTTTTCTTGGAGGATGTATCCTTTAATGAAATCTTTGGTTTACAATTATTTATATATTTATATAATTCCAAATTTTTTCAAAAAAAAAAAAAAAAACCTCCTCCAAAAATTTATTAGTATGTCTATTTATAACCTTTCCAACATCAATACTATGATTTTTAAGATCATTTTTTTTTTTTATCAATTCACTGCATATGAGGTGAACTCTCTTTGTTATTTTAGTTTCCATTTTTCTTGATTTGGAATTTTCATACAATTGTCAATATCTTGTAATTCTTTCTTTGAGAATTGATATCCTTTGATAATTTATTGAGTAGTAGCTAAGACATCTCTGCCTCTGTTTCTCTTTTAATTATTTTAAAATATGATCTCTTATATTAAGATCACATATTCATTTAGAACACATTTCTGATTTCAGTGTAAAATGATGGTCTCAGCTTACTTTCTACAAGACTGCTTTCCATCATTTTACCATAGATGGTAAATAACTAAGTAATTCTGTTTTGCACATAATCAAACAATAGGCTATTAAGGTCTATAATTTTCAAATCTTCCTTTTCTAGTCTTCTTATTGATCTATCAGTCTATTCTTTAATCAATATCAAATATTCTTTTTTTTTTAATAGTTTTATTTACCATATATATGCATGGGTAATTTTACAACATTGACAATTACCAAACCTTTTGTTCTAATTTTTCCCCTCCTCCCCCCCAGATGGCAGGTTGACCAATACATGTTAAATATGTTAAAGTATAAATTAAATACAATATATGTATACATGTCCAAACAGTTGTTTTGCTGTACAAAAAGAATCAGACTTTGAAATAGTATACAATTAGCCTGTGAAGGAAATTCCAAATGCAGGCAGACAAAAATAGAGGGATTGGGAATTCTATGTAGTGGTTCATGAAATGGACAAAAGACTGACTCCCTCATCCCTGGGTCAAAGGGCCTCAGGCTTATAGGAAAATGTTGCTTAAACTAAATTAAGGGAAGTGTTATGTTCAGGCTTGGCCCCATCCCCTGGTTCATGAGACCCCAGATTTTTCAAGAAGTATGTGTCTAGCAAAGTCAGGACTTCATTGCAAAACATGCCAACAGGTTCCATTGTGTGCTCACTCTCATCCAGACACTTTCCCTTTTGTAAACGAAAAACTGTGTCAGTGATTCCCAAAATTTGTAACCACAAGTCTGTACCAGGATGTCTCAAATGGGCTTAAAAGTGTACCTCACTAAAGGTTCAGGGTTGATCTCTACTAGCTTTTCTAGTGGGGTCAGTCGCCAGTCAGCTAATAAATGATGCTTTAAATTTAATAATTTGGTCAGAACTATCTCATGTCAGTCCATTTCATTTGGAGGTCCCACTGAGATAAGCCTTTGGTTCAGTCTGACAGCCAGTCCGTCTCTCTGAAATGCAAAAGAGGTTATGGATCCTAGGAGGTGGCCACCGAGATGTTCCTTGGCCTCAGTTTCCAGAAATCTCTTTCTTCAAACCAGGCAAGTGAGACCCAAATTTTTTTAATTTGGTTCAAAATTGGCATAGAGCATCCTAACAGACAGTTCTGGTTAATAAGATCTTGAGGGGCCCCTGCAGCTGCCTAACTATTCTGCATCCATCTGTCTGGTCTGGTGAACATCTGTATCTGTAGCAAGTGGGGTAAGCTGGACGCAGTGCTAAAAGCCCCCTTGCCAACCTCCACAGGATGCTGTGTGATGGTCCTGAGTATCTTAAGAAACATCTGGTTCTGGGTGCCAGTTGGCACAACTCTGGGCGTCTTAGATAGTAAATCTGTGTAATTTGTCTGTTTTGTTGGTTGAAAAGCTCTGTTAAAAATTTTTAGAACAACATTGCAACTGCACTTAATATAAAATTGTGATTTGTAATTTTTAATCTGTTGCACTAATTCATCTAATTCATAAGGAAAAGCAACAGGACTTAAAAAATGTAAAAAGTGAAGATAGAGCTCTGTGTGTGTCTGTGTATCCATGTTTGTTTGCTTTGCATTTTGTTCTGTGTTTAAAATTAGCAACCTTGTAAGAGATAAGAATTCAGCTTCTGTGTTGCAGGCTTAGAAAAATATCAGGCTGAATAGTTTGAAGAGGAATTTATTCAGAGTAGTAATTCTTTTAAGAGTGGCTCAGGAAAGGAAAGAAGTTTGCAAAAAAACTTTCTCTCTCTCTCTCTGTCTCTCTCTGTCTCTCTCTGTCTCTGTCTCTCTCTCTCTGTCTCTCTCTGTCTCTCTCTCTCTCTCTCTCTCTCTCTCTCTCTCTCTCTCTCTCTCTCTTCTCTCTCTCTCTCTGTATCTGGCTAACTGTAGCAGTCTTGTGGGGAAAAGTGAGAAAAGAGAGAGAAAGGAACAAATAAAAACAAAGATTGAAAAGGATTTGAAAATTTGGAAAGTTAAAAAAACTATAGAAGAGCAGTATGATAAAATTTAAAGAAAAGAAGTTTCAATGGAATATTTAGGCATTCTCTGTGAAGGCAGAGAAATGCACTAAATGGAATTGGAAATTTAGAGGAGCTCTGCTTGGATTCTGGGAGGGAAAAATGCTCAAGCTGAAACAAACTTCTCTCCAAGGGTGGGGGTCCTGGAAAAAAGACCCTAGTCTGTTTAGGTGATTTAAAAGCAATATTAAGTTTTAAGAACAATGATTAAGAAATTTGGGAATTGTGATTTTAAACTTTTTAATCTGTTATACTAATTTGTAAGTAAATGGAACTTGGCCATTTTAAACTGAGAGGAAAGTTTTTTTGTTGTTGTTGTTGTTGTTTTCCCTAAAGCAGTTTTCAGAGCCTGCTAGAGTAGAAAGCAATAAAACCTTATCTTATTGAAACTCAGGAAGAAAAAACAAACAAATATTTGATTAGGAATATTGGGGATGATTCTGAAATTATGGGAAATATAATTTTGCTACTACCTTTGCATGCTAATTTGTTTATTCTGAGTATAAGATCTTAGAATTTGTTTGCATATTGATATCTCTATTACTAAAGAGGAAAGGAAAGAGCAATACAATTCAAGCTCTGCCTGGACAGATAAGAGAGATGCTAATTGTAATCAAATACTCAGGCAGAAGACAAAAAAAACAAAACAAAACAAAAAAAAAAAAAACAGAGAGAGAAAGTTTGGTTTGATTCAGTTTATTTGTTAACATTTTAAGTTATGCTTTCTGGAGTTATCTAGCTATTCACTATATTGTGAATCTTAAAAGTTTTGAAGAGAACTGTAAAGAATGCAGGTGATTTATGAAGGATTGATTTGTAAGAACAATTAAAGTTTTGCATGATTTTAGGAAGTAAGAGAAAGGTTTTGGTAGCAGAAAGAAGAAGTGGGGGAGAGAGCAACTCACCCCCCCACCCTAGTGCTTCCCGCTACTTTAGCAGTGGAGCATCTAGTTAAGAAAGTAATTATTTAAAGGGAAAGTCTTATTTTTAGATTAATTGACTGAATATTTGTTTTTTGATACATAACGGTTTTCTTGTTTGAGAAATATAATTATAAATGTGATCTGTACTTTGGTAGGATTATTTCTAAAAGTTTAATTGCTATTTTTAAGAATCTTTCAGATTCTCTTATGTGGTATTTGGACATTCTGTATAAGTTTTAAATTGATTGTATTGTATTGGGCCATCCTGAGGTTATTTAAAGAGCCTCTAAAAATAATAGTTTTTTTTTTCTCTGTCCTTTTGAAAATGTTTCTGTTATGGAAAATATGCACTTTGGGATATTTTTATATGTATTGGGTACTTTAAAAGCAAACTGATTTGTATGTATATTGTTCACTTATAAAACATCTACCTGGAAGATGTGAACTTATTGGGACAGATTTCTTATTGTTATCACTATAAGGTTAATGGAATCTGTTATTGGAGGTAAATTTTCTTGGGCTTATAGTTACTTAGTTAATGCTATTTGGGAGTTTTAAAGCTCCACCCTCTGACAGTTAGTGGGGCAACTGATTGGAATAAAACTGGGTTAAAGCTATTTTATCCTGTGTCTGCTGAAGGTTGAGTTTTGACTACTTATGTTATGTTATAGTTTTGTTCTTGCAACTTTTCTTCCTGTAACTGATCTTTATGGTCAGAGCAAGGGTCAATAGAATTGTTAATGCAACCCAATTATGTTATATCTTGCTGTGCTCAGTCTGATTATATGTAATCATTGTATCTGTAAATGAGTATTTAGCCTAGTCATCTGTTTGTTATGGTATTTGTGTTTTTTTGTTTGTATGTTTGTTTGTTTTGTTTTGTTTTTAATTAAGGTTTCTAAATGATAAGAAGATAATTAATAATGGTCTGTGAGACCTAACTGCTGTTAAGACTTGTGAATACAGCTGGTTGCTTGTACTGTAAAGCAATTATCTCTTCACATAGGAAGCTGCTGGCTCTTCACATTTTGCAGCAGTCTGGTGGACCAGTCTTTTTATCTCAGACTGTTCTTTTATTTGTGAGTTTTGTGTCAAATCACAGATATTGACTTGCTTCTGGGACCCAGACCAGCTTTGATCAGCTTTGAGTGTCAGCATGACACATTCACCCTCTGCATGGACTAAGAGCCACCTACCATCTTCTCCAGGATGCAGTTTTGACTGAGAAGCTTTGTCCCCTCACACCTGATGGACTGAAATGGGGGATTTTGGGAATTGGTTGATGACTGACTGTTAGACCTTGTCTGGGTCATCTGTTATTGTGTGTTTAAGATTTGGGATGGGATTTGTTATATCTGTGTAACTATTGCTGTTATGTTTGAGGGATTTTTAGGAAACACTACTGTGCTAGTCTGTTATGTATAGGAAGCTTGATTCACTCTGGGGATTTAGATGTGGAATGGTCATTTGATAATTCCTTTCTGTGAGAAAAAAAAAGGGGGGGGGAGGATGAGATAGAACATTGGGGAAACTATTATATTTTTGCCTTAGACACTTCGACCCCACCTCTTATCTCACTAGTTCAGATGCTTTAGCTTTAGAACCCCTTATTCTGTCAGAATTGCCCTGACAGACTCAGTTCTTGCGATTAGTTTTTTTAAGAAACAATCAGAAATCAGACACCTGTCTTAGGACTGGCAGTCTCTCTGATCTATTTTTCCAGTCCTTAGTATTTCATCAATTTCAAAGGACCTTGTAGTTTGATATCAGGGGTTTGCCTGCCTTGATGTGCATAATCTGCTCTGCAATCTGATCCTTTCTGAAGCCCTGTATGTTCCTCTGAGGTTAAGCTACTCCAAGCCTCACCCTTCTCCCCTGGAGAGGGTTGCCCCTCTGAATGGGACTTGAGCCCTGCTGCTCTGTAAGCAGAGACTTAGTTAAGTGCACAAATGACTGCAGACCACCTAACTCACAGTGAACTGTCCATCTCAAACTGGATTCTTTGGCTGAGATGGTGCCCCAACTGCAGAGGACCTGACATGCTTGCAACAAGGGAACCTTTGTACAGCTGTTAACTTTGGGGTTATCAGGAAGAGACCTGTCCTTGCATTTTTTTCTTTTCTAATTTTATTTGGTTTATTCAGAAGAGAGAGTGTGGAATGTTGTGCCACAGTCCTCTTTAATTGTCCTGACTCAATTTCCCTAATTGGTTCTGCCTCAGTTTCCCTAAATTGATCTGTTTCAATTTCCCTTAACTGTTATACTTTGAGAATTGTACTGACTCAGTTTCCTTAAATTATGCTGCCTCAGTTTCCTTGGCTGTTCTGCCTCAATCCCCTTAGTTGCAAACCTCCCCTCTGGTTCACTGAAGACTGAGGGCCACTTGCTCTAAGATTATAAATTGCTAATGTGAGACTCCAGATAAGGGGGAATTCAGACTTTCTGGCTCCTATCAGAATGTCCAGTGTCTCCCACCATGCTGTCAGAACCAGATTAATTGTCTGTTTCCACTCTCAATGTTCTGACCCCACTTCTGCCTGCACTTGCTGAGCCATGTGTGTATACATGTCATTGAAAACTCATATTCACCACTGGATACTTTGAGAATAGAATGCTGTCCAGTCAATCAAACTCTGCAATTAATAGAATGTTGGGAGGTCTCTGACTCTATCTTGCCTCAGTTTTTCCTGCCTTACATTGGCCTTCTTATCTCCCAAGTGGATGCAGACATTAGGACTCTAGAGAATCTCATCACCCATTTAGATGGGTTGACTCTCTAATGGAGGTTGTATTACAGAACCACCATGGATTAGACTTGCTGTTCATGAAGCAAGAGGGATTATGTATGGCACTGGGAGAATCTTGATGCTTCTATGCAAATTGGTGAGGGGAATCACTTGCCTCCTTATGTAAGTGGTTGGATGACCAGGAGGCCAGTTGTAAGGTATCAGTCACTACAGACCCTGAAACTTTTCACCCTCAAGATGAGTTATTCCCCGTTGGCCTCAGATGAGTCACACACACACACACACACACACACACACACACACACACACACACACACACACATATATATATATATATATATATATATATATATATATATATATATGTATGTATGTATGTATAAGAGGGGAGTGAAATGGACAAAAGACTGGGTCAAGGGGCCTCAAGCTTAAACTAAATTAAGGGAAATGTTATGTTCAGGCTGGGCCCCATCCCCTGGTTCATGAGACCTCAGATTTTTCAAGAAGTATGTGTCTAATAAAGTCAGGACTTCATTGCAAAACATGCCAACAGGTTCTGTTGTGTGCTCACTCCCTTCCAGACACTTCCCCATTGTAAATGAGAAACTATGTCAGTGAGTCCCAAAATTTGTCATCACAAGACTGTACCATGATGTCACAAATGGGCTTAAAAGTGTACTTCACTAAAGTTTCAGGGCTGATCTCTACTAGCCTGTCTAGTGGGGTCACTGCCGGCCAGCTAATAAATGATGCTTTAAATTGAATAGTTTGGTCAGAGCTGTCTCATGTCAGTCCATTTCAGTTCATCTTCATCTCCCAGTGTTCTTTTGCTGGGTGTAGCTGGTTCAGTTCATTACTGCTCTATTGAAATAGATTTGGTTCATCTCATTTTTCAAGATGGCCACATTCATTAGAATTGATCATCATATAGTATTGTTGTTGAAGTATATAATGATCTCTTGGTCCTGCCCATTTCACTCAGCATCAATTCATGTAAGTCTCTCCAGACCTTTCTGAAATCATCTTGCTGGTCATTTCTTATAGAACAATAATATTCCATAATATTCATATACCACAATTTATTCAGCCATTCTCCAATTGATGAGTATCCACTCAGTTTCCAGTTTCTGGCCACTACAAAAAGGTCTGCCACAAACATTCTTGCCCATGTGGGTCTCTTTCCCTTATTTAAGATCCCTTTGGGATATAAGCCCAGTAGTAACACTGATGGATAAAAGGGTATGCACAATTGGATAACTTTTTGACCATAGTTCCAAATTGCTCTCCAGAATGACTGGATGCATTCATAATTCCACCAACAATGTATCAGTGTCCCTGTTTTCCCACATCCCCTCCAATATTGCGCATTATCTTTCCCTGTCATTCTAGCCAATCTGACAGGTGTGTAGTGGTATCTCAGAGTTGTTTTAATTTGCATTTCTCTGATTAATAATGACTTGGAGCATAGTTTCATATGGCTAGAAATAGTTTCAATTTCTTCATCTGAGAATCATCTGTTCCATATCCTTTGACCATTTATCAATTGGAGAAGGGTTTGATTTCTTACAAATTAAGAGTCAATTCTCTATAAATTTTGGAAATGAGGCCTTTATCAGGACCTTTGACTCTAAAAATGTTTTCCCAGTTTATCTAAGTGAAATGGAGGAATACATATAAAATATAGAAATATAGATTATATTATATACATACATACATGTGTATATATATATATATATATATATATATATTTATGTGTGTGTGTATATACACACACACACACATACACACACAAATATAGATTGCTCAAGTTAACAGAAGAGGAAATAAATTACTTGAAATCCCAATTTAGGAAAAGAAATAGAACAAGCTATTAATTATCTCCCTAAGCAAAAATCTCCAGAGTCAGATGGCTTCATATGTTAATTCTACCAAAGATTTAAAGAAAAATTAATTCTAATACTATGAAACTACCTGAAAAGGTAGGAAAAGAGGGAGTCCTACTAAACTCCTTTTATGACATATATATGGTAGTAATACCTAAACCAGTTAGGGTGAAAACAGAGAAAGAATATTATAGAACAATTTCCCTAATGAATATTGATATAAAAATATTAGCAACAAGATTACAGAAAGTCATCCCCAGGATAATGCACCCATGACTAAGTAGGATTTCTACTTAGAATGCAGAGCTGGTTTAATATTAGGAAAACTATTAGCATAATTAATTGACTATATCAATAAGCAAACTAACTAAAGTCATGACTATCTCAATAGATTCAGAAAAAGCATTTGATAAAATTCAACACCCATTCCTGTTAAAAACACTAAATAATATGGGAATAAATGGACTTTTTCTTAAAATTATCAGTAGCATTTATTTAAAATCATCGGCAAGCATCATATGTAATGGGGACAAACTAGAACCATTCCCAATAAAATCAGGAATGAAACAAGGTTGCCCACTAGCACCATTTGTATTCAATATTGCATTAGAAATGTTAGCTTTTTCAATAAGAGAAGAACAAGAGATTAAAGGAATTAGAATAGGTAATGAGGAAACCAAATCATCCCTCTTTGCAGATGGTATGATGGAATTCTTAGAGAACCCTAGAGAATCAACTAAAAAACTATTAGAAACAATTCCCAATTTTAGCAAACTTTCAGGATACAAAATAAACCCACAGAAATTATCAGCATTTTTTCATAGTACCACCAAAGTCCAGCAGCAAGAGATACAAGGAGAAATTCCATTTAAAATAACTGTTAATTTTATAAAATATTTGGGGATCTATCTGCCAATGGAAAGTCAGGAATTATATGAAGACAACTACAAAACACTTCCTACACAAATAAAATCAGATCTAATCAGGTTGAAAAATATCAATTGTTCATGGGTAGGCCCAGGCAATATAATAAAAATGACAGTAATATCTAAATTAATCTGCTAATTTAGTGTCATACCAATCAAACTCCTAAAAAATTATTTTATAGATGTAGAAAAAAATAATAACAAAAAAATCAAGAATTTCAAGGGAATTAATAAAAAAAAAAAATCCAATGAAGGTGGCCTATCTGTGCCAGACCTAAAAGTATATTATAAAATAGTGGTCATCAAAACCATTTTGTACTAGCTAAGACAGAGAGTAGTCAATCAGTGGAATAGGTTAAGTGCACAGGACAAAAATAGTCAACCATTACATTAATCTAGTGTTTGACAAATCCAAAGACCCTCAGCTTTTGTGGTGAGAACTCAGTATTTGACAAAAAGTTCTGGGAAAATTGGAAACTAATATGGCAGATACTAGGCACTGATGCAGAACTAATATCATATTAAAAAAAGAAAGGAAGGAAGAAAGAAAGAAAGAGAGAAAGACAGAGAAAGAGAGAGCAAAAGATAGAGATAGACAGAGAGAAAGAAAAAAAGAAAGAAAGAAAGAAAGATAGAAAGATAGAAAGAAAGAAAGAAAGATAGAAAGAAAGAAGGAGAAAAAGAGAGAGAGAAATAAAGAAAGAAAGAAAAAGAAAGAAAGAAAGAAAGAAAGAAAGAAAGAAAGAAAGAAAGAAAGAAAGAAAGAAAGAAAGAAAGAAAGAAAGAAAGAGAAAGAAAGAGAGCTACTATGGTGACAGAGGAAACCAAAACAACAACTAAGATCATAAAATACCCACATGGGAAATCTCAAAGAATGTTATGAATTGGTCTCAGAAGCTTTTCAGAAGTGCTCATAAAGGATTTTAAAAACAAATAAGAGGGGAAAAGAAATGAGAGGTATGTAACAGAGTCAACAGCTTGGAAAAGGAAGGAAACAATGACTGAAAAGAACAATTGCTTAAAAAATGCAACTGGTTTAATGCAAAAAATAAAATAAAATAAAAAATCCACTGAAGAAATCAATTCCTTAAAATGCACAATAGGCCAAATGGGGAAAAAAAAATCCACTGAAGAAAACACCTTGAAAAGTAGAATTAACAAGATGGAAAAAGAGATACAAAGCTAACTGAAGAAAATCATACATTAAAAACTAGAACAGGACAAATAGCAATTAATAATTATGAGCTATCAGTCAAAAAAAAAAAAACTAAAAAGAATTTTTTTAAATGAAAGAAATATAAAATATCTTATTGGAAAAACAGCTTACCTGGAAAATGGATCCAGCAAAGACAACTTAAAAATTATTGGTCTAACTGAAGACCATGACCAAAACAAAAGTCTGAATCACATTTCTTAAGAGAGCATTAAAGAATATTTCCCTGATATACTAGAATCAAAGGGCAAAATAGTCATGGGAAGAATCTATCTATCACCAGATTGCACAAGGAAAAACCCCAAGAAATTTATTTTTTCTACCACTGTCACTTTATTTCTAAAAACAATGGTCCAATCAGTAATGCTATGTTTCTGAAAGTGTTGTGTCAATCTACTCTCCCTCTCCACTCGCTATCTCTATAACATCCCAATCAATTTTAATTCCTTGTTTACTACTCTATAGGTGTTATTTTCCTTTGTTAGAGTATTAGTTCTGTCAGGACAGAGATTGTCTTTGCTTTGATTTTTTATTTTCAGTTCCTAGCACATAATGCTTAGAATATAAGAAACAACTAATAAAGGCCTTTTTCTTCATTCATTCTAGTGAGATTTTGATATCAATACAATGATTCCATTAGATGAAGGATTTGTCTGTTATTTTTATGGAATCATACATCTTCAGGTCATCCATATCAAGTGGTTAATAAGATGTTTTACTTTGACATCTCATATTTCCAAGTTATTCTTTGTTCTATTTAGAAGATATAATAATGATTCTAAAATTAGAATTATAGAGAGAACTTATTTTTCTTCTTTTTTCTCTTCTACCTTCATCATCATCTCTTCTTCCTCATTCTTCTCTTCTTCCTCCTTCCTCTTCTCCTCTTCCTCCTTTTTCTCTTCATTTTCTTTCTTCTTCTCTTTCTCTTTTTTCTTTCATTCTCCCTTATTTTCTTCTCCTTTTCTCTCCCATCTTCACTCCAACTTTCTATAAATAACATTATCTCTTCTTAATTCATATTAATATTTTCAGTCACTAGAGGTCAGTTTGGTGTTGTATGTATGCATACATACAGCTTTAGCATTTAAAACATCTAACCATTTTTTGGGGGGGGAGGGAGAGTGCCAGCAGTAGGAAGAAGAGAGCCTATTTAACAAAATTTTCATATATTAACTAATTTTTCATATATTGAAAGATTTTTGTTTATACAAATACATCCTACATGCTAGACACTAATAGCACTGAAGCATTATTGTTCCAAATTTATCTATCTGTTTATACCCTTTGTGCTATATTCCTAGAAGATGCTTTGTCTTTTATTTATAGACATAAGAAAGATTCTGATATCATTTAGAATTATCTATAGAAGTCCCCATTTGGAGATCATAGAGTCCAAATAATCTCTGCATAGTAAGCAGTAATTAAATTCATGGATACAACATCTTTCATTGACATTTTTGTGGCATATTTAAAATTATTTTTCATCTCAACCTCTGTTTCTTTTCTTTTTTTTTTCTTTTTGATAAACTGGGCATCCAATTTGTTTTCTATGAAATTACTCTCCAGCCTCTTCAAATGTATTTCTTTCAGAGCTGTTCTCTTGGAGCAGTCATTTAGTTCTGAAAGCAGCATTCATCTGATTTTGTCTCTGCAATCACTGTTCCAGATGAACGTATTCCCAAGGACAAATTTGAAAGCACTAATGCAGTTTTATCTGTTTGAAGTGGCCTCCTCTGTCATCAACATTCACTGAACATGAGGGCCCATGCTCTAGTGTTTGCGGTAAGTACCTCCAAGTTTTTATTCAGCTCTCACAAGAGCCCTGCAGTCTGTGCTCTCAGCATCATCTTGGAAGGTGCTTTTCCCCCTACTAAGATGGAAAGAGGACCAGGGGATGAAGGGGATAGTTACAGCTCAAGAAAAGGAAAAACTCATACCATTTATTGATTCTTGTCTCTATCACTCCTCCAGGGAAGGGACTGAGAGTGGTGTCCATCTAGTAAAAAGAAGTTTGCTCAGGGAAGAGATAGCTATCAGGGACAGGATATCTTACCTAGAGAGCACTCTGTAAACTTTTCCCCCTTAAGTTTGTTTTAAAATGAACACTTTTCATGCCTGCTAATTGATTAACAATGGGTCACTGCTTCTTTATTATTTAACATTATTTCAAAAAAATAGACAGACAACACTATTCAATAGATATTTTATCTAGTTTTAAGTCTTCTTTATGACTCATATTGTGTGACCTTGAACAAGTCACTCAACTCCTAATCCATTCTCCAAGATTATAAAATTGTAGAAAAGATGTTAACTTGCAATAGTACAGGGAATTTATTTATCTGTTTAATCCCCCCCCCCCTCGCTGCCAGATGGCAGGTTGACCAATACATGTTAAATATGTTAAAGTATAAATTAAATACAAAATATGTATACATGTCCAAACTGTTGTTTTGTTGTACAAAAAGAATCGGACTTTGAAATAGTGTACAATTAGCCTGTGGAATATCTTTTTATAAAATAGAAATGACAATTGTATAGTGGATAAAGTGTTGAGAGAAGAGAGCCAGGAAAAATCAGGCTAACATCCTACCTCTGACATCTATTAGATATATGAATAAGGACAAGTCATCTAATCTCTCTAGTTTTCAGACAAACTCTCACAGACAGTTCTAACTCAGAAAGCAATTATGATTTGCACTGGAGGAAAAACGAATATCAGGAGTCCTTCATGTTAATGAAATCATAGATTTTTTCTGTGTTTTTCTTTTATAGGACCAATTCCTCACAAACATATATGGGTTTGAAAATCCAAAATAATTCATCATCACAACTTCTTTCAGACAACAGAGTAAAACTAGTTTTCTTATTCTAACTCTTACCTACATGACAGTCATATTGAAATTACCAAATACGAAGCACATTGCCACCTAGGAAAAATGATTGTATTATTTTGAAAGTGCTTTGAAATCCTTAGAAGAAAAGTGTACAACACTACATGATATTTAGCAATATCTTTTTTTTTTTTGTTATGCTATATTGCATAACCCAAGGATTTAAGCATTAAAGGGCACAGTATTAGCGAACAAAAAGAAAAAGAGGAAAAAATTGAGAATGAATAAAAAGGCTGGTACTATAACCATTTAGTAACGTATACATTTTAAACATGTTTTCAAGAAATATTTGAATAGGCAATCAGATTGGACCACTGAGAGAGGTGCATGAACTCAAGAGGAAACAATTTCTATATAAAGCCAGCATGAAGGCTGGAACTAGAATACACATGTAAAAGGAGAGGAGTGTGAGACCAGTCTAAACTTTGCTAAAAAAGTTTTAATAAAGAAACTGAAATAGAGATATGGCACCCTTTCTTATAACTTTAAACCCCAGCATGTACACAAAAATATAAAGGCCTACATATTTAATTTTAGCAACAGAAAAGGTAAATAATTCTCCAGAACACTCTCCCAACAGTTTCAACATTACATTTACATTTAAAACCACAGAACAGTCCCAGTATGTGTTATTGGATTATATCAGTGGTGTGCCTGTGTATGTGGGGGGGATTACAAAGAGTTGGACACAGCTGAACATTTCTCTTAAATTGATTGTGTTTCATACCTTTTTGTTTGATTCTCATAGCTTGTCCAAACATAACTTTAATTTTCTCCATAGCCTCTTGAGTAATATCCATTTTTATTTTTCAGAATCTGATTTTATTTTTCTAAGATTCAAAATTAAATAACAACATAGGAGGAATATTAGTACTAATATATAGAACACTTTTCAAAAGAAACTTTCTTGGAGACTTGCTATAATCTCCTAGAAGCAAACTAGCTTATTCTTCTCAATTCATTTTAATATATAATCTTTCTCCCTCCTTTTCCATCTCTTCCATAAATGGTATTTCTAATCTAGATTTTTTTTCCTCCTAGAGTATATGGTGAGGCCAACCTCTTTTGAGTGTTTAGGTGTCCCATTAAAGATGATCCACAATGTTCTAATGCTTTTTTTTTTTAATAGGACAGTGCCATTCACAAACAGGAGCACTTGAAGAATTGCAGCAAAGAAGGATCTATAGAAAATCCACTTTCACCTTGACTCTCTGCTGGATTAAGAGCTTGTGAGGACCTTAAGGGTCATTTTGTCAATCCTACATTTTACAGCTGAGAGAGTCTAAGTGAATTACCCATAGATTATATAAGTAGTAAAAAGAAGAGCTGGGTGATGCAATGGATGGAGTGTCAGACTTGGAATCAGGAAGACTCATCTTCTTGAGTTCATATCCAGTCTGAAACCTTTAATAGTTCTGTGACCCTGGGTTGGGTACTTATTCTGTTTGCCTCAGTTTCCTCATCTATAAAATGACCTGGAGAAGGAAATGGCAACTCACTTAAATATCTTTGCCAAGAAAATTTCAAATGGGGTTATAAAGAGTTGGACACAACTGAACAACAATATTGGAAAGCCAGGATTTTTCCTTAAATTTCTGAATCTAAATTCAGTATTGATCAGTACAATAAGATAAACTTTTTTGCCTCCATGCATTCAACATCTTTTCTTCTTTTGAATAATTAAAGAATCAATATTTCATTGTTTTTGTATTTATCTCATCTTAATCATGAAGGTCCTCTAGATTCCCTTGATCTAGTTCAATTCATTTCTCTATATTTGTTCTTTTCAATGACATCTCCATGTCTCTATAAGCACATTTAGTGTGTGTTTTTCTACTATCCTTAATGATATTGCTATTTTTAAAAAACTTGCATTTTTACCATTTTGCTTAATTGTCTTTGTTCTACTATCATTCTTTGATGTCCTCGGGAGAATTTGTTCAATTGAGTCTCCACCAAATTTTTATAAATCGGGTTTTCCTGCCACCATTACTGTCTATTTAAAATGGAGTTCATAATCTTCCACTATACTTTTCATTAAGAGTTTACAAATAAGTAAATATTCTAGACTCGTTTTGCTCTTAGCTTTCAAATAGTTCCATTATCATCTAAGTCAATGACTATAATTTAATAAATCTCACAAAATGATAATTATTTCTCTATGTGCCATTGTAGTGCCATATAAATAATAACATAACTATATACTAACTTTTACTTAAAAATATTAAAAAGAAAATTAGAGAGATAGAGAAAATAAATTAACCCCGTGTTATGAAAGCTACCACCTATCTTTCAAACCTTATTCAGTATTATTGACTTCTTGAATTTTCCATTTCACCCAAATTGTCATAATAGCTTTGGCTTAAACCTACCAATTGACCTCCTGTGTCCATGTCTTTGCACATGGGGTTCTCATTCCTAGAAAGCACGATATCTTCATCTTAACTTTCTATGATATCTGACTTCTTTCAAGGTAAAGTTCAGGTTTGAATCCTATCAGAACTTTCCCAATATTCCCAAAATCTTCTTTTTCTCAAAAATTAACTTCTGTTACATCTAACTGCCTCTCAAAATAAGCACTTGGTGTGTATATATGTTTGTGTGTGCATGTATGTGTGAAATTCCCCTTCAGTATAATGAAAGCTCCTTAGAGAAAGCTTGTTTTTTGTTGTCCTCTTTACTGACCCACTGCCTAATACAATCCTTTACACCTTTTTTACATCTTTTTACACATTTACACCTATTAAGAAACTTTATTAGGTTCTTAATAAATGTCTATTGAGTTGAATTCGATTGAATTGAATGAAAAAGAAGCTATTCATTAAGTGTTTTCATAACAACAAATTTTGGAAGAATTTGGATCAATATGCCTAGTCATTTTTTTCTAATACTCTAATGAATTCTTTTGTTTCTAGATTCTCCATCAGTATAAAGAATTTGTATAAAACATTTTCATCAATAGTTAATAATTTTAAGTATTCATTTTTTCTTCCAATTGCAGTGATATTTCTTCCTTCCTAGGAAGAATAAAAATTTCAAGAGTATTTTCAAAACATGCTTAAATCTAAAATAGTAAGAGAGACTCTCCAAATGAATGATGTATTTTAAAAAAATAAATAATAAAATCATTTTTCAAAGGAGCTTGGAGCTCTTTTTAAAAAAAATACCCCAAACTTCCTATTTTCACCACAAGGAATATGTGTGTATATTTTACTGCTCTATTTAATAGGACTTTTAATTATAATGCCATGGATAGTTGCTATGAATGAATCCAATAGCTAATAAGTAATATATTCCTTCATTTATTATAAAAAATAGGGAAGATGGTAGATTAGGTTGATAAATTTCAAGTTCTCCAGATTTCCCCCATGAATAGAACACATTTGTGTCTCAGGGTGAACATAGATTGGTGAAAAATCAAGAACACTTGGGACAGAACAAGGGTGTTGCTGGTACAATCCAAGAAATCTGAATACCCATCCCAGATCTGGGATTAACCAGTATGAAGTGCAAACACTTCCAGTATAGCTCTATACAAACAGCAAGTGGGAACTCCTTTTTTCTTTTTCTTTTTTTTTAGCCTAGGTGGGTATAGGTGGAGCATCAGCAGGAACCTCAAAAACTTTCACCTCACAAACTGAGGAATCAGGGACTTGGGAAGACTAAGTGAAACCTGGCTGATTAAGAACATCAGGAAGCTGTGATGCACAGATGAATCCTGGGCAAGAAGGAACCAGTATATGTGATGAGTTCAGAAGCAACTGAGCAGCAATGCTGCTGGCTGCAAGCACTTTCATAAAGATGGAGCTTTTGGTTTGGGGTTCCAGGTCAGAAGGGAAAGCTGAAGGAAAGCAAGAGGCACCATCTCTGTATCATATGATTGAAGCATCTTACACTAATACTTCTTATTTTAAAAAATGAACCAGCAAAGAAGAAAGAACTCATTTATAGAAATTTACTATGGGAACAGAAAAGAACAAGGTTCATCTTCAGAGGAGGACTCTGAAGTAAAAAAAAAAAAGTTTTTTCTACTCCAAAGAGTAATGTTAAATGGAGCCTTGCCCAGAGAGAACTTGTAGATGGACTCAAAACATTTTTTTAATCAATGAGTCATTGAGGAAAAACAAAAATAAAATAAAAACCATTCAAGAAAATCAAGATTATGAAAAAAGTTAACCAACTGAAAGATGAAAATAACTCTTTGAAAATTAGAATTGGGCAAGGGGGAATCAGAGGAGATGTGAGAGACCAAGACATAAAAAAAAAAAAAAAAACAGATTATAAAGAATGAAAAAATAGACAGAATGTGAAACATTGTATACAAAAAAACCCAACAGATCTAGAGAACAGATAAAAAGAGAAAAAAAAAATAATTGGACTACTTGAAGGTTGTGACTGAAAAAAGAACCTTGACACAAGAATGTAATAAATAATCCAAGAAAACTTTAAGGGAGTGATAGAAAAGGAGGGGAAAGTATAAACAGAAAAAAACACCCCACTAATCACAACCCAATGAGATCCTTTGTTGAAAAGACATAGAGAGGGGGGGAGCCAAGATAGCTGAGAAGAAACACATGACTCTGTGAACGTCCTTACTCCCTCACAACCAATTAGATAAATCAGCCTCAGAAATAGCATTGGACTGATAGATACCACAAGGTCTGGAAGCACGACTTTGCTGGTGGAGTTGTGAAAGAATCCAGCCCTTCTGGAGAGCAATTTGGAACTATGCCCCAAAAGTTATCAAACTGTGTATACCCTTTAACCAAGCAGTGCTACTACTGGGCTTATATCCCAAAGAAATACTAAAGAGCGGAAAGAGACCTGTATGTGCCAAAATGTTTGTGGCAGCTCTTTTTGTTGTAGCTAGAAACTGGAAGATGAATGGATGTCCATCAGTTGGAGAATGGTTGAGTAAATTATGGTACATAAAGGTTATGGAATATTATTGCTCTGTAAGAAATGACCAGCAGGAGGAATACAGAAAGGTTTGGAGAGACTTACATCAACTGATGCTGAGTGAAATGAGCAGAACCAGAAGATCACTGTACACTTCAATAACAATACTGTATGAGGATATATTCTGATGGTAGTGGAAATCTTCAACATAAAGAAGAGCCAACTCACTTCCAGTTGATCAATGATGGACAGAGGTAGCTACACCCAGAGAAGAAACACTGGGAAGAGAATGTAAATTGTTAGCACTAATATCTGTCTGCCCAGGTTACATGTACCTTCGGAATCTAATGTTTATTGTGCAACAAGAAAATGGTATTTACACACATGTATTGTATCTAGGTTATATTGTAACACATGTAAAATGTATGGGATTGCCTGTCATCGGGGGGAGGGAGTAGAGGGAGGGGGGGATAATTTGGAAAAATGAATACAAGGGATAATATTATAAAAAATATATAATAAAAAATTAATAAAAAAAAGAGGTAAAAGACCCTTCCTGACTTGTAGGAGCTTATAATTATACACAAAGGATAAACAGGAAATAATTAACAGAGGCAAGGCATTAAGTAGGGCTGGGGATAGTTATAGAGTTGGGAGTCTTATGAATGAATTATAGCCAGTGGGTTAGTATGGCTGCTTGGTGCATAGTGGGTAATAATGTATATGGAGATAGAAGGAGTAGTGTTATGAGAGGGCTTTTTATGCCTTAAAAAGGAGTCCCTACTTGATTCTGGAGGGCATGTCTTCTTCTTCACACACGGTGCCCACCACTGGTCTGGCTTTTGCCAAATATTCCTCTTCCAACATGGCGCCCACCATTGGTCTGACACTTTGGATGTGGTCTGGCGAGGTCAATGGATCTCAGTTCAATGAGTCATTTGTTATTTGTTAGTGCCTTCTCTGTGCCAGGTCTGATTTGGACCTTCTGCTTGTATTAAGGCTACACAAGTTTTCTTTAGCTTCCAAAGCAGCTGCATCTCTTTGTTGGGTTACAGTGAACATCAGGACAGTTAAAAGAGAATCTATTTCATCCATAGTGCTATGGGGTCCCAACCCCTGTCCCTGTGCCTTTCTGACTTCACAGGATCAAGGCAGTAAGGACTAAGGATCTCTAAGATCCTTAGAGAGAAGGAAAGAGAAAAAAGCCAAAAATACACAAGATCATTTTGTTATTTATTTAAAAGAAATGCAGATACATAGCAGATACATAAATGCAGTGTAATGTGCAGTTGACTTTTTATTGTTCTGTTATGAAAATGGTCGTTTTATTCCATAAATTAGAAGTAAAATAAAAAGAAATGTTTAATAAAGCATATAAAAATTTAAAAAATGTAGCTATATCAATTGCTAAATTTCAAAATCCCCATATCAAATAGAAAATATAGCCTGAGCTATAGTAAGATTTGCAAAGAATATATTACTGGCTACAATAAAAGACTCCAAGTCCGGGATTACTATATATCAACAATCAAGAGAACTAAGGCTATGTCCAAAATATTATATCCAGAAAAAAAAAAAAAAGATTTAATTATATTAAATTTTAATTTATTTTAGAACACATTGCTTCATGAATCATGTCTGGAAAGAAAAATCCATGCAAAAGGGAAAAAACTATGGAAGAGATTTAAAAAAAAAAACAGAAAAAAGAAGTGAACATAGCATGTATTGCTTTATATTCAACTTTTTAGTTTTTCTGGATACAGATAACATTTTCTGTCCAAAGTCTTTTTGAATTGCTTTAGATCACTGAAGTGCTGAGAGGAAACAAGTCTTTCATAGTTGATCATTGCCCTTTCTTAATACTTGATATTATTATGTACAATGTATTCATAATTTTGTTGTTTCACTTAGCATCAGTTCATGTAAATCTCAGGCCTTTCTAAAGTCTGCTTGTTCATCATTTTTAATACAATAATATTCCATCACCATCACAATACCCCAACTTGGTCATTCATTCCCCAATTGATGGACATCTATTCCATTTTCAATTTTTTGCTACCATAAAAAGAGCCGCTATAAACATACTTACACATGTGAGTTCTTTTCCCTCCTTTATGATTTCTCTAGGAAACATACCCAGTAATGGCACTGCTGAGTTAAAAGATATGCATGTTTTTATAGCTATTTGGGCATACTTCCATATTGCTCTCCAGAATGGTAGATCATTTCACAATTCTACTAATATCCCACTTTTCCCACATCCCCTTCAACATTTAACATTATCCTTTGCTGTCATCTTAGCCAATCTGAGAGATGTGATGTGGTATCTCAATTATTTTAATTTACATTTCAGTAATCAATAATGATTTAGAGCATTTTTCCATATAACTACAGATGTCTGTAATTTCATCATCTCCAAATTTTGTTTTCTTATAATTTGACACAATTCTTTATGTACTTTAGAAAAGAGACCTTTATCAGAAATGCTGCCTGGAAATAATTTTTCCAGTTTTGAACTTCATTTTTAATTTAGTTTCTGTGCATTTTTTGTTTCTGCAAAACCTTTTTAATTTAACACAATCAGTTCTCTATTTTACTTTTCATAATGGTTTCTACTTCTTTTTTGGTCATAAATTCTTCCCTTCTCCAAAGTTAAGAGGTAAATTTTCCCTTGTTCTACTAATTTGTTTATGGTGTAAACCTTTATTTTTTTTTTTTAATTTTTTATAGTTTTCATTTACCAGATATATGCATGGGTAATTTTACAGCATTGACAATTGCCAAATCTTTTATTCTAATTTTTCTCCTCCTTCTCCCCAATAGATGGCAGGTTGACCAATACATGTTAACTATGTTAAAGTATTTAATTTATATAATATATGTATACATGTCCAAACAGTTGTTTTGCTGTACAAAAAGAATCAGACTTTGAAATAGTGTACAATTAGCCTGTGAAGGAAATCAAAAATGCAGGCGGACAAAGGTAGAGGGATTGGGAATTCTATGTAGTGGTTCATAGTCATCTCCTAGAGTCCTTTCGCTGGGTGTAGCTGGTTCAGTTCATTACTGCTCTATAAGAATTGATTTGGTTCATCTCATTGTTGAAGATGGCCGCATCCATCAGAAATGATCATCATATAGTATTGTTGTTGAAGTATATAATGATTTCTTGGTCCTGCTCATTTCACTCAGCATCAGTTCATGTAAGTCTCTCCATGCCTTTCTGAAATCATCCTATTGGTCATTTCATACAGAACAATAATATTCCATAATATTCATATACCACAATTTATTCAGCCATTCTCCAATTGATGGGCATCCATGTAATTTCCAGTTTCTGGCCACTACAAAAAGGGCTGCCACAAACATTCTTGCCCATGTGGGTCCCTTTCCCTTCCTTAAGATCTCTTTGGGATATAAGCCCAGTAGTAACACTGCTGGGTCAAAGGATATTCACAGTTGGATAACTTTTTGACCATAGTTCCAAATTGCTTTCCAGAATGGCTGAATATATTCACAATTCCACCAACAGTGTATCAGTGTCCCTGTTTTCCCACATCCCCTCCAACATTCATCATTATTTTTTCCTGTCATCTTAGCCAATCTGACAGGTGTGTAGTGGTATCTCAGAGTTGTCTTAATTTGCATTTCTCTGATTAATAATGACTTGGAGCATCTTTTCATATAACTAGAAATAGTTTCAATTTCTTCATATGAGAATTGTCTGTTCATATCCTTTGACCATTTATCAATTGGAGAATGGCTTGATTTCTTATAAATTAGAGTCAATTCTCTTTATATTTTGGAAATGAGGCCTTTATCAGGACCTTTGACTGTAAAAATGTTTTTGGAGTTTATCGTTTCCCTTCTAATCTTATCTGCATTAGTTTTGTTTGTACAAAAACTTTTCAATTTGATATCATCAAAGTTTTCTATTTTGTGATAAATAATGATCTCTTGTTCTTCTTTGGACATAAATTCATTCTGCTTCCACAGGTCTGAGAGGTGTCAGGAAAGTTTCACATATACTGTTTATGAAATCCAGGTCTGTCACTTAATTTTTACTGTCCCTGGAAATCTCTAAAAGACTATAAATTGAACAAATAGTAGTACAGATCTTCTTTGGTAAGGGGAGTTTTCTCATAGGAACAAAAACAAAGATATTGATAATGATGATAATAATAGCTAACATTTATATAGTACTTAGTATATTCAAGACACTGTGCTAAGTATTCTAAAATGATGATCTCATTTAATACTCACAACAACCCTAGAAGATACATGCCATTATTATTCTCATCTTATTGATGAGTAAATAGGGGTTAAATGACTTGACCAGGGTCAAAGAGTAAATGTGTGAGGTCAGATTTGAATTCAGGTATTTGTGTTCCTTACACCAGAAAAATCACAGGTCAAAATAAAATATTATGAGATTATTAAATAATAATTCTAGATGCCCACATTAATTCATCTTGTTAATTCAGAGTTTGTTTGTTTTTTGGTAATACATTTTAGGATGGAGTTCTGAAACATCCAGTGAATGATATTAAATGCAAATGTATAGATCATGATAGTATTAAGTGTTGTATATGAGGCTCCATGGTGGTGATCAACAGAGATAGCATTAATGTGCAAGTTCTATAACCCCATCTCAATGTTCTTTCTACCACATCATTATAGATCATAGTCTGTATAGAATGATCTCAGTAAGAAGAGAACCCAGATTGCCTGTAGTTATGACCATACCTGAATAATAATCCTTTCTGTAAAACAACTCTTATGTAGACTCTAGCCTTTGCTTAAAGATATTCATTGCTTAGAAATTCACAAATTCTTGAGGCAGCCACTACAATATAAGAGCCTATTAATTGTTGGGAAGTTTATATTTGCTGATTCTTCAATTTCCAATCATTGTTCTATCTTCTAGCCTCTGAGTTCAAGCAGAATTTTCTTATCCCTACAGTCTTCTAGATACCTAAAGATAACCATCATATACTGACCCCATGACCAAATCTGCTTCTTTTCTCCAAGTGAAATGTCTTCATTTTCTCAAAAGATGCTAAATGTATAATTTTAGAACTAGGAGGATCCTTCAAAGTCATATACATCAAGCCTCTCCTTCTACATATGAGGAAACAAATGCCCTGTTTGATATTTTGTGTTCTAAATTTTAAATTTTTTGGCTGTTGTTGAGAAGGATTTATTTTACTTAATAGTATTCTATTTTTTCTAGTACTTATAAAGTTTTCAACATTCATCTTTGTAAGATTTTGAGCTTCAAAATTTTCTCCTTATTTCCCTTTCATGTTCCTCTTGTTAGCATCAAGCAATCTTATAGAGGTTATACATAGACAATTATTTTAAACATTATTTCTGCATTTCTTATATTGTGAAAGAACAAACAAAACAAAAAGAAAAACCACAAGAAAGAAAAAAAAGGGAAAACAATATGCTTTAATCTTCATTTATAATCCATATTTCTTTTTCTGGACATTGCTAGAATTTTCCATCATGAGTTACTTGTAATTGTCTTTGATAGTTATATTGCTGAGAAGTATTAAATCTGTCATAGTTCATCATCACACTAGTTTAATGGGTACATTGTACTGGGTACAATGTTCTCCTGTTTCTGCTTAGTTCACTCAGCATTAGGTCATGTAAGTCTTTTCAGTTTTTTTCTGAAATCTGCTTACTCATCATCTCTTATAATATTTTATTAAATTCATTCAATCATTGTTCAGTCATTCCCCAATTGGTGATTTTCACCCCAATTTTCAATACTTTGCTACTACTAAAGAGCTAATACAAATATTTTTGTACATGTGGGTCCTTTACTGATGTCTTTGGGATATAAATCCAATAGTGCTATTACTGGATCAAGGGATATGTACAGTTTTATATAGTTATCTCTTTAGGCATAGTTCCAAATTGCTCTCCTGAATGAATGGATTATTTCATAACTTCGCCAGCAATGTATTAGTTTTTCCCACATCAACTCCAACATTTATGACTATTTTTCCTGTCATCTTAGCCAACCTGAAAGGTGTGAGGTGGCATCTCAGAGTTGTTTTAATTTGTACTTCTCTAATCAATGGTGATTTAGAGCATTTTAATATGCCTACAGATAGCTTTAATTTTTCATTTGAATACTGCCTATTCATATCTTTTGATTATTTATAAATTGGGGAATGATTTATATTCTTAATTTTTTTTTATTCTTAAAAATGTGATTCAGTTCTCTAAATACTTGAGAAATGAGGACTTTATCAGAAATACTGGCTTTGGAAGCTGTTTCACAGCTTTCTGCTTTCCTTTTAATTTTGGTTGCATCTGTTTTATTTGTTTCATAAATGACCTTTATCTTTTGTTTATTTGTAAAATCTTCCCTTATCTATAGATCTGACAGGTAAACCTTTCTTTCCTCTCTGAATTTGCTTATGGTATCACCCTTTATGTCTAAATCATGTACCCATTTTTAACATCTTGCTATAGGTAGTGGTATATACCTAATTTCTGTCATATGACTTTCCAGTTTTTCCAACAGTTTTGGCCAAATAGTATTCTTACCCTGGAATCTGGAGTCTTTTGAGTTTATCAAATCATTTACTACTGTGCTTTGTGTACCTAACCCATTCTAGTAATCCACATTTTTTTTTAACCTGCACCAAATAGTTTTAATAATTGCTACTTTATAATTTAGATTTAGATCAGATATAGGTAGGCCACCTTCTTTTGCATTTTTATTAATATTCTTGATATTTTTGACCTTTTGCCCTTTTAGTTATTATTTTTCTAGCTCTATAAAATAATATTTTGGTGATTTAATTGATATGGTACTGAATAAATAAATTAGTTTAGAATTGTCATTTGTATTATATAGGTTCTACTTACTCATGGACAATTAATATTTTCCCAGTAATTTAGATCTGACTTTATTTGTGTGAAAAGTGCTTTGTAATTATGTCCATATAGTTCTGGAATCTGCCTTGTAAGATAGATACTCAAATACAAAAATAGATCTAAGTAAAAGAGATAGGGAAGAAAATACATTTCGGTAAAAGATAGCATAGATAATAAAGAACTATCAGTACTAAAAATATGCACCAAGTGGTATAGCATCTGATTTCCTAAAAGGGAAGTAAAGAGAACTGAAAGAAGAATCAGACAGCAAACCTAATATAATAAGGGATCTCAGCCTTGCTCTATCAGAAATAGATAAATTGAACCACAAAATAAACAAGAAAGAAGTTAAGTTGCTAAATACAATTTTATAAAATATAGGTATGATAGACCTTTGGAGAAAATTAAGTGGTTACAGAAAGGAATATACATTTTTCTCAGCAACACATAGAAAGTATAAAAATAATTGATCTTGTATTAAGGCATAAAAACCTCAGAATCAAATACAGAAAGGCAGACATAGTAAGTTCATCTTTTCCAGATCATAATGTAATGAAATTACATGTAATAAAAGACCAGGGGAAAAAAGACCAAAAATTAATTGGAAACTAAATAATCTGATCCTAAAGAATGAGTAGGTAAGACAGCAAGCCATAGACACAATCAATAATTTCATATAAGAGAATGGCAATAATGAAACAGCAAAATCTATGGGATGCAGTCAAAGAAGTTCTTAAGGGAAATTTTATATCTCTAGATGATTACTTGAATAAAATAGAGAAAGAAAAGATCAATGAATTGGGCATGCAACAAAGCTGGAAAAATAACAAATTAAATGTAGTGGTCTGCAGATAGTGAGGGAACTCTGAGTGAGGTATAAGACCCTTCAGCCCAGAGGAAACTTGTTAAAATATTTGATTTGGCTCCCCATTTTTCCCTTTGGAATTTCTCACCCCCCCCCCCCAGAAGTCAGGGAGGGCGTGACCTCTTCTGTTCCACTTGAAGCAAGGATACTTACAGCAGGGTGCTTATAGTTAAGTACTTACTCAGTGTGATTGAAGAGATAATGGTTCTCTAGTTCACATATACTTAGTGTGATATAATGATGTAATCACTCTAGTTGTCATATATTTAGTGTGATGTAATGTTGTAATCAGACTGAGGTATTTAAGGGCTGAGAGGACTGGAGAAGAACTCCAGCTCCATCTCAAACTGGGACACACAGGGAAGAAAGACTCAGACACAGGGGAGACATGGAAGAAAGAGACAGAAACAAAGATCCTCCTGGTGTCTCTCCTGCCTTCATCACTCCTCCACCTAAGACCAAGGCTCATCCAGAGATCGTCCAGAGAGCTAGTCCAGATGTTAATTTTAAAAGCCTCCATTTAAAATACCAAATTTGACTTTCTGAAAATAAAAAGGGAGTTTAATAAAATTCAAAATAAGAAAAGTATTGAAGTGACAAAACAAAGAGATGGTTTTATGAAAAAAACAAAAAACAAAATAGATAAACCTTTAATTAATTTGATTGAAAAAGGAAAGAACAAAATCAAATGGCCAGTATCAAAAATGAAAAGGATGAACTTTCCCTCAATGAAGAGGAAATTAAAGCAATAATTAGAAGGACCTTGCCCAACCATATGTCAGTACACCTCATAATATAAGTGAAATGGATGAATACTTGTAAAATATAGATGAGGAAAAAAAAGCTACTTAATAGTCTCATTTTAGAAAAAGAAATTCAACAAACTATTAATCAACTTTCTAAGAAAAAATCTTCAGGGTCAGATGGATTTACAAGTGAATTCTACCAAGCATTTAAAGAAAAATATATTCCAATGCTATACAAACTATTTGGAAAAATGGGGAAAGAAGGTGTCCTACCAAATTCCTTTCATGACATAAATAAAGGTGCAAATACCTAAACCAGGTATAGTCAAAAGAGAAAAAAATTATAGACCAATTTCCCTAATGAATGTTCAGGCAAAAATCTTTTTTTTTTTTTTTTTTTTGCCTTTGAATTGTGATATAATTGTTTTTTTTTATTTTATTTTATTTTAATTTATTTTTTTATAATTTAATTTTTATTTTATTTTATAATTATAACTTTTTTTGACAGTACATATGCATGGGTAATTTTTTTATAACATTATCCCTTGCACTTACTTCTATTCAGATTTTTTCCCTTCCTATAAAGTAAGACAAATATCTATATCCAATTGAGTGTATATGTTATTATGTTATTCCTTTCTTTGAGGTTCAAACAGTACTCCCTCCCAAAATTATTTTATACTCACATCCTCTGTTTACATATATCCCTTCTAATTGGCAATAAAGGTATATATGTGTATATATATATATATATACATATATATATATATACACATATATATATATACATACATACATATATACTTATGTATATATATATATACACATATATATATACATACATACATATATACTTATGTATATATATATATATATATATATATATGTTATTGTTGTTTTTGTTTTTTTTGTTTATTTGTTTGTTTTGTTTTTGTTTGTTTTTGCTGAGGCAACTTGGGTTAAGTGACTTACCCAGGGTGTCACACGGCTAGTCAGTGTTAAGTGTCTGAAACCAGATTTTAACCCAGGTGCTCCTGTATTCAGGGTTGGTGCTCTCTCTACTGTGCCATCTAGCTGCCCTTAAAGGTAGAATTATTAAGAGAATAAGCATCATCTTCCCATGCAGCAATGTAAAAAATTTAATCTTATTGAATAACATTTTGTTGTAGTTTTTCTTTCCTGTTACTCTTTTTTATGGTTCTCTTGAGTCTTATAATTGAAGGCTAAATTATCTGTTTATCTTTAGTCTGTTTATTAGGAAAGTTTTGGTGTCACCTATTTTGTTGAATTTCCATCTCTTTCCCTGAAATGTTTTGCACAATTTTTCTGAGTGCATGATTTTACATGGTAATCCAAGCTATTTAACTTCTGACACATCATATTCTAAGGCCTCTGATACTTTAATGTAGAAGCTGCTAAGTCTTGTGTAAGCCTGATGGTAGTTCCTCAATATTTAAATTATTTTTTCTGGTGGCTTGCAGGATTTTCTTCTTGACCTAATAACTTGGGAATTTGACTGTAATATTCCTTGGAATTTTCATTTTGCTTTACTTCTGAATTATTCTTGCTAATAACTATTTTACCCTCTGGTTCTAAGATATCAGTTTTCCTTGATAATTTTATGAAAGTTGCTCTCCAGACATTACTCTTGATCATTGTTTTCAGTCAAGTAATTCTTTCTTTTCTTTTTAAAATTTATTTGTATACATATTGCTTTATGAATCATGAATCAGAGCAAAAGAGAAAAATAAACATAGGAGAGAAAAACTGGAAAAAGAAATGAAGATAAAATGTGTTGATTTACATTCAATCTATTATAGTTCTTTTCCTGGACACAGATGGCATTTTCTGTCCAAAGTCTATTAGGATTGTTTTGAATCACTGAACCACTGAGAAGAACTGAATCTTTCACAGTTAATTATGTCACATGCTTGCTATTATACTGTACAATGTATTTGTGGTTCTGTTTGTTTCACTCACCACCAAGTGATTCAAATCTTTACAAGCTTTTCTAAAATCAGTTTGTTCATCATGTGTTATAGAACAATAATATTCGATATAGCACAACTTATTTAGCCATTTCCCCAACTGATGGTAATCTATTCATTTTCCAATTCTCTCTTTTTTTTAACCACAAAAATAGGTGCTATAAACATTTTTGCATATGTGGGTCCTTTTTCTTCCTGTATGATTTCCTTAGGATATAGACCCAGGTAGAGGCACTGCTGGGTCAAAGGATATGCACAGTTTGATAGGCTTTTGGAAATAGTTCCAGATTGCTCCCCACATGGTTGTATCATTTCATGACTCCATTAGTATTCCAAATTTTCCACATCGCCTCCAAAATTTATCATTATCTTTTCCTGTCATTTTAGCCATTCTGAGAGATGTGAGGTATTACATCAGAGTTGTTTTAATTTGCATTTCTCTGATCAATAGTGATTTCAAGAATTTTTTTATGACTGTAGATGACTTTAATTTCATCATCTGAAAATTGTCTGTTTATATCCTTTGATCATTTATCAATCAGGGAATCACCTGTATTCTTATAAATTTAACACAGTCTTTATATATGTTAGAGATGAGATCTTTATGAAAAACATTGGTTATAAATTTTTCCCAGCTTTGTACTTCCCTTTTAATCTTATTTCTGTTGGCTTTGTTTGTGGAAACACTTTTAAATTTATTATAATCAAAGTTGTCCATTTTGCCTTTCATAATGTCCTCTAGTTTTTCTTTAGTCACAAATTCTTCCCTTCTCCAAAAATCTGCTAGATAAAATTTTCCTTGTTCTATTAATTTGTTTATGGTATCATCCTTTATACACAAATCATGTATCTATTATGACTTTATTTTAGTATGGAGTATAGATATATGATGTATTGTTTTCTAGTTTTCCCATCAATTTTTGTCAAATAGTGAGTTTTTTATTCCAGAAGCTGGAGTTTGGGGGTTATAAAATATTAGATTACTATATATAAAGGGTCACAGATAGTGGAGGAACTCTGGGTGAAGTATAAGTTCCTTCAGCCCAGAGGGAACCTGCTAACAATGTCTGGTTCAGTTCCCCATCTCCCCATCTTCTCTAAGGGCTCTCGGCTTTCCTGAGAAATCAGGGGCCAGTGATAACCTATGCTGTGATTGAAGCAGTGATACCAGGTGGCAATAACAAGTTGTTTATGTAGTCTCATGTGCTCAGTATATACTTAGTGTATGCCCAGTGTTGTTTTGTAACATAAGGGTATTCAAGTATATAAAGGGGGAAGACCTTGGAATAAACGGACTCCATATTTCCACTATTCTCAGGAGTCTTGCCTGATCATTCCTCCACTAAGACAGTATATTTTAACAACCTTGACATGAGGGCTCTAGAAACCACAGAATGTTTTGTCACTCTAACTTGGGGGATTCTAGAAAGCAGAACATAACAACTATACATCTTGATTATTGTGTTGTGTATATCTAATATATTCCACTGATCCACCACTCTATTTCTTAACCAGTACCAAATGGTTTTGATTACTGCTGCTTTATAATATAGTTTTCGATTTGGTAATGTCTAATATATTCCACTGATCCACCACTCTATTTCTTAACCAGTACCAAATGGTTTTGATTACTGCTGCTTTATAATATAGTTTTCGATTTGGTAATGCTAAAATCACTGTCCTTTGTACTGTTTTTGTTTTTTGTTTTTCATTAATCCTTTTGATTTTCTTGACTTTTTTCAGTTGTTCCAGTTGAATTCTGTTATTATTTCTAGTTCTATAAAATATTTTTGGCAGTTTGTTTGGCATTGCACTGAACAAATAGGCCAATTTAGGCATAATTGTCATTTTTTATTATATTAGCTTGGGCCTAGCTATGAACAATAGATATTTTTTCAATTGTTTAGCTCTTACTTTATTTGTGTAAGAAGTGTTTTGCAATTGTGTTCATATAGTTCTTGGGTTTGTCTTGGCAGGTAGACACCCAAGTACTTTATTTTGTCTATAGTTATTTTAAATGGAATTTCTCTATCTCTTGCTGATCAGTTTTCTCAGTAATATATGGAAATACTGATGATTTGTGTGGGTTTATTTTATATCCTACAACTTTGCTAAAGCTAATAATTTCCAGTAGGTTTTTGGATGATTTGCTAGTGTTCTTTAAGTATATCATCATATCCTCTGCAAAAAGTGAAATTTTTATTTCTTCATTGCCTCTTATAATTGTTTTAATTATTTTTATTTTCTTATTGCTAAATTCACCATTTCTAGTCAAATGTTGAAAAGCAGTAGTGATAATGGGCATCTTTGTTTAACCTCTGATTTTATCAGGACTGTATCCAGCTTGTCTCCCTTATATATAATGCTTGTTGTTGATTAAAAAAAAAACTTATTTTTAAAAAATATTTATCTCTATTCTCTTTAATGTTTTTTTTTTTTAAATAGAAATGGGTGTTATATTTTGTCAAAACTTTTCCTGCATCTTTTGAGATTGTCATATCATTTCTGTTAGTTTTGTTATTGATATGGTCAATTATGGTAATAGTTTTTCTAATTTTGAACTAGCCCTGCATTCCTGTATAAATCCCAGTTGGTCATAATATCTTGCTGATAAGTTGCTATAATTTCTTTGCAAATATTTTATTTAAATTTTTGGCATCAATATTTATTAGGGAGGTTGGTCTATAATTTTCTTTCTCTATTTTGGTTCTTCCTGATTTAGGTATCAGTACAACACTGTCATCATAGAAGGAATATGACAACTCCTTTACTTTTTTTTTTTTTCCAAATAGGTTACATATTATTGGAATTAATTGTTCTCTAAAAGTTTGGTAGAATTCACTTGTGAATCCATCTGTCCCTGGAGATTTTTTCTTAAGGACTTGTTTATTGACTTTCCATGCTAGTGCTTCAAGTGCTTGTGACTTGCTTATTGTTGTGGGATATCCCAACCTACTTGCATCTATTCTTCCAGTTTTCTGGGGCTCATAATTTGCCTTCTCAACTGGAGATGGAAGTCTCTCAAATGGCCTTCTTTGCCACTGACTTGATGAGCTAGGATTGAAGGATCTTGGTTGATGAGTTATGCTGTGGCTAAGAGTTTCCTGTCAGCTTGCCCAGGCACTGTTTGTACAAGCATATACTATAGTTTTGCCCAAGTGAGACAGACTTTTTCCTGAATTCCTTATACATAATCTTAATGTAAAAAGTTGTTTCATTTCATCTTTTTTGTGAATTCTGTTGATCTAGAATTGTAAAGGGCTGAAACTATGAAAAGGTGTAGTTGAAGGTATAGTTGAATCAGACAGCTGAGTACTTAAGACTAATTATAATTAACCATTTGATATGAGACAATGACTCTATTAGCATATGTTTGGATAAATGGCTTTTCTCACAATTGATGTGAGCTCAATGTTTGATATTAAGATAATCATAGGCTAGGATTGGGGGGGGGGGTGAATCAGGCCAGAGTCACTTGGAGGTAGGATAAGGAAGAGAAAGATAGAGATTCTCGACTTCAGAATGGAGAAGAGATCTTTGGCAAAACTCCTGGCAGTTTGCCTGCTTCCTTCACTTCTCCCACTAAAGACCAAGGACTTTTACTTATCCTGACTCTGGCTGATCCTGAGGCCTCCAGGGAGCTAATTTGGACTTAACACAGAATCTGTTAGAGACTTGATTTAACATTGTTCTCTTGACAGTGTTGTATCTATGTATTTATAAAAACTAAGTTTTTTTTTTTTCTTTTTTAAATATACTGTAATTTTTATTCCCTCCTTTTACAAAGAGGCATTGTATTACAGTAGACAAGAAACTGTCTTTGGATCCTGGAGAAACTGGGTTCATGTTTCAGTCCTAAAAAGAGAGGCAATGTGACTCTGGGCAAGTTAAATAACCTGGCAGTTATATAGGTCTGTATCTATATATAGGCAAGCTTTTGTCACTAACAATTGCCTACCCCCCAAAAAAAAAGTATCTATTTGCATTGGTAGAGAGAGTTGGCTCTTTTGTGTTCCCCTTATCAAGGAAATTACATAGCTAGTACATAACCTAATCTTACTGCACATGAGTTATTCTATCAAAATTCAATATGCAAACTTTTTGTTTTTTTTCTCAGAATCAGATCTCAGTAGCTAAATAGACTGTAAAATAGAGGAAGTCCATTGCTTTTATATTAGAGGATCAAGTTCAAATGTACTTCTGATACCATTATGTCAGCCTGGACAAGTTTTTTTTTTTTAAATACTTCACCTCTGAAGATATCATTTTCTTTATCTGTAAAATGAGGAAGTTGCATTGGTTGGTTTCAAAGGTTTGTTATATATTTTTATCTATAATCCTTTGGAATTAAGAATTGTCAAATATACATTATATCTACATTATACAAGTTCCTGAGCTTATTTATAATTGTTCTTTTTTTTATCATCTATAATTTCATTTTCTTTTAAATCTTTCAGACATAGAAGGGACAAAAAAACTTTGGATTAGCCTACTTTTTCTTTTGCCTCTCCTTTAGAGGAAAGATAGGATTACAAAATTTAATCATTTATTTTTAATAGTTTATCTATATCAATATCATATATATATGCATATGTGTGTATATTCTGTCTCTGTCTCTCTCATCATGCATATTATATATTTTTGTATATATTTTAAAGTTTATATACATAGCTATTTGCAAATATTCTTCCCCTTTAGAATGTAAATTCCATGAGGGCAAGAATATAGGATTTTTGTTTTGGTCTGGGTTGGCTTTAGTGCCAGTTTGTTTGTTTCTTGCATTTCATTTTGGCCCTAGGATTTAACACAATGCCTGTCATAAAGGACATACTTAAGATATGCTTGTTTGTTTACCTTAAATTCACTCTGTATTCCAAAATAATAAGACACCTCTAGTAAAAGTTGTTAAATAGACTGAATGTTATCTTTATCAGAAATTTCATCATCTTTTTAAATCTTCTCTTCCTTTCTAACAATACTTGACCCTTTCCTATGAAAATTACCTTCCTCTTATTCCGCTCTGCTAACTCAGCTAAGTTATTATCTGTCATTGGCTTAAGGTTTTACTTTTTAGGGACATTTTAATTCTGTTAGGAGATTATAGAAGATCTACAACCCTTAACACATCCTTCTCCCTAAAAGAATGACTCTCTCAGAGTGAGATTTTATTTTATTTTATTTTATTTTATTTTTTTATTTTTTTATTCATTTTTCCAAATTATCCCCTCCCTCCCTCCACTCCCTCCCCCAGATGGCAGGTAATCCCATACATTTTACATGTGTTACAATATAACCTAGATACAATATATGTGCATAAATACCATTTTCTTGTTGCACATTAATTATTAGCTTCCGAAGGTATAAGTAACCTGGGTAGATAGACAGTAGTGCTAACAATTTACATTCGCTTCCCAGTGTTCCTTCTCTGGGTGTAGTTATTTCTGTCCATCATTGATCAACTGGAAGTGAGTTGGATCTTCTTTATATTGAAGATTTCCACTTCCATCAGAATACATCCTCATACAGTATTGTTATTGAAGTGTACAGTGATCTTCTGGTTCTGCTCATTTCACTCAGCATCAGTTGATTTAAGACTCTCCAAGCCTCTCTGTATTCCTCCTGCTGGTCTTTCTTACAGAGCAATAATATTCCATAACCTTCATATACCACAATTTATCCAACCATTCTCCAATTGATGGACATCCATTCAACTTCCAGTTTCTAGCTACAACAAAAAGAGCTGCCACAAACATTTTGGCACATACCGCTCTTTAGTATTTCTTTGGGATATAATCCCAATTAACAGCAATGCTGGGTCAAAGGGTATGCACAGTTTGACAACTTTTTGGGCATAGTTCCAAATTGCTCTCCAGAATGGCTGGATTCTTTCACAACTCCACCAACAATGTATCAGTGTCCCAGTTTTCCCACATCCCCTCCAACATTCATCATTATTTGTTCCTGTCATCTTAGCCAATCTGACAGGTGTGTAGTGGTATCTCAGAGTTGTCTTAATTTGCATTTCTCTGATCAGTAGTGATTTGGAACACTCTTTCATATGAGTGGAAATAGTTTCAATTTCATCATCTGAGAACTGTCTGTTCATATTCCTTGACCATTTATCAATTGGAGAATGGTTTGGTTTCCTATAAATCAGGGTCAGTTCTCTATATATTTTGGAAATGAGACCTTTGTCAGAACCTTTCCTTTTAAAAATATTTTCCCAATTTGTTACTTCCCTTCTAATCTTGTTTGCATTAGTATTGTTTGTACAAAAACTTTTTAGTTTGATGTAATCAAAATCTTCTATTTTGTGATCAATAATGATCTCTAGTTCTCCTCTGGTCATAAATTCCTTCCTCCTCCACAGGTCTGAGAGGTAGACTATTCCCTGTTCCTATAATCTATTTATGATCTCAGAGTGAGATTTTAGGTAGATGCAGTTAGGTATTTAGAGGTAATGAAACCTTCCTAGTGACTCTCAAATGATATTCCATAGATCCTGGTAAGAGAAATATATAGTGTTAAATTTTATTTTTATCAGATCCATGCAGTTAAGTGGAATAAATTTTGTTTCTTTCTGAAAGAAAGAAAAGAAAAATTTTTTCTGCCTCAAATATTTAGCAGAGCAGACATCAGAAAGTGTTCTGCCTGGATTAATTGCTCCAAATCTGAACTGGTCATGGTATTTGGATAAAGGTCACATAGTCCACTTCTCATATTTAATTTCAGCTAGAAAGAACTTTAAAGTCCTTAGAGGTTTAGTTCAGGGCAGTAAACCACTGAAAAGCTACTGAGGCTTATCTTTAGTCTTATACAAATGATTGAAAACTTTCAGATCTAAAAAAGTTGAAAGGATAGTAGACTTTAACTCCACTATTCCTAATTCCACTCAAGTATCCAGAAGTGGTTCAGAATGGCTAAAAATTAGGGGAAAGAAAAATAAAGGGAAAAATGGAATTAAAAAAAGTTCAGAGGGAAAAACTTCACTTAAAATATAACATTTATGACAATTTTGATCACATTACATTTAAAGGTTTTTGCATGAACAAAATCAACAGAAACAAGATTAAAATGAAAGTACAAAGCTGGAAAAATCTTTACATCCAGTGTTTGTGATAAAGATCTTTTTTTCTAAAATATATACAAAACTATATTAAATTTATAAGAATACAAGTCATTCTCCAGTTGACAAGTGATCAAAGGATATGAATTTTCAGGTGACAAAATTAAAGTTATCTACAATCATATAAAAGATACTCTAAATCACTATTGATTAGAGAAATGAAATTTTTTTATTAATTTTATAATTATACAAATTTTGACAGTATATATGCATGAGTAATTTTTTATAACATTATCCCTTGTATTCATTTTTCCAAATTTTTCCCTCCCTTTCTCTACTCCCTCCCCTACATAACAGGCAATCTCATACATTTTACATGTGTTACAGTGTAACCTAGATACAATATATGTGTGTAAATCTAATTTTCTTGTTGCACCTTAAGTATTGGATTCCGAAGGTATAAGTAACCTGGGTAGATAGACAGTAGTGCTAACAGTTTACATTCAATTCCTAGTGTTCCTTCTTTGGGTGTAGCTATTTCTGTCCATCATTGATCAACTGGAAGTCAGTTGGATCTTCTTTATGTTGAAGATATCCACTTCCATCAGAATACCTCTTCATACAGCATTGAAGTGTACAGAGATCTTCTGGTTCTATTCATTTCACTCAGCATCAGTTGATGTAAGTCTCTCCAAACCTTTCTGAATTCATCCTGCTGGACATTTCTTACAGAGCAATAATATTCCATAACCTTCATATACCATAATTTACCCAACCATTCTCCAATTGATACACATCCATTCATCTTCCAGTTTCTAGCCACTACAAAGAGAGCTGCCACAAACATTTTAGCACATAGAGGTCCCTTTACCTTCTTTAGTATTTCTTTGGGATATAAGCCCAGTAGTAGCACTGCTGGATCAAAAGGTATGCACAGTTTGATAACTTTTGGTCATAGATTCAAATTGCTCTCCAGAATTGCCGGATTCTTTCACAACTCCACCAACAATGTATTAGTGTCCCAGTTTTCCCACATCCCATCCAACATCCATCATTATTTGTTCCTGTCATCTTAGCCAATCTGACATGTGTGTAGTGGTATCAAAGAGTTGTCTTAATTTGCATTTCTCTGGTCAGTAGTGATTTGGAACACTCTTTCATATGAGTGGATATAGTTTCAATTTCATCATCTGAGAATTGTCTGTTCATATCCTTTGACCATTTATCAATTGGAGAATGTTTTGATTTCTTATAAACTAGGATCAGTTCTCTATATATTTTGGAAATGAGACCTTTATAAGAACCTATAACTGTAAAAACATTTTCCCAATTTGTTACTTCCCTTCTAATCTTGTTTGCATTAATATTGTTTGTACAGAAACTTTTTAGTTTGATGTAATCAAAATCTTCTATTTTGTGATCAATAATGATCTCTAGTTCTCCTCTGGTCATAAAATCCTTCCTGCTCCACAGGTCTGAGAGGTAGACTATCCTCTGTTCCTCTAATCTATTTATGATCTCATTATTTATGAATAAATCATGGACCTATTTTGATTTTATCTTGGTATATGGTGTTAAGTGTGGATCCATACCTAATTTCTGCCATACTAATTTCCAGTTTTCCCAACAGTTTTTTCAAATAATCAATTTTTATCCCCAATGGTGGTATCTTTGGGTTTGTCAAACACTAGATTCCTATAATTGTACATTTTTTTTGTCTTTTGTACCTAATCTGTTCCACTGATTGACTGGTCTATTTCTTAACCAATACCAAATGGTTCTGGTGACTGCTGCTATATAATATAGCTTTAGATCAGGTACAGCTAGACCACCTTCATCTGACTTTTTTTTCATTAATTCCCTTGAAATTCTCTACCTTTTATTCTTCCATATGAATTTTGTTGTTATTTTTTCTAGGTCATTAAAATAATTTTTTGGAAGTCTGATTGGTATAGCACTAAATAAATAGATTAGTTTAGGGAGTATTGTCATCTTTATTATATTCGCTCGGCCTATCCACAAGCACTTAATATCTTTCCAATTATTTAAACCTGACTTTATTTTTGTGGCAAGTGTTTTGTAATTTTGCTCATATAATTCCTGACTTTTCTTTGATAGATGGATTCCCAAATATTTTACACTCTCAACATTTGTTTCATGTGGAATTTCTCTTTGTATTTCTTGCTGTTGCATTTTGTTGGTGATGTATGAAAATGCTGAGGATTTATGTGGATTTATTTTGTATCCAGCAATGTTGCTAAAGTTGTGAATTATTTCTAATAACTTTTTATTAGAATGTCTGGGGTTGTCTAAGTATACCATCATATCATCTGCAAAGTGTGACAGTTTGATTTCCTCACTACCTACTCTTATTCCTTTAATCTCTTTCTCAACTCTTATTGCCAAGGCTAGCATTTCTAATACAGTATTGAATAGTAATGGTGATAGTGGGCAAATTTATTTCACTACTGATCTTACTGGGAAAGGTTCCAGTATATCTCCATTATACATTATGCTTACTGACGGTCGTAAATATATGTTCCTGATTATTCTAAGGAATAGTCCATTTATTCCTATACTCTCAAGCGTTTTTAGTAGGAATGGATGTTGGATTTTATCAAATGCTTTTTATGCATCTATTGAGATGATTATATGTTTTTTATTAATTTGATTATTAATATGGTCAATTATACTAATAGTTTTCCTAATATTAAATCAGCCCTGCATTCCTGGTATAAATCCTACTGGATCATAGTGTATTAACCTGATGATGATTTTCTGAAGTCTTTTTGCTAATATTTTATTTAAGATTTTAGCATCAATATTCATTAAGGAAATTGGTCTATAGTTTTCTTTCGCAGTTTTCGATCTACCTGGTTTAGGTATCAGTACCCTGTCTGTGTCATAAGAGGAGTTTGGTAGGACTCCTTCATCCCCTATTTTTTCAAATAGTTTATATAACATTGGGGCTAATTGTTCTTTAAATGTTTGGTAGAATTCACATGTAAATCCATCTGGTCCTGGGGATTTTTTCCTGGGGAGTTGATTAATAGCTTGTTCTATCTCTTTTTCTGAAATGGGACTATTTAAGCAATTTATTTCCTCCTCTGTTAATCTAGGAAGCCTATATTTTTGGAGGTAGTCATCCATTTCACTTAAGTTCATTCTTCATTGGTGGAAAGATCCCCCTTTTCATTTGTAAGACTAACAATTTGATTTTCCTCTTTCCTTTTTCTGATCAGATTTACCAAAGGTTTATCTATTTTGTTGGCTTTTTCATAAAACCAACTCTTAGTTTTATTTATTAATTCAATAGTTTTGTTTTTTTTACTTTCAATTTTATTGATTTCTCCTTTTAATTTTAGAATTTCAAGTTTAGTTTTTGGTTGGGGGTTTTTAATTTGGTCTTTTTCTAGCTTTTTAAGTTGCAGGCCCAATTCATTGATCTTCTCTTTCTCTATTTTATTCAAGTAAGCCTCTAAAGATATAAAATTTACCCTTATTACCACTGTAGCTGCATCCCACAAATTTTGGTATGATGTCTCATCGTTTTCATTGTCTTTGGTGAAATTATTGTTTCTATAATTTGCTGTTTTGCCCAGTTATTCTTTAAGATGAGATTATTTAGTTTCCAATTACTTTTTGGTCTACTTACCCCTAACTTCTTGTTGAATGTAGTTTTTATTTCATTGTGATCTGAGAAGAAGGCATTTATTATTTCTGCCTTCCTGCATTTAATTTTGAGATCTTTATGTCCCAATATATGGTCAATTTTTGTATAGGTTCCAAGAACTGCTGAGAAAAATATATACTCCTTTCTATCACCATTCGGTTTTCTCCAAAGATCTATCATACCTAGTTTTTTTAATGTTCTCTTTACCTGTTTAATTTCTTTCTTATTTGTTTTGTTGTTTGATTTGTCTAATTCTGAAAGTGCAAGGTTGAGATCTCCCACTATTATAGTTTTGCTGTCTATATCTTCTTGCAACTCTCTTAATTTATCCTTTAGGAAGTTAGATGCTATGCCACTTTGTGCCTTTTTGTTGATTATTGATATGACTTCATTGTTTATGCTACCTTTTAGCAGGATATAATTTCCTTCCTTATCTCTTTTAATTAGATCAGTTTCTGCTTTTGCTTGATCTGAGATAAGGATGGCAACCCCTGCTTTTTTGGCTTTACCTGAAGCATAATAGATTCTGCTCAAACCTTTTTCCTTTACTCTGTATGTATCTCCTTGCTTTAATTGTGTTTCCTGTAAACTACATATTGTAGGGTTCTGACTTTTGATCCAGTCTGCTGTCTGCCTCCGTTTAATGGGAGAGTTCATCCCATTCACATTTACAGCTAAAATTACAAAGTCTGCATTTCCTGCCATCATATTATCCCCAGATTATGTTTTTTTCCCTTGACCCCCCTGAACCCCTTCCCCCATATTTAATTTGTAGACCCCACTTATAACGCACAGCCTTCCCTTTTTAGTATCCCTCCCCCCTCCTTTTAAGTCCCTTCCCCTTTCTTGTACCCTTCCCTTATTCCCCTTTTCCTTTTCCCTTTTTACTCTTTCCCCTTTTACTAAGGTGAGAGAGAATTTTCTGAAAAACATATATGTCAATTATTTACTCTTTGAGCCTACTCTGATGAGAGTAAGATTCACACGATTCTCCCCTCTCTAAATTCCCTCAGATGTGGTAGATTTTCTATGTCTCTACTTTGGATTTAGTTTCCCTCTTTTTATCACTCCTTCCACTTTTTCTGATACTATCCCCTTCCCTTTAGTACTTCCCTTTTTTTAAATATTATATCAGTAAAATCAAATTATCCATGAGGACTTTCTGTATATCCACAACAGAGTTCTTTTTATACCTTTTTCTCCTTTTCTACAGTCTTGTGGATGTAGATCAAATTTTTTGTTTAAGTCTGTTTTTTTTTTTTTTCTTAGAAACAAATGGAATTCCTCTGTTTCATTAAATGACCATCTTCTTCCATGGAAGAAAATGCTAAACTTAGCTGTGTATTTTATTCTTGGTTTCAATACTTGTTCTTTTACCTTTCAGAATATCAGGTTCTAGGCCCTTCAGTCCTTTAATGCGGAGGCAGCTAGATCTTTTGTGACCCTTATTGTGGCACCTTTATATTTGAATTGTTTTTTCTTCACTGCTTGCAATATTTTTTCCTTAGTTTGGTAGTTCTGCAGCTTAGCCACAATGTTCTGTGGAGTTCTTTTTTTAGGGTCTTTTTCAGAAGGTGTTTGATGAATTCTTTTAATGCCTATTTTCCCTTCTGTTTCTATTATCTCTGGACAGTTGTCTTTGATGATTTCCTGTAAAATAGAATCTAGGCTCTTTTTTTGATCGTAGTTTTCAGGAAGCCCAATTATCCTCAGATTCTCTCCTAGATCTATTTTCCAGGTCTATAGATTTTTGCAGTAAATATTTGACGTTATTCTCCAGCTTTTCTTTCTTTCTCTCTTTCTTTTTTTTTTTTTGTTTTGTTTTGTTTTCTTTGATTGATTCTTAGTTTCTCAATGAATCATTCATTTCTATTTGTTCCGTCCTGATTTTTAACGAGTTATTTTTTTCATTCACATTTTTAGTTCTTTTTGTATATGCTCAATTGAGTTTTTAAATGAACTATTTTGCTCTGTTGAAATTTTTTCCATTTTACTAATATTTTTAGTGAGTTATTTTCTTTTTCCTCTTCAGAAATCCTGCTTTCTTCAGACTTTCTTATCTTTTCCAATTCAGAAATCCTATTTTCCTGTGATTTTTTTTAATCTTTTCTAATTTACAAATTTTGTTTCCCTGCACTTCCCGTGAATTCTTTATTTTGTCCAACTCAAATTTCAGGATGTTGTTATTCTCTTTCCTTTCCCCATTTTTCTTCAAACTCTCTTAACTTTTTAATACTCTTCTAGGAGAGAGTTATGTGATGGGGGGCAGGTATCATTCCCCTTTAGGGTGTTATCTGCAGACTCTCTGCTGTTAGCTTCCTCGGGATTGGATACCTGCTCTTTCCCTGTGTAGAAGGTGTCAATCGTTTTCTTCAGCTTCTTACTCATTGTTAAAAATCTGTTGGGGTCTGCCCTTGGGGTAAGAAGTTTATTTATTTATTTACCAGCTTCCTCCCAGACTGGAGGTAGAATGCAACAACCTTGTGACTGGGCTAACAGAGAGCTCTGGGAGAGAGTTCCCCTTCCTACTCCCTGGAAATGCCTCAGAGGTGATTAGTACAGCTGCGCTTTAAGGAGTGCCCAGTGAAGAACCCCACTGTGTGGCCTAGCGACTGCCTTGAGGTTTAAGGCTGAAATTCACAAACCCCAGCCAATGCCTCCCATGGGGCCGTGGATATCAGCAGCTGACGTGAAAAGCCCCTGCACTCAAACCAGAAGTGTCTTCCCGGAAACTTCAATCCCTTCTTCAAAGGTTCAGCATCTCTGGGAGTTCCCCTTCTCTGTGAATTCCGCTGCTGCTAGAATTCCACTGCCTCAGGATGAGCCCCACACTATGTGGATTAGAGGCTGCCTCAGGCTGTGTCCCAGCTGTCCAAGCTCTTAACTACCCCAAGGAGAAGCCCCAGGCAGCAGAAGGCAGCTGCACAGCCTTGCTGAGATCTATTAGGTCACTTCCGTATTGGGGTGGTTCTAGGATCTGACTTTATATTTTAAAGTGGCTTGATTTCTCTTCTGATCTGCTGTTTTATAAGCAGAGAAGAGCTAACAGCCTGTGTCAGATTCCTCTATCATAGTGGTTTCTCTGATCCCAGAGTTCTCCTCAGCCCAATCAGCACAGTGTGTTAGCACCTACCCTTGTCTGTGCTGATCTTCTTCTTTTTTTTTTTTTTTTTTTTTTTTTTTTCTCCCCTAGGAACTGACCTTTTCTGTTGAAATTCCAGATTCTCTTCAGCTGTTAAGTTGTGCTTCTAAGCCTTGTGGTTTTTATCAGTCCAGCATTATTTTTGAGGCTGATTTAACTAATTGGTAATGAGGGAAGAAGGGAGCTTACAAATTCACGTGTATCTTCTCTGCCATCTTGGCTCACCCCCCCCCCCCGAAATGCAAATTAAAACACTTCTGAGATACAACCTCACACTTCTCAGATTGCTAAAATGACAGGAAAAGATAATGATAAATGTTGGAATAGATATGGGAAAACACTAATGCATTGCTGGTGGAGTTGTGAAATGATTGAACAATTCTGGATATCAATCTGCAACTGTACCCAAAGGGCTAACAAACTCTGCATATTTTTTGACCCAATATTAGCATTTCTGGGTCTATAACTCAAGGAAATCATGAAGGAGGGAAAAAGACCCACATATGCAAAAATGTTTGTAGCTGTTCTTTTGGAAAATGAGTAGAGCAATTGAGGAATGCCGGAATGGCTGAATAAGATGTGGTATATGAAGACAATGCAATAATATTGTTCTATAAAAATGATGAACAAACTGATTTTAGAAAGCCTGAAAAGATTTGCACAAAATGATGCTGAGTGAAACAAACAGAACATATGAATACACTGTACACAATAATAGCAAGAATGTGCAATGATTAACTATGAAAGACTCGGCCCTTCTCAGTAACTCAGTGATCCAAAACAATATCAATAGACTTTGAACAGAAAAAGCATCCTGAAAAGTTGCCCAGAGAAATGCAAATTAAGACAATTCTAAGGTACCACTACACATCTATCAGATTGGCTAAAATGACAGGAAAAGATAATGATGAATGTTGGAGGGGTTGTGGGAAAACTGGAACACTGATGCATTGTTGATGGAACTGTGAAAAGATCCAGTCATTCTGGAAAGCAATTTGGAAATATATTCAAAAAGTTATCAAACTGGACATACCCTTTGATCCATCAGTGTTTCCACTGGAATTATATCCCAAAGAAATCTTAAAGGAGGGAAAGGGACTCACATGTGCAAAAATGTTTGTGGCACCCCTTTTTGTAGTAGCTAGAAACTGGAAACTGAGTGGGGGTCTTTGAGTTTATCAAACATTTGACTATTATAGTCATTGACTACTCTGTCCTGTGAACCTAATCTATTTCACTGATTTACTACTCTATTTTTAGCCAGTACCAAATGGTTTTTATGACCATTGCTATATAACATATGTTATAATTATCATAGTGTTAATTATAAATCTGTTTTCATGATCCTCTATTGAATGCAATTTTTATTGCATTATAATTTGAAAAATCTAATAATAACATAGGCTACTATTAATATACCCTGATAATAATATGGATTATATCTATTACAATCTTATAATTATAAGGTATTTAATATTTCTATTTTGAATTAAATTATGAGTTTTTTATGCTTTAATAAAGGATCAGTTTTTGTGAAAGTTTCATGTGAAGCTGAGAGATAGGTATTCTCCCTTCTATTCCCATTCAGTTTTCTCCTGAGATCTATCAAATCTTTTCAATATTCTCCTTTTTTTCTTTCTTATTTAAATTATGGTTATATTTATGTAACTGTGAGAAAGGAAAGATGAGGTCTCCCTACTATTTCTTCATTTAATTCACTTAATTTTTCCTTTAATAATGTAAATGCTATGCATTTAGTATTATATGTTTAGCACTGATATTATTTTATTATCTATGGTGCCTTTATGAAATCATAGTTTCTTACTCATTCCTTTTAATTATCTGTATTTTTGCTTTTGGTTTATTTGAGATCATTATTACTACTTCTGCCTTTTTAATTTCAGCATAAGCAAATGTATTTCTTGCAAACAACATATTGTTGCATTTTGGCTTTTAATCCATTATTCTATCTCCTGTTTTATGGGTGAGTTCAGCTCATTTAGATTCACAGTTATGATTACTATCTGTCTCTTTTTAGCTTGTCCCCCCTCTAAAATCTGTTCTGCTTCCTGATCACAGCTTTTTTTTTTTTTATCTGCCTTTTTTTTATCATCACCTTTACTGTTTTTGTCTTCTCTTTCTACTTTCAAATTAGGTAAGCTAGAATTCTATTACCAGTAGTATGTGTGTGTGTTTATACACATATATGTATATATACACCTCATTGAACCAATTCATAATAGTGAAATGTATTGCCAGTTCTTCCATTTCCCATTAACCATTAAAAAATCTTTGATGTGCACCTCTTTTATTTCAGAAAACTTTTTCCTTTCTACCTATTCCCTCCACTTCTTCACATCGTATCCTTCTCTCACCTATCCATTTTTACACCATCCTAATATAATAAACTCTTATCTATTCTCACTTTCTATGTAAAATCATCATAAAAGATGAAGTATTGATAAAATTATTAGAGGCCACATGTATTTTTCCCATATAGAAAGATAAGCAATCTACAGAATCTTCTGTGATTGTTCTTTTATTATTTACCTTTTATGGCTTTTTCTTTAATTTTATATTTTAATGTCAAATTTTCTACTTAGCTCTTTTTTTCATCAGAAATGTTGAAAGGGATCATATCATTGAATATTCATTTTTTTCCTTTGAAGAAATAGACTTAGTTCATTGGCTAAATTATTCTTGATTGTGATCCCAGCCCTTTACATTCTAGAATATCTAGAATATCCAAGCCTTTTTTCTCTTTAGTGTGGTAGTTACTAAATCTTATGTGCTTCTAACTGTGATTTCATGGTATTTAAGTTGTTTCTATCTTGCTGCTTTGACTTGAGATCTGGAATATGACGATAATGTTGCCTGTAGTTTTCATTCTGAGATCTTTTTCAGATTTTGATCAGTGGATTCTTTTGATTTCTATTTTACTCTCAGGTATATTGGGACTTTAATTGATAATTTTTAATATATATCTAAACTCTTTGATCATGATTTTCAGGTAGTTCAATAATTTTCATATTATTTCTTCCTGATTTTTTCCAGGTCGGGTGTTTTTTCAATGAGATATTTCACATTTTCCTCTATGTTTTTCAATATTCTTATTTTGTTTCATTTATTTGAGACCATCAGTTTCCAGTTTTCACAATCTAATGTGTAAGGAATTAACTCCTTGTGTATAATACATTCCTGATTCTGCTTGTTTTACTCAGCATCAGTTCATGCAAATCTTTCCAGGTCTTTTAAAAATCAGCTTTAATGTGTGATTATCAACTATAAAAGACTTGGTTCTCCTCAGTGCTTCAGTGATCCAGAACAATCCCATAGACTTTGGAGAGAAAATGCCACTTGTACCCAGAAAAAAAATAAGGAGACTGAATGTAAATCAACACATGCTCTGTTCACTTTTTTTTTTTTTAAGTCTCATTCATGGTTTTCCCCTTTTATTCTATTTTTTTCTCCCAACATGATTCATAAAGCAATGTATATTAAAAATAAGCAAATTTGCTAGAAAATAAAAAGGAAAAAAGAAATTAATTTTTTTAGTGAGCATTTGTATCTCCCCTCCCCTTTCAAAAATTTGCCTATTCTGCTTTTAAGGAGTTATTTTCATCAGTGAAGTTTTATGTCTCTTTTTCCTATTTAGCCAATTCTGTTTTTATTATTTCTTCAACATTTGTCTTTTCATAGTTGTCTTCCTTTTTTTTTTTCATTTCTTTACCTAAGTTTCTATACCATTCTTATTTCATTTTAAAAAGCAATATTTAGCTTTTCCAGGAATTTTTGTTGAGGTTGTGTTCAATTCACATTTTTCTTTGACTCTACTGTCTTCTTCTAAGTTTATATTTTGATCTTCCCTTTTACTATAGTAGCTTTTTGTTTGTTTATTTCCCCATACTATGTCTAGATTTTGAATTTTATGTTAAAGTTGGGCTCTATTCCTAGTATGTGGTTGAGGGAAAATATCACTTATCTCAAGCTTCAGACTTTTAATACTGCTGTTTTCTTTTAATTTTTTAAAGTAAAAATAATAATAATAATAATAATAATACAAATTGCTTTAGGAATGGCACACTGCTGTTTTGAAAACTACTTCTGGGGGTTGAGGAATTTCCAGTGCTTCCAAGGTGTTGTGATCTGGGAAGAAATGTAATCACTATTTTCCTGATGTTTACTATGGTCCTTAACCAGAAAGGGTGCTTTATCCCTTGGGATTGCAATTGATACTGTTCCACAGAGTCCTTAGTTCCCATTTCCAAAAATTATATTCCTCATTAGTGCTCCTATTCCTTATTGACCAAAACTGCTCCTCTATGCCTTTAAAGTGTGATGCAAAAGTGGGCAAAGACAATGGATTTATCAAATACATCTTGTTCTGCATCCAGTACCAACATAGGGATTCCCTGTAATCTCTTCCTGGCTAGTTTCCAGGGTCTTTTGTCCTCTTTGGCTTGATATCTCTCAAAGCTGCTATTTCTTTTGTCACTATCATCTAGTCCCTGCAATGGTTTTTCATTTATGTGGCATCTAGGCCAACTTCCATTCTCTTGTCACAAAGTTATTTTTTTATGTGATAAGTTGTCTTAGACTGGAACAATGTCTCACTGACCTTTAATGACTCTATTACTTCATAATTCAGTTTGAGGCATTGTTTTAAATTTGTCTGGAGGGGAATGTTGGAAGACCTCAGCTATGTGCTTTTTCTACTTTGTCATTTTGGCTGCATCTCTGGAAGTCTTTGGAAGAAGATTTCTAAAGAAATTACATAAAGTTCAGGACTTGTCCTTGTTTTTTGTTTTTTTGTGTTTTTTTTGTTTGTTTTTTAATTTTCCTATATCAATCATTTGTATGTTTGCAAGGAAAAGGGGAAAAAGGACAAAATGTGCATTTATTAAGCACTTACTATATACCAAGCACTATTCTAAGTGCTTTACAAATATTAGAATCTTCAATCCTCACAACAACTCTTATAAGCAGGTGCTATTATCACCCCTATTTTGTAATTGTGGAAACTGAAGCAAATAGTGATTAATGACTTGTCTAAGATCACTCAACTAGAATGTATCCAAAGTACTAAATTCTTTCTTACACTAAGCCTAGCATTCTGTTTCCTGTATCACTTGGCTACCTGATGAAGACACTGAAGAAATGTTAGACACATTTTCAGATGAGGAAAAGCTGAGAGAAATAGTTGATATCACAGATAGGCTTAAGATTCAAAATGACTCTGCTAGGTTGAAATACTGAATCAATACCAATCAGCATAAGTTTAATGGTATAAATTTAAGTGTTTCATTTAGATGTTTCAAAATAGTGTAAGTAAAGAATAAAGGAGACCCTACTTGATAGAAGTTTGTGTGAAACACAGAATGTTTTGATTAAATACAAACTTAATGTGAACCAAAGTGTAAGGTACCTTCCTAGAAAAGTCAATGCCACTTGAGACTACATTTATAGAAGTTTACATTTCACAAAACCATTTGGTATTGGCTAAGAAATAGACTAGTTGATCAGTGGTATAGGTTAGGTTCACAGGGCAAGATAGTGAATAAAAATAGCAATCTAGTGTTTGACAAACCCAAAGATCCCAAATTTTGGGATAAGAATTCATTATTTGACAAAAACTGCTGGGAAAACTGGAAATTAGTATGGCAGAAAGTAGGCATGGACCCACATTTAACACCACATACTAAGATTAGATCAAAATGGGTCCAAGAATTAGGCATAAAGAATGAAATCATAAATAAATTGGAGGAACATGGGATGGTTTACCTCTCAGACTTGTGGAGGAGGAAGGAGTTTGTGTCCAAGGGAGAACTAGAGATCATTATTGATCACAAAATAGAAAATTTTGATTACACCAAATTAAAAAGTTTCTGCACAAACAAAACTAATGCAAACAAGATTAGAAGGGAAGTAACAAATTGGGAAAACATTTTTACAGTTAAAGGTTCTGATAAAGGCCTCATCTCCAAAATATACAGAGAATTGACTTTAATTTATAAGAAATCAAACCATTCTCCAATTGATAAATGGTCAAAGGATATGAACAGACAATTTTCAGATGATGAAATTAAAACTATTTCCGCTCATATGAAAGAGTGTTCCAAATCACTATTGATCAGAGAAATGCAAATTAAGACATCTCTGAGATATCATTACACACCTGTCAGATTGGCTAAGATGACAGGAACAAATAACGATGAATGTTGGAAGGGCTGTGGGAAAACTGGGACACTGATGCATTGTTGGTAGAGTTGTGAAAGAATCCAACCATTCTGGAGAGCAAACTGGAATTATGCCCAAAAAGTTATCAAAATGTGCATACCCTTTGACCCAGCCATACTACTACTGGGCTTATATCCCAAGGAAATACTAAAGAAGGGAAAGGGACCTGTATGTGCCAAAATGTTTGTGGCAGCCCTTTTCATAGTGGCTAGAAACTGGAAGTTGAATGGATGTCCATCAATTGGAGAATGGTTGGGTAAATTGTGGTATATGAATGTTATGGAATATTACTGTTCTGTAAGAAATGACCAACAGGAGAAATACAGAGAGGCTTGGAGAGACTTACATCAACTGATGCTAAGTGAAACGAGAAGAACCAGAAGATCATTATACACTTCAACAATGATACTGTATGAGTATGTATGCTGATGGAAGTGGATATCTTCAACATAGAGAGGAGCTAATCCAATTCCAATTGATTAATGATGGACAAAATCAGCTACATCCAGAAAAGGAACACTGGGAAATGAGTGTAAACTGTTATTTTTACCTTCTGAATCCAATTCTTCCTGTGCAACAAGAAATTCGATTCTACACACATATATTGTATCTAGAATATACTGTAATATATTTAACATGTATAAGACTGCCTGCCATCTGGGGGAGGGGATTGGGGGAGGAAGGGAAAAAATCTGAATAGAAGTAAGTGCAAGGGATAATGTTGTAAAAAATTACCCATGCATATGTACTGTCAAAAAAAAAGTTTTAATTATAAAATAAAATAAAAATTAAATTAAAAAAAGGAAGTTTACATTTCAGATAAATACAAATAATAAAATTGACACTGCACTAGACACTTATCACAACACATGTAGAGCATTAAATTAAAGTATTCTTCTATAATTTTAAGAGTATTATTGGCAAATTACAGAGACTTCAGAGAATGACAAGATAAATAACTTAAATATGTATGGAGCCTTAGAATTTGTAAAATACTTTTTTTCATATATTGTTTCATTGAAAATTAAGAATGATACTGTGCATAAAATAAGATTAGTCCTTTCATTTCTTTTTAAGGATGAGGAAACTAAGACCCAGAGAATCTTTTAGCTCAATGTTCATAAACCTAATAAAATATTATTTCTTGTCTAGTTTTTTTTCTCTTTATATACAAAATCTATTCCACATAATTTCTGCTCCTGGAAAAGTTACTATGAAGGATAACCAAGATGTTGTGACAATATATGTTTTATTTGAAACCACATCTGATTTATTAGGAATGGTTAAGGTAGATTTAGGATCACTAATTGGAATTTACAATTTAAAAGGTTTTACTTCCAAATAAGAAAAAACTTTCATGAGAAACAATGGTCCAGTGAACAGATTGGCTCGATACTGTTTTCCTACTTTTATTTCAAGTTATATGATATTGAATCTCTGTTTTTGCAAGTGTTCCTGAAGGGTTGAGTGACAGTGTTCTAGCAAAGTTATCTGCTAAATTAGAAATGCTGTGGCACAGAAATGAAAGGTATTATGGAACTTGGGAATCTTGGAGATTGGGGTCCTAGTCTAAATTTCATCATTAACTGAGTAGGCATAATTGAGCCCCAAAATTTCTTTGAGCCTCAGTTTTCTCATCTGTATGATGAGGAGTTTGAATAGATATAATTTATATATCTACTCTTTTTATGATGCTTTAAAGTTTTCAAAGAATTATATATATATATGCTGATATATATATATATATAAATTCCATTTGATTGTCACAGACAACCATGGAAAAGTAAATGCTATTATGATTCCTATTGTACAGATAAGAAACTGAGGCAGACACTCTGGCAGACAAACTACATGTCAAGGGTCACTCAATTTGTAAGTAGTCTGAACTAGAACTCATGTCTTCATGATCCCAGGTTCAGTTCTCTATTCAGTGGACCATCTGCAGATTTACCTTTGAGGTTCTTTTCAGATGAGATACTGTGATTAAGGTTTTGGAGATAACAAATTCCATATGCTATTTTTAAAAATCACTAATAATGACATAATGGCTGATACTGTCAATCTAGTTATTTCATCTTAATTGAGTAATCATTTCTGGGGCAGAAAACTCCTCTATTCTAAATGGGTTTTATTAGACATCTTTATACAGTCTTGGTTTGCCTACAATTCTGATTACTTTCATCATGAAGGGTTAAATGGTAGTTCCTTAACTGGGAAAAATATACGTGGTTGTGTGGTTGGTGCTGGGAATACCAGTAGTCATCTGCATCATAAATACATTGACCCTATGAACTTTCTTGGCCAACTTGTAATAGATGGTTGGCTGAATACGAAAAAAAATTGGCTATCATTTGCTCTGAAACATGGTTTGGGGTTAATCAACAAACAAAATGTATCTGACTTGTTTGGGAAATGAGAGCTGGACAAGCCATATATTCATTGTGTGCATTTTATCAGTATTTTATGAAAATGCATATACATATACTTATTCCAACACATCAAATGTTATTTAAAAACCTTATTACAAAAGATTTATGCTTATCCAGTGCTGGAGACACCCTCCCTCTGGCTTGAGCAATATCAGAGTGAGTGGGATTTTAAAATGACACCAGGGTGCAGTCAAAAAGCTTAACTGAGCAAAAGGGAGCTTAGCAGGATTGAAAGACATGCCTCACTTTTAGCTGTTTTCTTATTTCTTTCCTACCTCACAAACCTTGGAGCCTACTTTGGAGTATTCAGCCCTTTCTCCTTCATTTAGCATCTGATGTGCACAACCAGAACATTCACAGCTGGTCCTGATCAGGCTGGACCGTAGACTCTTCAAACTTACATCAGTGAGGCAAATCCCCCTGGGTCAGACAACCTTGGCAAAACTAGCTAAACATTTTTGCAAAATTACTTGCAGATCTCTCAAGTTACTAGTAATTTTGAAGCATGAATGGGATCCAAAATGTGTTCTCTGTGTATATGTGTACATGTGCATACTTTTTAAACTAAAAAAAAAAAAAAAAAAAAAAAAAAAAAAAACAGAAAAAAAATAAATATAGTCTAATTTGCATTAATGAAAATAGGATTGTAAATAGAGGAGTGGAGACAAGGTAAGAAAGTAAGAAAGAAACAAGAAGCATCCTTCCCAGATTGTACTCATACTCCTTTGTAAAGCAATGACCTTGAGAATTAGCACATTAAAAAAAAAAAAAAAAAAAAAAAAAAAAAAAAAAACAAGTTTGTGATCCAGAATGGAAGAGGAAATGTTTTTATTTTACCCTTAAAGCAATGGAAATTTATTGTGTATATTTGGACAGGCAGTTTACATTTTTTACTACCCTGGTGGGTAAGCTGAAGAAATCCATTCCATCCAGTTTATGACACTCCAGTCCTTTTGGATGGGGACTCAAGCCATTGGAAAGCAAAAGTAGTTTAGTTGGACAAAAGGTTAAGCTGAGTTAACCTGTAGTTCTCAGATTGCTGGTCTGCTTAAGTACCATCACTTATAACTCAGTATAAGAGCAGGCCTACAATATGTAGGAAATTTTAATTCATGAAGACAAGGTTAGGACTCTCAGGATAAAAAAGGAAATTTTATGAGTTTACTATTAGATAAGTACTATTCATTTTAAGTCCTACACAAGAGATATAAATGTTTCAGAGTTCATATATAAATATCATGGTGATATGACCTTAATACATACATATATATATATATATATATATATATATACACACACCAGCTCTTTGAGTATTACTACTCTGTCCATGTTAGGACTTAATTGCTTCATTTTCATCTAGCAGAATGTTTTATTGTCATAGTTAATAGAATTAAAATTACAGATGAGACAAATGATGAACCATTTGGAATTTATATTCCCAATTTAGAAACATTTTCCCCCTAAAACTTTTTAAACCTCTGGAGTTCTCAAAATTAGCCTGAAAGAACTCAGAGAAAAGGCTTTATTTTAAATAGCCAACATTTTTCTCTTAATCCAGAATGGAAATTGAATGTGGTCACTCATTCCAGGGATCTTGCAATAATTCCAACTTTAACCCCAGCCAGCTAGGGAAGTGGAAAGAGGGAGAGGGAGAGGGTGAGAGAGAGAGAGAGAGAGAGAGAGAGAGAGAGAGAGAGAGAGAGAGAGAGAGAGAGAGAGAAGAGAGAGAGAGAGAGAAGAGAGAGAGAGAGAGAGAGAGAGAGAGAGGAGAGAGAGAGAGAGAGAGAGAGAGAGAGAGAGAGAGAGAGAGAGAGAGAATGAGGGAAGGAGGGAAGGAGGAAGAGAGGGGAGGGAGAGATGGAAAGAGGGAGGGAGAGAAAAAACAGAGAGGGAGTGGCAGAGAGACAGAAATTCGGAGACAGATAGAGACAGAGACAGAGACAAGACAAGCAGACATTAGTAAATGTCTTAGAGACTTAACAATTTACCTAGTCTTTCCCAAAAAGTCTTTTTAAGATTATTGCACATTTTAAAACACTTTTGAGATTCATATTAAGTAATATTTATGCTATTTTCTTGTAACACAAATCATTTTTAAAATATTCACAATCATTCACTGTCTTTTCATAAACAGATATGTATGCATATCTATAGTAAGTCCTACATATTAATATATGATTATGTGTAGACTACATAAAGGGACCATTCCATAGAACATGTTCAGGGTTACCATTCCTGATTACATTTTACTATATGAGAACTTTGAGGTCTCTTCTTGACCATACATGAATCAGAGCTATAGGTTTTCATTTTAAAAGGCTAAGAATTCTTATTGACTGTGAAGTCTCAGTAGGTATATAAAAGAGGACAAAAACTTTGGCTTCTTAGCCTATTTCTTCCCATCTTACTTTGAGTCAATCATGTCAGAACTGTTTTGAGCCCTACTTTAAGAGATGGGTGAGGGAAGAGAAACCTTGTTTTAATACTAACTTTGTCCTCCATGTCCTTCATAAGCACATGGCATTTAGTCAACATGTCTTCCCTACACAAACCTGAACAATAATTTGGACTGCTTCTTTTGTTCATTCTTAATTTTAGGGAAATGAATAGCTATTATAAGACTCATATGTCCATTTTTGGAGGTGATCTCATGAATTCAAGAATTCCAGAGGTCGAGTCCCTTGGGAACATAGCAGAATTGTGGAAAGAGTGAGTTTCTTTTCAACTCTTCAGCACTCTTGCAGGACAGCTTTTAAAAAGGAGATTGCCCCAGCTGTTTTACCAGCATACATAAAATGGAAGTTTGGGGATAGTAAAGAGCTGGGATGAAATGTAAAAGATCTAACTAACAATCTTGAAATGTGTTTTGTGTTCTGATGATATTTAACTTCAGAATCCTAGAAAATTATAGCAGTAGTTAAATGTGTGAGAAATAAAGTAGCCCCACTCATTCACCAAGCTACCCCAGAACTCAAATGAATCTAAACCAAATTAGGTAAAGGACATAATACCCCAGTCACAGTGGGCCCAGTAGTGGTACTTCATGGTAAATTTAGAAATGTCAAGTTGTCTTCATTTCTACATTAGCTGACATTCTTTGAAGATGAGAAAAGACAAATTAGTGCTGAAAGGGATTTGAGATTTTAGTCTAATCCCCTCATTTTACAGAAGTACAGAAGGGTAAAGCAATTTGCCCCAATTCACCCAAATACTAAATGACAGAGGCAATTCCAAAGACAGAAGCAGGCCAAATCCAGTCCTCTTTTCCATAGCTCTTATTAACTCCAAGGCCATTCTACTCTTCCATGATGTCTCTCCATTAGTTCACATATTTTGCTCAATGCACAAAGAGATTTATTTATCCAAGCTTGATAATTCCTAACCAAGAAAGCTGAATTTATACCCCTATAAAATATCCAGATTGGGAATCAAAGGAAATAGAGTTTACCTGGCTATTCATAACCACTGGATCAAGAAATAGAGTGAACATCCCCAAGCCCCAATAAAAATCTAAGGTTTTCTGGTGTCCAACTTGACACCACATGTGCTCTTTAGTATTTCTTCGAATTAACAATCTGAGTAAACTAAAATACATTTCCTGTAGTTAATAGGCTAGCCTTATATTTTTTTTCACTTAGCTATTTTACCATAACATTTCTCACATCCAATTAGGGTCCTAAGTTCATGCAAAAGAAAACACTAAAGCACTATGTTGTACCATAAAATAAAACAAAACCAAAAGCAACTCAGATAAAACTGGTGCTGAGTCCAGTAGAAAAGTACTCTTCAGGTGTCACTGGCTCCTAGAAAGAAGCTTTTATTTATTTATTTATTTACTTAATTTTTTATTTATTTGTTTATTTTTTTATTTATTTATTTCTCTATCTGTTTATTTATTTATTCATTCATTCATTCACTCATTTATTTATTCATTCATTCATTCACCTATTTATTTATTTATTATTTATTCATTCATTCATTTATTTATTTGTTTGTTTATTTTTTTTTTCTTGGTCTATGTAAAAGTTCTCTATTAAGCTGAGTTGTTTGGCAAGCATATCCATTTCTTCCTTGGGAGAATCTGTAGAATTACAAAGGACTTTTATTTCAATCAGATACATAGAACAGCCACTCAAACATACACATTCATCACTTGTTTTCTTGTTTTTTGTCTGCATGTGATTGGAAGAGAAGGACTAGAATCACATTTATACAGTATGATGTGTTGATAATTCTCAGGTGCTGGGAGAAGGGGCTTAGACTTTTTGAAAGGTTACCCTATCTGTCAAAAAGATATTACTCATTTGAGGATTAAAAGGTTGTGGGGTAGAGATGTTTTCCCATCATCCACTGGTACAATGTTCCATTAGATTAAGCCTATTTTCTGCCAGCAATAATAATAAAGTAATAGACAGCCTATGCTCCAATACAAGTCTCAGGAACTGAGGAAAAACAAACAAAACTTCTCCTCAATTTGGCAGTGGGGTGCCTTTCCCATCTCTTATACTGCTACCATCCCTACTCTGAAGTTGTTTTGTATTTAATCCGTTGGTTTGTAAACTCTAGTGTAAACTCCAAGGAGTGCTAACTATTGAGTACTGGCAGATGTTCAGGCAGGAAATTATTATCTTCTTTGAACATTAGGGGGCCATGTCATTTGTATTTTTCAATATGAAAAAAATCCAGTTTTAAGTATCTAGAAGCTGTAATAAGATAGAACTTTGCTGAGATATATACACACACACATACATACACATACATACACTATATATATATATATATATAGTGTATGTTTATAAGTGTATGAGTGTGTGGCTATATTATATGGATATATAATCATCGCCTTTTTAAAATTCCAAATATCTGGTTCTCCACTAAAGGAAAAGAATCTCATTTTGTACATATACTTCTATTTTGCAAGGGATTTTCTCTCAGGTTCTTTTGCTGATAAGAACCTACCTGATTTGTACAAAAGAATACTGCTCTCTAGTGGAATAAGGGAGAAAAAATCCATTACCTCACTGAATCTTTTCCTTTACATTCTTGGCTGCTGCATATGAAAGCCAGCTTAGCTTTGTCCTGGAGTTATGACATGGTATGATATATGGCTACAATTATTATGATATTATACTGTGAAGTGGTTTTGCTCTTGTAATCAAGGAAAAGTGCCCCCCTTTCAAATCCCCCTTTTGTAAATTGAAACCAGTAGGTTTCCTGATCCCTTGCTTTTCGGACTGTGGCTGCTTCTACCAAGAAGAAAAGGCCTGGAACTAATAACTATTTAATTTACACAGGAACTCATAATAATTTAACTTGCATAAGGTTAATTTGGGAGTGATTAATGGCAGCATTTATAGAACTGGAAATTTTTAATAATGCTTTACTTGGAAATTTATGGCATCAATGTTTCATACCTATGGTTAGATTTTATGTTGGGGTCATCACAGGCTCTTCTGCTCCCTCTCCTAAAATAAACCCACCCCTTTATGATTCCTTCCCTTTCAAAGTAACCAAGATTGAGTTCAGCAGAGATAAATACTTTGCAAATTATTTAGTATTGCATTCCTACTCTTGGCAGGTGGGGTTTCATGAAAATACTAAAAGCCTTATGATGGGGGAGTGTTGCCTCAGCAATTGTTATAGCACTGTCCTGTGTTTAGCCAGCTGTAACTGGATCTTAGCTCCCTTGACAGCTTTAATAAACATTACCCTCCAACCTTTCCCTCCTATCCCCATCCACTGTACACTGCAAGCCAGCAAATGACTTTCTGGCTCAAAGTGGGTGTGTACCACAGAGATGAAATGAGCATGGATTGGAATGCATTATAAGCCTGTATTCAAAACAGGCAAGTGCACTTTGAGGTATTACCACATTAAATCTGCAGCCAGAAGCCCTCTGAAGATTTATTTTCAAGTTGCCCTATTCCTAAGGCACTGAAAAGTAACTTTTTAATTTGGTTCTTCTTTAAGAGACATCAGTTCAGAGAGAAGGAGATTGGGGAGGAAGGGGAATGGAAGAAGGGGAGGTAATCCCAAAGATGAATACTGAGGTTTCCCTAAATACTGTCATTTGACTGAAT